>NW_021703768.1:88625568-89077090 GCF_005190385.1 Monodon monoceros | reverse complement strand
TGTAAATAATGCTGTGATAAACAGAAGGGTGCATATATCTTTTAAAATTAGTGTTTTCATATTGTTGTGATAAATACCCAGAAGTGGAACAGCTGAGTCATATGGTAGTTCTATTCTTAATTTTTTTGAAGAATCTCCATACTGTTTTCCATAGTAGCTGCACCAATTCACATTACCATCAACAGTATACGAAGATTCCCTCTTCTCCACATCCTCTCTAACACTTGTTTCTTGCCTTTTTTGATAATAACCATTCAAACAGGCATGAGGTGATATCTAATTGTGGTTTTGATTTGCATTTCCTTGATGATTAGTGATATTGAGCATCTTTTCATGTACCCATTGACCATTTATGTGTATTCTTTGGAAAAATGTCTATTATGATCCTCTGCCCATTTTTTAATTAGGTCGTTTTTTGTTGTTGTTGAGTTGTATGAGTTCTTTATATATTTTGAATATTAGCCTCTTAACGGGTATATGATTTGCAAATATCTTCTCCCAGTTGGTAGGTTGTCTTTTCATTTTGTTGATGGTTTCCTTTGCAGGGCAGAAGCTTTTTAATTTGATGTAGTCTCATTTGTGTTTTTTGTTTTTTTATTTTTTTTTGCTTTTATTTCCCTTCCCTGAGGAGACACATCCAGAAGGATATTGCTAAGACCAATGTCAAAAAGTATACTATGTTTTCTTCTAGGAATTTTATGGTTTCAGGTCTTATATTCAAGTCTTTAATACATTTGGAGTTGATTTTTGTATGTGGTGTAGGATAGTGGTCTAGTTTCATTCTTTTGTATATGGCTACCCATTTTCCCAACACAATTTATTGAGGAGACTATTCTTTCTCCATTGTATGTTCTTTGCTCCTTTGTCATAAATTAATTATACATATATGTGTGGGTTTATTTCTGGGCTCACAATTCTGTTCCACTGATCTATGTGTCCAATGTTCTGCCAATACAATGCTGTTTTAATTACAATAGCTTTGTGATATAAGTTGAAGTCAGGGAGTGTGATGCCTCCAGTTTTGTTCTCTCTTCTCAGGATTGCTTTAGCTATTCAGGGTCTTTTTGGTTCCATATAAATTTTAGGATTTTTTTGTTCTACTTCTGTGAAAAATGTCCTTGGGTATTTGATAGGTATTACATTGAAGCCACACATTGTTTAATGTAATAGGAACATTTTAACAATCTTAATTTTTCCAGTCCATGAGCATAGAATATCCTGCCATTTCTTTGTGTCATCTTTAATTTTTTTCAACAACGTCTTATAATTTTCAGTGTACATGTCTTTCACGTCATTGGATAAATTTATTCCTCGGTATTTTATTCTTTTTGTTTCACTTGTAAATGGTATTCTTTTCTCAATTTCTCATTCTGCTAGTTTGTTGTTAGTATATAGGAACACAAAAGAATTTTGTTCTATATTAATTTTGTACCCAGCAACTTTATTGTACTCATTGACTATTTCTAATAGTTTTTTGATGGAGTCTTTAGGGTTTTCTATATATAACATCACAAAATTTGCAAATAGTGATGGATTTACTTCTTCCTTTCCAATCTGGATGCTTTTCATTTCTTTTTCTTGCCTGATTGCTGTGGGTTGGACTTCCAATACTTTGTTGAATAAAAGTGTGAGAGTGGGCATCATCATCTTGCTTCTGATCTTAGAGGGATTGCTTTCAATTTTTCACCTTTGAATATGATGTTAGCTGTGAATTTGTCATATATGTCCTTTATTATATTGAGGTATGTTCCTTCTATACACATTTTATTGAGAGTTTTTATCATAAATGGGTTCTCAGTCTTGTCAAATGCTTTTTCTGCATCAATTGAGATGATCATATGATTTTTATCCTTCATTTTTATTAATGTGGTGAATCACACTGATTGATTTGTGGATGTCAAACCATACTTGCATCCCTGGAATAAATCATACTTGAATCCCTGGAATAAATCATACTTGATTATGGTGTATGATCCTTTTAATGTACATCTGTCCCTCAGTATCCAAGGGGGATTGGTTCCAGGATTTGCCAGACCCCAAAACCTGCTTGATACTCAAGTACCACAGTTGGCCCTCCATATCCATGGTTCCACACCAGTGGATTCAACCAAACACATACCATATAGTGCTGTATTTACTACAGAAAAAAAACCCATGTATAAGTGGACCTGTGAAGTTCAAAACGTGCATTGTTCAAGGATCAGCTGTATCGTTTATTTGGTTTACTAATATTTTGTTTAGGAATTGTGCAAGTATGTTCATCAGAGATAATGCCCTGTAATTTTCTTTTTCTGTGTTGTCCTTGTCTGGTTTTGGTATCTGAGTAATGTTGGCCTCATAAAATGAGTTGAGGCATTCCCTCCTCTTCAATTTTTTAGAAGAATTTGAGAAGGACAGTTATTAAATTTTCTTTGAATCTTCAGTGAAGCCGTCTGGTTCTGGACTTTGTTTGGGGGGATTTTTTTTTTTTTTTTTTGCAGCATGCGGGCCTCTCACTGTTGTGGCCTCTCCCGTTGCGGAGCACAGGCTCTGGACGCGCAGGCTCAGCGGTCATGGCTCATGGGCGCAGCCACTCCGCGGCATGTGGGATCTTCGCGGACCGGGGCACGAACCCGTGTCCCCTGCATTGGCAGGCGGATTCTCAACCACTGCGCCACCAGGGAAGCCGGGGATATTTTTGATTACTGTTTCAATCTCCTATTGATCAGTCTTTTCAGATTCTCTATTTCTTTGTGATTCAGTCTTGGAAGATTGTATGGTATGATTGAAATTTTTATCCATTTCTTCTAGGTTGTCCAACTTGTTGGTGTATGGCAGTTCATAATATTCTCTCATAATCCTTTGTATTTCTATGGTATCCACTGCTATTTCTCCTCTTTCGTTTCTGATTTTATTTACCAGAGCCTTCTCTCTTTTTTCCTAGTGAGTCTAGCTAAAGGGTTGTCAATATTGTTTACTTTTTCAAAGAACAAGATCTTAGTTTAATTGATCTTTTCTATTTTCTTTTTAGTCTGTACTTCATTAACTTCTGCTCTGATCTTTATTTCCTTCCTTCTACTGACTTTGGACTGTGTTTTTTCTTCTTTTTCTAGTTCCTTTACATGTAAGGTTAGATTGTTTGAGATTTTTCTTGTTCCTTGAAGCAGGCCTGTATTGCTATAAACTTCCACTTAGTACTGCTTTTGGCAAACCCCATAGATTTTTGGTATGTCTTATTTGAATTTTATTTGTCACCAGGTATTTTTTTATTTCTCCTTTGATTTCTTCATTGATCCAATAGTTACTCAGGAACACGCTGTTTAATCTCCACATATTTATCATTTTTCCATCTTTCTTCTTGTAATTGATCTCTAGTTTCTTTCATACCACTGTTATTAGAAAGATGCTTGATATGATTTCAATCTCCTTAAATTTATCGAGACTGTTTGTGCCCAACATATGGTCTATCCTTGAGAGTGTTCCACGTGCACTCAAGAAGAATATGTATTTTGCTGCTTTGGGATGGAATGTTTTATATAAATCTAACAACTCCATCTGATCTAAAGTTTCATTTAAGGCTGCTGTTTCCTTGTGGACTTTTTGTCTGGATGATCTATTCATTGATGTAATTGGGGTGTTAAAGGCCCCCACTATCATGTATCACTGTCAATTTCTCCCTTTAAGTCTGTTAATAATTGCTTTATATATTTTGGTGCTCCTATGTCAGGTGCATATATATTAATAACTGTTAAGTCTTCTTGATGAGTTGCCCCCTTTATTATTATACAATGTCCATCTTTGTCTCTTGTTACTGTATTTTGTCTGATATGAGTATGGTGACACTCACTGTCTTTTGGCTGCCATTTGCTTGAAGTAGCTTCTTCCATCCCTTCGCTTTGAGCCTATGTTTGTCTTTAGAGTTGAGATGAGTCTCCTGGAGGCACCATATTGTTGGGTTATTTTGTAATCCAACCAGCCATAATGTGACTTTTTATTCAATCTATTTAATTGAGGGTGATTATTAATAAATGAGTACTCAGTACTGCCATTTTATCTTTTGTTTTCTGGTTGCTCTATATCTCCATTGTTTCTTTTTCCTTGTGTTTCTATCAGCCATTTTAGTTTGATGGTTTGCCATGAGATTTTTCTCAGTTTCCTTTTTTTTAATGTTTCATGTCTCTGCTCTAAATTTGTTTTGTGGTTACCATGAGGCTTGTATAAAATATCTCATAGACAAAATTGTCCTTTTTTCTGCTGGATAGCATCTTATCTTCATCTGCTTACAGGGGTTCCATCCTTTTCCTCTTCTACTTTTATATTTTTGTTGTCTCAAATCATCCCTTTTATGTTGTGAGTTCGTTATCAAACTGAAGTAGCCATAATTTTTTTTTTTTTTTTTGCGGTATGCGGGCCTCTCACTGTTGTGGCCTCTCCCATTGAGGAGCACAGGCTCTGGACGCACAGGCTCAGCGGCCATGGCTCACAGGCCCAGCCGCTCCGCAGCATGTGGGATCCTCCCAGACTGGGGCACAAACCCGTGTTCCCTGCATCGGCAGGCGGACTCTCAACCACTGCCCCACCAGGGAAGCCCAATTTTTTTTTTTTTTTTTTTACTGTTTTTTCCCTCTAACCTTTATCCAATAATCAAGTGTTTAACAACCTATTCTGATATGGGGTTGCAATTTCCTGATTCTGTCTATTTATTACCTTAGTCATAGTTTTGTGCACTTCTGCTTTTTTTTTTTTTTTTCTTTAGGAGAAGAGCAGAAAGGTCAACATCTCTTATAAAGCATGTCTAGTGGTGATGAACTCCCTGCTAGGAAAGCCTTTATTTCTCCTTCATATCTGAAGGATAACTTTGCTGAACAGAGTATTCTTGGCTGACACCTTTTATATTTCAATATTTTGAGTATGTCATTCCACTCTCTCCAGGCCCATAGAGTTTCTGCTGAGAAATGTGCTGATGGCGGAATGTGGGCTCTTTTGTAGGTTACCATCCATTTTTCCCTGGCTGCCTTTAACATTTTTTTTTTTTTTTGCATTTACTTTGGAGAATTTTAACATAATGTGTCTTGGAGAAGGTTTTTTATATTGAGGTTATAAGGAGTTCTCTTAGCTTCACGTACTAGATAACCAGTTCCTTCTCCAGGTTTGGGAAGTTCTCAGCTATTATTTCTTTAATTAAACTCTCTGCTCCCTTTTGCCTCTCTTCTCCTTCTGGGATACCCACTATTCTAATGTTGCCCTTCCTAATAGAGTTGAAGAGCTCTCATAGAATTTCTTTTATTTTTTAATATATAAAGTTATTTATTTATTTTTCACTGCATTGGGTCTTCATCTCTGTGTGCGGGCTTTCTGCAGTGAGCGGGGGCTACTCTTTGTTGCGGTATGCAGGCTTCTCATTGTGGTGGCGTCTCTTGTTGTGGAGTACGGGCTCTAGGTGTGCAGGCTTCAGTAGTTGTGGCGTGCAGGCTCCAGAGCACAGGCTCAGTAGATGTGGTGCATGGGCTTAGTTGCTCCACGGCATGTGGGATCTTCCCGGACCAGGGCTCGAACCTGTGTCCCCTGCATTGGCAGGTGGATTCTTAACCACTGCACCTCAAAAGCAGCCCCCCCCTTTTTTCTTAAATATCTTAATGCTCTCTCCTCATCTAACCATACCATTTCTAGATTTCTATCTTTGAGCTTGCTAATTCTCTTCCATATGGTCTGCTCAACTTCCAATGCTTTCTAGTGAATTCTTCACCTCATTTATTGACTTCTTTAACTCCAGAATTTGTTTGGTTCTTTTTTAGAGTTTCAATCTCTCTGGTAAAGTATTCCTTCTGTTCATTAATTTTATCCCTCATAAAACTGCCTTTCTGAGTTTTCTTGTAGCTCACTGAGTTTCTTCATGACAGATATTTTGAATTCTCTATCAGTTACATTGCAATACTCTATGACTAAGTTCAGTTTCTGAAGAATTGTCATTTTCTTTTTGTGATGCAGTGTTACCATGGTTCTTCACAGTGCTTGATGAGTTGTTCCTCTGCCAGCGTATCTGAAGCAGCAAATACCTTTCTTCCTTTAGGTAAAGCTTTTATAGAAAAAAAAAAAACCTTGATTCTAGGGATTCAACAGGTTAGTAATTAGAGGCCTTTTGTTTTCCAGTAGGTGGCACTATAGCACAAGTTTTTGGCTTGTCTCACCTGAGCTGCCTCCAGTTATACTTGAGAGTTGGCACTTTCCACTTTCCACCACCCAGGTGAGAGGTGTCACCCAGTGCCCTAGATGTCACTGTTTGTGCCTCTGGGGTTATTGATGCCTTACTGCTGCTGATGTCAGCAGTGTCACCCCCTGGGGCACGATGTCAGGTGCCTCTCCTACGTTCAGTCTCCTGGGTAGCAGGCTCTGCTGCCATGGATTTGGGGGGTGGGAGGGTTGGAGGGAAGCCATGGTTACAGCTGTCTTTCCTGTGACCAGAGTTTTAGGGTGCACAGGCTCTGCTATTGTGGGTAAGGGGGGAGGGACTGGAGTGGTGGGCACTTCTGAAGCTGGACAGATGTGGTTGCAGGCTCCACCGCCACTGCTGTCCAGTTCCTAGGAGCTGTGCCTCTGCAGCCAGGAAGCTGGTGTTGTGTGTGCTGCATACCCTAATGCTACCAGGTTCTCTTGGGTTGCAGGCTCAGACTCTGTCGCCAGGGGTCTGAGATTACAGTACTGCCTTCAGTGTTCCCTCTATGCCTCCTCTATATGTTCTAAGACACCCATGCTTTAGATGTACAGATATGTGGAATTCTCCAGCATCCTAGTGTTTTGGACAGAGGCACATTTGTTGAGTTATGGATTTTACTGGTTGTAGATTAAAATGGAGAGACAAAGGAAGTACCTCATGCTGACATGATAATTTTTTAATTGGATTACTTGTTTTTTTGCTCTTGAGTAAAATGAGTTCCTTACATTTTAGATATTAATTCCTTATGAAATAGATTTTTGCAAATATTTTCTCCCATTCTGTAGGTTGCCTATTCATTGTGCTGATAGTTTCTTTCTGTACAGAAGCTTTTTATTAATGCTTTTGCTGCTTATTTATTTTTGCTTTTGTTGCTTGAGCTTTTGGTGTCATATCCAAAAAATTGTTGCCAAGAACAATGGTCAAGGAAGTTTTTTTCCCTATGTTTTCGTCTAGTAGCTTTGCAGTTTCAGGCTTACATTTAAGTTTTTAATCCATTTCCAGTTAATTTTTGAGAGTGGTGTAAGACAGGGGTCCAATTTCATCCTTTTGCATGGAAATATTCGGTTTTCCCAACATCAGTTATTAAAAAGACTATTTTTGGCTCCCTTGTTAAATCTTAGGTGACCATATATTCAAGGGTTTATATCTGGGATCTCAGTTCTGTTCCATAGGTCCATGTGTCTGCTTTTATGCTAGTACCATACTGTTTTGATTACTATAGCTTTATAATAAAGTTTTAAATCAGCAATTGTATCTAGCTTTGTTCTACCTTCTCAGAATTATTTTGGCTATTTGGGGTCTTAGTGGTTCCATATGAATTTTAGGATTGTTTTTCTATTTCTGTGAAAAATGCCATTGAAATTTTGAGAGGGACTGCACTGTATCTATAGATGGCTTTGGGTAGTAAGGACATGTTAGCAATACTAATTCTTCCATTCCATCAGCACAGAATGTCTTTCCATTTATTTGTGTCTTCTTCAGTTTCTTTCATCAATTTCTTATAATTTTCAGTGTACAGGTCTTTCCCTTTTTGGTTAAATTTTTTCCTAAGGATTTTAATTTTATTATGCTATTGTACATGGAATTATTGTCTTTCTTTTTCACATAGTTCATTAGTGTAGAGAAACAAAACTGATTTTTGTACATTGATTTTTTTTAATCCTGCAACTTTACCAAATTCATCTATTAGTTTCTTGGTAGTAGTTTTATTATTTTCTATATACAGTAAGTCCCCTACATATGAACAAGTTCCATTCCAAGAGTGCATTTGTAAGTCCAATTTGTTCATAAGTCCAACAAAGTTAGGCTAAGTACCCAACTAACAAAATCAGCTATACAGTACTGTACTGTAATGGGCTTATAATACTTTTCACACAAATAATACATAAAAAACAAACAAACACACAAAATAAAGAAAACATTTTTAATCTTACAGTATAGTACTTTGAAAAGTACAGTAGTACAGTACAACAGCTGGCATACAGGGGCTGGCATCGAGTGAACAGGTAAGAAGAGTTACTGACTGGAGGAGGGAGAGGAGGCGCGAGATGGTAGAGCTGAAGGATGGTCAGCAATAGGAGACAGAGGGCAAGCTGCAACTTCACTCATGCCTGACGTTAATGGCACAGGTTCTGGTTCCTTTCTGGATTCAATTCTATCTACCCTCTTGAAAAAATGATCCAGTGATGTCTGGGCAGTAGCTCTTTTTTTCTCGTCATAGATGACATGGTAGCCCTGGATTGCATTCTGAACAACTACTGCAACCTTTGTGTACCATTCTATGTTCAGGTCCTGTGCCTCAAAAACAGTGCCTCCTCAAAAAAAGAAAATCCCTTTGCCATTTCCTGCATTGTGAATCTCTTCAATTCTTCAGTTACTTCTTCTTCCTCTTGTTGCTCCACTCTCTCAATTATTTCCACTTTTGTTTCCATCGTTATCACTTGGCACTTCTTAGCAGTACCAGCTACATCACTGCTGCTTTTACGCTGGCTTCCGGACATCCTGGGCTTGAAATAAAGATACTGTACTACTTTACTACTCTATTCAGTACTGTACAGTAAAGTACACAAATGCACAACCACTTGCAGAGATGCACACATGTGACAATGTACATCAGACACGTGAACTAACTTAACATGATTGGACATGTGAACACACATTCACATCTTTAAAAGTTCACAACTTGAAGGTTCGTATGTAGGGGACTTACTGTATGATATCATGTCCTCCACAAAGAGAGACAACTTGACTTCTTCCTTTCCCATTTGGATGCCTTTTATTTCTGACAGGTGTAATTTTAGATGAATAAAGAAACACAAAGTAAAATTCACCTTTAGCATAGAATAAAACAAGTCCTCAAACTAAAAAAGCTGTTAAAATATGAAAAGATGTTTAATTTCACTCACAATTAGAGAAATATAAATTAAAGCTACACTAGGTATCATTTCTACCTATCATATTAATAAAAATTCATAAGTTTGACAACATACTCTCTTGCCCAGATTAAGTAGAAACTGGTAGTTTCATATATTCCCAGTAGATATACAAAATGGTACAAAAGCTATAAAGGAAATTTATATTTATATTGACAATATATAGCAACACTACATAGACATTTACACTTTGACCTAGAAACCCCATCTCCAGGAATGTACCTTAAAGATATTCATAAAGATACAAAAACACATCTGTAACAAAGTTATTCACTGCAGCAATACTTGTGACTGCAAAATACTGTGAGACATAATATCCCAACAGAGTAACTTGGTTGAATATCTAAATATTCTCACTACCAAAAGGAACCAAGATCCCTCGGGGAAAGGGTTTCTTGAAGGACTGGAAAAGGAACATTCAAAAGATGAGCCTGGGGCTTCCCTGGTGGCCCAGTGGTTGAGAGTCCGCCTGCCGATGCAGGGGACACGGGTTCGTGCCCCGGTCTGGGAAGATCCCACATGCCGCGGAGCAGCTGGGCCCGTGAGCCATGGCTGCTGAGCCTGCGCGTCCGGAGCCTGTGCTCTGCAACGGGAGAGGCCACAACAGTGAGAGGCCAGCGTACCGCAAAAAAAAAAAAAAAAAAAAAACAAAAAAAAAACACTAAATCATGCCCTCAGGATTAAAGGCAGAATGTACACACTTCAAAAATAACTTTAAGTAAAAAAGAAAAACTACCAAAGCACAAAGTGTGACTTCTCACATACATGTTCCAGATTAAAGAAACTGAAGAAACCTAACAACTAAATGAAGTAAGTGATTCTCTATTAGATCCTGAATGAGGATGAAAAAAAAATTTTTCCAAAAGGTACATTATTGGAACAGTTGACAAAAGCTGGATATGTAATATATTTTTAATAATAGCATGGTAACAATGGTAAATTTCCCAAATTTGATCATTACATTGTGGATATCTTCTTAGAAAATACATGCTTAAATGTTTAAGAATAAAGAGACACGATGTCTTCAACTAACTTACAAATCATTCTCCCCAAAAATTATATATATAAAACACAAATTATATTGAGAGGGAAAGGAAACCACAGAGCAAATATGGCAAAATGTTAACAATTAATAAGTACATAGAGTTCTGTTCTATTCTTGAAACTCTGCTGCACGTTTTAATTTTTTTTAAGTAAAGACATAAAAATCACTAGTTGCAAGATTTCTGCTTCCATCAAGATAGAGAAACAGGCATAAATTTATTCTCCTGCATAAAATAACTAAAAACTGGACAAAAATATAAGATAGCATTCAAGCCACTGGACATCAGGCAAGGAAGGACAGTGAACCCTGAGACTATAAATAAATGAACTGAACGCTAAGATTATCCCAGCTTACTTAATGGAGAAAATGTCCAGGATATGGTCCAGGGAAGAAGAGCCAAGCAGAACTCAGTCACCTCTGCAAGTTACAGAGACTGTACAGAGCACACAGACACCAACATAGTCAGAGTGCTGGTGAAGAGACAAGGACAGAGTACTAGAGAGGAGAGAGCTGCACAAAGAGAAAACTCAAGAGACCTGCAAAGACTCACCCAAAATTTTACTTAGCTAAGATTTTTTTAGCTAAGTACTGATTAGCTCAGGGCATGAGGAAACTACTCTATGCCGTGGAAATAACCCACCAATAAGGATTACAGGAAACACTGTCTAGAGCTCACATAGTATCACGGAATTGTACCAGGTCCCAACAGCCAGAGTTTAAAACCTCATAATATGGGGAGCATCCTTTGGATAATGAGAATGATCTTGTCTCAGTAGAGGAGATAAATTTACCCTAGACTATACATACTGCTGGTCCACCTAACAAATGTATAAAACAAGAGACAAAAAGATCAAGCTGTGTCCAAGTAACTTAATCATATCCCAAAGCTCAAGAATAGTTAAAGAAAGGTAAAAATATTCAGTACCTAATAATGTAAAATTCATAATGCCTGGCATCAAGAGCATGCAGTTGCAGGAGAACACAACCCAAAATGAGCAGAAAACTCAGGCAGTCAAAGCTGGCCCAGAAGTAACACCAAGGATAGAAGACAGGGAGAATAAAAGAGTCACTATGACAGTATTGCATATGTTCATGAAACTAAAAGAAAGAATAAATGTATTAAGTAGAGAAATGGAAAATATTTTAAAAGATTCAAATTGAACTATTACAATGATTCACTTATGACTTGCTCATTTTCAACATGGAAATGGCTCAGCTACTTGGTTTCTGTTTCCTTCTCTCCAATTCCTCCCTCCTAAGTACAGGTGTGGGGCAAAAGGAAGATCTGAGTTTTGGCAGGTATGAAAAGATAAAAGGATTGGCATACACTAGCATGTTTAACTTGAAATACTGGTGAGACAGGAAGTGACATTGCCAGAGGAAGAAGAAAGGAGAAGGAAGTGATACTGTTGGAATAGGAGAGGTCAGGGATAGAGTTAACTCACTGATAGGCTTATTAAAGAGCAAGGAGGGGCAGGGTCCAACAAAGCAGCATAGGAAGACCCTGAACTCACCTCCTCCCATGACACACCAAATCTACAACTACATAAGTAATAATTCCAGGTAAAAAGAACTGTAAACTAGCTGAACGGCACCCTCCACAATAAGGGATAAAGGGACCACAGCAAGATGGGTAGTAGAGGCAGAGATGCAGTGACTCTAAAACCCTATCCCCCAGTGCAGTGACACACAGCAGGGAGGCAGCTCACTAGTCCAGAGCCTCTTTTTAAGGATCAAAGGGTTTGTGCCCCACACTGGGCACCCCAACCCTTGGGACCTGCACCAGAGAGACAAGGCCCCAAAACATCTGGCTTTAGAAACCAATGGGGCTTACATCCAGGGGGCCCAGGGGGCTGCGCGAATCTTAGATACTCCTGTTGAGGGACTCGTGTGGATTCACTGGTTCCAGGAACAAGCAAAAAGGCAAGTTTGAAAAGTGACTGGATTATGTATAAAGGAGATTTGGTTGTTAACCTTAAAGCATCTGCTGGAGGGACAGGGATTAACTGGGATTTTCGTCATGGGTGGTGCCACTGAAGAGTACCATTTTTGCACTCTCCCTCCACCCTGCTATTGCAAGTGAGCAGGCACACAACCTCTCTAAAGTCAAGTGTCTATCACACCCAAAATGCTCATCCAAGGCCTCCCTAAAGCGGAAGGCATGCCCCATTCCCAACACTTTCCTCCAATATTGTGAAAACTGCAGGCGTGCCTCTCCCCCAGCACTCTTTCCTGGCCTTTCTAAAGCTGAGGGCACACACCCTGCCCGCAATAATCGCACAGCCTCACTAAAGCACAGTCTACACAGGGGACTCCTCTTGATTGCCAGGCTCTGGTGGCCAGAAGGGCTTGTGCTCCTGGCCCCATGGGACCGTAAGAATCAGAAAGATAGTTCTGGGCAGAATACCACACCCACGACACTACATAAACAGCAGACTGAAACATCCCTGATCAGCACATGAAAAAGGCCCCTTAATTGTCCTGGAGCTTCAACCTGAGGGGCAGGCTTCAGGTTTGCAATACATCTAAAGGCTACATAGGTGCTCTTTGGGAATGCAGGCAAGGAGACACCACCTGTGCACCCTGTCTTGGCCTCACCACAGCATGCTGGTACCTCCCAGAAAGAAGCTTAAACACTCATCTGAAACCCCAATTGTTCCAACTGCTGCCTAGGGAACATATCTGGACCTCAGTTTGGAGGTTGGCAGGGTATACAATTGTCGTCGCATAGGACTTTATATATCTATCTGCATACTTCAAAAGCTATTGTCTAAGAAACAGGCTTCTAATCAGCCTGAATCTAGGCTGACTAGGATCACTCCCTTTAGAACACTGACAGGTCTTGGCACACCCTCAATAAGCAAGACCTATCAAGAATAAATCAGACTAGTCAGACAATCACATAGGTTCCAGAGACAACCAAGAGCTAGAGCAAGGTTGAATAAGAGCCATCTCTTACATAAGGCCTAGTTCTTCAAGACTGGGAGAGGTAGCTATTTTGCCTAATACACAGAAACAATTACACAGAGTCAAGCAAAAGATAAAAACAGAGGAATATGTTCCAAACAAAGGAATAAGAAGAAACCTCAGAAAAAGACCTTAATAAAACAGAGATAAGCAATATACCTGATATAGAGTTACAAGAGATGCTCACTGAACTCAAAAGAATGGATGAACACTCTCACTGTACTATATCAAATAGACAGAAAATATTTTAAAAAACTAAACAGATGTCACAGAACTGAAGAACACAATAACTGAACTGAAAAATATACTAAAGGGGTTCAACAGCTGACTAGCTAAAGTAGAACAACTAAACAGCAACCTGGTAGATAGGGCAGAGGAACTCACCCAAACAATCAACAAAAAGAAAACAAGAATTTTAAAAAGTAAAGGTAACTTAAGAGACATACAAGACTACACCAAGCAGAATAACATTCACATTATAGGGGGCCCCAGAAGGAGAAGAGAGAAAGGGGCAGAAAACTTATTTGAAAAAATAATGGCCATAAATTCCCCTAACCTGGGGAAGGAAACATTCAGGTCCAGGAAGCACAGAAAATGCCAAATAAGATGAACAGCAAGATAAATTATAATTAAAACGTAAGAAGTTGAAGACAGAATCTTAAAAGCAACTTGTCACGTAAACAGGAATCTCCATAAGACTATCTGCTGATTTTTCAGCAGAAACTCTGTAAGCCAGAAGGGAGATATTTAAAGTGATAAAAGGGAAAAACCTACAACCAAGAACACTCTACCTGACAAGGCTATTATTCAGAACTGAAGGAGAGATTAAAGTGTTTTCTAAATAAGCAAAAGGTAAAGGAGTTCATCACCACTTAACCAACTTCATGAGAAAAGTAAATGGGTCTTCTTTAAGCTGAAACAAAAGGGTGCTAACTTATAACAGAAAAATATATGAGAGTAAAAATCTCACTGCTAAAAGCAAATATATGGTAAGGGTAGTGGGTTAATCACATAGGAAGCAATTAGAAGGTTAAAAGATAAAGTAGTAAAATTAATTGAAACTACAATAATTAGTTAAAGAATACACAAAATAAAAAGACGTACAATATGACATCAAAAACATAAAACATGACTGAGCAGAATAAAAATGTCAAGTTTTTAGAATGTGTTCAAATGCAAGTTGCTACCAACTTAAAATAGACTGCTATATATATAGATCGTTATGTGTGAACCTCATGGTAACCACAAAGCAAAATGTACAGCAGACACACAAAAGATAATGAGAATGGAATCTAAACATAACACTAAAGAAATTCATCAAACCACAAGGGAAGAAAGCAAGAGATGAAAAAAGGAATAGAGAGAAGCTGCAAAAACATCCAGAAAACAATCAACAAAATGGCAACAAGTACATACCTATCAATATTTACTTTCAATGCAAATGGACTAAATTATCCAATCAAAACACACAGAGTAGGTGAACAGATAAAAAAAATAAATTTAAAAAAATAAAAGAATAATTTATATGTTACCAAGAAGAGACTTACTTCGGGTTTAAGAACACACAGACTGAAAGCAAAGGGATGGAAAAAGATATTCCATGCAAATGGAAATGAAAAGAAAGCTGGTATACCTATACTCACATTAGACAAAACAGACTTTAAAACAAAGAACATAATAAAAGACAAAGAAAGGCATTACATAATATAAAGTGGTCAATTCAACAAGAGGATATGACATTTATAAATATTTACACACCTAACAAAGGAAAATCTAAATATATAAGACAACTATTAACAGGCCTAAAGGGAAAATCTGACAGCAATACAATAATTGTTGGAGATTTTAACCACATTTACATCAATGGATAGATCATCTACATAGAAAATCAATAAGGAAACATCAGCCGTAAATGAAACATCAGACCTGATGGACTTAACAGAAATATATAGAACATTCCACCCAAAAGCAGCAGAATACACATTCTTCTCAAGGGCACATGGAGCATTCTCAAGGATAGGCCACATGTTAGACCACAGAACAAGTCGCAATAAATTTAAGAAGACTGAAATAATATCAAGAAATTCCTATCAAAATTCCAATGGCATTCTGCACAGACCTAGAATAAATAATTCTAAAATTTGTATGGGACCAAAGTCCCCAAGAAAAGGAGGGAGGGAGGGACGGATGGAAGGAAGGGAGGGAAGGAAGGACAGAAAGAAGGAAGGAATGAACAAAGCTGTAGGTATCATGCTCCCTGATTTCAAACTATACTATAAAGCAATTGTAATCAAAATAGTATGGCATTGGCATAAGATACATAGATCAACAGAATAGAGAGCCCAGAAAGAAACCCACACATATATGGTCAATTAATTTACAACAAAGGAGGCAAAAATATACAATGGGAAAAGGCAGTCTCTTCAATAAATGGTGTTGGGAAAACCCAACATCCACATGCAAGAGAATAAAACTGGATGACTATCTTACACCACACACAAAAATCAACTCAAAATTGATTAAAGACTTGAATGTAAGATCAGAAACCATAAAACTCCTAGAAGAAAACATAGGCAGTAAGCTCCCTGACATCACTCTTAGAGATATTTTTTGGATCTGATTCAAACGCAATGGCAACAAAAGCAAAAATAAACAATTGGGACTACATCAAACTAAAAAGCTTCAGTACAGCAAAGGAAACCATCAAAAAAACAAAAAGTCAACCTCCAGAATAGGATAAGATATTTGCAAATCATAGATCCAATAACGGGCTAATATCCAAAACACATAAAGAACTCATACAGCTAAACAACAACAACAAAATCCAATTTAAAAACAGGTAGAGGATATGAATAGACATTTTTCCAAAGAAGACATATGGGTGGCCAACAGGTAGGTAAAAAGATGCTCAAGATCACCAGCTATTAGGGAAATGCAAATCAAAACCACAATAAGATATTACCACATGTCTGTCAGAATGGCTATTGTCAAAAAGACAAGAAATAACAAGTATTGGAGAATTTATAGAGAAAACAGAACCCTCACACACTGTGGGTGAGAATGTAATTTAGGGCAGCTACTATGTAAAACAATATGGGGGCTTCCCTGGTGGCGCAGTGGTTGAGAGTACGCCTGCCAATGCAGGGGACACGGGTTCGTGCCCCAGTCCGGGAGGATACCACATGCCGCGGAACGGCTGGGCCCGTGAGCCATGGCCGCTGAGCCGGCGCATCCGGAGCCTGTGCTCCGCAACGGGAGAGGCCACAACAGTGAGAGGCCCATGTACGGCAAAAAAAAAAAGAAAAAAAAAACTGATCAAACTGCAGGGAGAAACAGACTTATTCACAATTATAATCAGAGATTTCAACACCATTCTCAATAGCAGATAGAACAGGTGGACAAAAATGAGTAAAGAGGGACTTCCCTGGTGGCCCAGAGGTTAAGAATCCACCTTCCAATGCAAGTGACGCGGTTCGATCCCTGGTCGGGGAACTAAGATCCCACATGCTGCAGGGCAACTAAGCCCATGTACTGCAACTACTGAGCCCACATGCTCTAGAGCCTGCACACCACAACTACTGAGACTGCGCACCACAACTACTGAGCCCATGCACTCTGGAGCCCATGCACCACAACTAGAGAGAAGTCCACGCACCGCAATGAAGAGACTGCACACCGCAATGAAAGACCCCACGTGCCACAACAAAGATCCCATGTGCCACACCTAAGATCCGACGCAGCCAAATAATTTTTTTTTAAAAATGTGTAACCATATTCTTTAAAATAAAAAAAACAATGAGTAAAGAAATAAAAGGCTTGAACACTACTATCAACCATCTTGACCTAATTGTCATTTATAAGAACACTGCAAACAACAACAGCAGAGTATAAAGTGCACATGAAAGAGTTACCAAGACAGACCATACTCTGGGCCATGAAACAAGTATCCATAAATTTAAAAGGATTCAAGTCATATAAAATAGGGTCTTTGAAAACAATGGAACTCAATTTGAAATCAGTAACAAAAATATCTCTAGAAAAAAAACCAACTACTTGGAAATTATGTAAGAGACATTGAAAGAATACATGGGTCAAAGAAGGAATCAAAAGTGAAATTAAAATGTATTCTGAACTGAAAAAAATGAAAATAACCATATGAGAATTTTCTGGGTTGCAGCTAAAACAGTACTCTGAAAAAATTAAGAACACTATAAGGATGTATGTATTACAGAAGAAAAATAGTCTTAAATCAGTGATCTCAACTTCTACTTTATTAATCCAGGGGAGAAAAAGAGCAAATGAAACACAAATTAAATGGGGGAAAAAATTAATAGATTTCAGAGCAGAAATCAATGCAATAGAAAACAGAATATCAATATAAATGAATGAAATCAAAAGTTGGTTCTCATATAACATCAGTAAAATTGAGAAACCTCTAGCCAGTCCAATCAAGAAAAAAAAAAGAAGACACAAATTATCAATATCAGGAATGAGAGAGATAAGACTACTACAGATTCTCCAAATATTAAAAAGACAATAAGGCAAAATAATAAACAACACTAAAAAAAATTGACAACTTAGGCAAAAATAAACAAATTCCTTATAGTTCACGGAAGAAGAAAAGGATCATATGAATAGGCCTTTACTTTAAAAATTAAATTTATAACCAAAAACCTTCTCCCAAAGAAAACTCTAGGCCAAGATGACTTCACTAGTGAATTCTATCACACACCTAAGTAAGAAATAAAACCAATTCTACATAAACTTCTCCAGAAAATTGAAGAAAATACTTCCCACTTGTCTTGTGAAGCCAGCCTTATTACTCTGCTACCAAAACCAGACAGTATTACAGGAACGGGAACTGTAGATCTATATCCCTCAGCAACACTGATACAAAAATTCTCCAAAAAAATTTCTTAGCAAATTGAATCCAATGACATAAAAACAAGGATAATACAAAAAGATGAAGTGGGAAGGGGTTTTTTTTGTTTTTGTTTTTTGTTTTTTTTTTGCGGTATGCGGGCCTCTCACTGTTGTGGCCTCTCCCGTTGTGGAGCATAGGCTCCAGACGCGCAGGCTCAGCGGCCATGGCTCATGGGCCCAGCCACTCTGTGGCATGTGGGATCCTCCCGGACCGGGGCACGAACCCGTGTCCCCTGCATCGGCAGCCGGACTCTCAACCACTGCGCCACCAGGGAAGCCCTTTTTTTTTTTAACAATCTTCAAATGTTTGAAACATCTGAAAATCAATCAATACATTTCAACATATTATCAAACTGAAAAGAAAAAACAATACAATCACCTAAGCAGAAGACAAACCACTTGACAAAATCCAACAACAATTAATGAAAAAGCTCTCAGCTAGGCAGGAACAGAAGGGAATTTCTATAAGCTTATAGAAGATATCTAAAAAAACTCAAAATTAACATCATACTTAATAGTGAAAGACTAAACGCTTTTCCCCTATGACCGAGAACAAGACATAGATGTCTGCTATCAATACTTCTATTAAACTCTGCACCAGAGGTTTTAGCTATTGCAAGAAGGCCACAAAAATAAACAAAAGACATCCAAATTGGAAATGAAGAGCTAAAATTCTCTTTGTTTGCAGATAATATAATCATCTGTGTAGAAGATTCAATGGACTCTACAAGACAACTGCAAATAAGTACGTTTTGCAAAGTTTAGGTTATGAGATTAACATACATAGTAACAATGAACAGTGGAAAACTGAAAATTAGGAAAAATACTATTTATAAGAACATAAAAAATATGAAATACACATAAACCCAAAAGACCTATACACTTAAAACTATTGATATAAGGTTAATTAGGAAAATTAAAGAAGATATACACCATGTTTATGGATTAGAACTCCAATACTGTTAAGATATACATTTTCCCCAAATTTACCTATATACTCAATGCATTTCAATAAAAAATCAGTAGCCTTTTTTATAGAAATTGATGAGCTAATTCTAAAATTGATATGGAAATGCACAGGAACTAAAGTAGCCAAAACAATTTTGGAAAGAAAAAAAAAGCACAAAGAGAAATTACACTATCTAACTTTGAGATTACTATAAAGCAACAATAATCAGAATAATGTGATGCATTTTCAGAGTTAAGAGGAAAAGCTGACATACTCCTTGTTTTTCTTTGGGTTTCCAACCATTGTTCAACTGTTAATCTCTCAACACTTCCTCTCTGAAAGGCAATACTACCAATTAAACCACTTCCTCTCAATCTATCACCTTTTCCTATCCCCTTTTCCCATCCCCCCAAATTCTCCTGCCCTCTTTATCTTAGCATTTGTCTCCATCTATCCTTCACCAAAATACCTGACACTTCAGTATACACATTGATGACTCCTTCTCTGTCCTGACCTCATAAATCCTTAATCTTCTTACCTGTTAGTACTATTTCTTGTTCCTTTCACTACCTTACTTTTTTTTTTAAGATTTTTTTAATGTGGAGCATTTTTAAAGTCTTTATTGAATTTGTTACAATATTGCTTCTGTTTTATGTTTTGGCTTTTTGGATGCAAGGCATGTGGGATCTTAGCTCCCCAACGAGGGACCAAACCCACACCACATGCACTGGAAGGGAAGTCTTAACCACTGGACCTCCAAGGGAAGTCCCATACTTTTCTAAACAGTATAATTTCAGTTAAACATAGTAAATAAAACACATGGCTATTTTTCACTCCTTTCCAAAACCCTACCAAAATATAATATAGTTACTTAAAATATAAACTCGCAATAACAAAGAAGATAGAAAAGGCAACAATCACAGATAAGACTTGCCAACAAAATGTTAGAAAATTTAAGTGGTAACTCATTAGCATATCAGGAAAAGTTGAAACTTAAGTGTACGGAGGGGAGGTCAAGAAGAAAAGGCCACATGGTGGGAGGGGGAATTGGAGGAAAATGATCAAAAGGTACAAACTTCCAGTTATAAGATAAATAAGTACTAGGGATATAATGTATAGCATGATGACTATAGTTAACAATGGTGTATGATAAAGAGAGTTGTTAAGTGAGTGCTTTCTAAGAGTTTTTATCAAAAAGAGAAATTTATTTCTTTTCTTTTTATTATTTGGATATCAGCTAAATCTACTGTGGTAATCATTTCACAACATAACATAAATCAAGCCATCACGCTGGACTTCCCTGGTGGTGCAGTGGTTAAGAATCTGCCTGCCAATGCAGGGGATATGGGTTCGATCCCTGATCCGGGAAGATCCCACATGCTGGGAAGCAACTAAGCCCATGTGCCACAACTACTGAGGCTGTGCTCTAGAGCCTGTGAGCCACAACTACTGAACCCATGTGCCACAACTACTGAACCCATGTGCCACAACTACTGAAGCCCGCCCACCTAGAGCCCGTGCTCCGCAACAAGAGAAGCCACGACAATGAGAAGCCCACGCACCACAATGAAGAGTAGCGCCCGCTTGCCACAACTAAAGAAAGCCCGCGTGCAGCAATGAAGACCCACTGCAGCCAGAAATAAATAAATAAATAAATTTATTAAAAATAAAAGAATGAGGAAGCCCTTTTTAAAAAAAATCATGCTATACACCTTAAACCTATACAGTGATGTATGTCAATTATATCTCAATGAAACTGGGGGGAGAAAAAGAAGAAAAGACCAGTTTATAGGGTCAGATAACTCCAATAAAGCTCAGGAACTAGAGAAATCTAAATGAAGAAAAAGGAGAGGGCACCGAAACAGAAGGATTGATTCAGTCTATATAAGGAATAGCCAGAATTCTAGTTCCTATTGCTCAGCCCACAGACATGCAACTATTCTTCCCCCAGTGCAGAAGAAAACAAGAGGAAAAAATTAACCAGAGAGCTTTTGGACTCAGAGACACCAGGCAGCTTACCAAAAACAGGAGGATTAACTAAAATATGACTCTTCGAACACTCAATCTACTTTCCCTATCTATTCCTATAACATAACAGAGTAGTCAAACAAAATACAGGACACCAGTTAAATTTGAATTTCAGATAAAAAATAAATAATTTTTAGTGTATGCATTTCTCAAATATTGTACGCAAATTTAACTGGTGTTCTATATTTTAATTTGCTACATCTGGCAACCCTACCTTCAGACTAGAGACTAGAGAATGGTTCTTTGGGGAATCTCATTGGCCCAGGAAAGGATGTTAAAGATATGAACATTAGGAGTTCTCAGCGTCATCATAGATCTTTACCTGATCACACATACCACATACACACATTCCCCATAAGAAACAGAGTTTCTTCTACAATTTACTCAAATCCTAAGACCCATGAGTGCAAGAAACACACTAATTTTTTTAACTTTCCAAGTAAGGTTAAAAAAAAATTTTAACTTTGAATAAATATAGTGAAGTGTGAAGTAACACAATGAAAACAAACAGAGTGAAAATCCAAAACTATTAAGGTGTGTAATATTTCATATTTTATGCCTTCAAAGGACAATTAGCAGTGCAATTTTGGCCTTTATTTTTATAGTCCTTATTTTTAAATTTTATACTTTATAATCTTGGAGCTAAAAAACCATATTGTTTATCCAAAGGATTTTTATGCGTGATTAAATCATCAATATATTAGTATTTTAGTAATGAAATGACAGCAGAGAACACCTACATGTTAAAATACTCCATGTGATTCACTATACAAATGATTCACAGAAGAATGCAGGGAAGGTGGGTTATAATGAAAGTTTGTGTCAAAAGAAGAAAACAGCAGGGCTCAAGGAACCCAAGGAGGTAGGGTAATAAAGAAAACGAAATTTGTAAGAAGGGTTCTCAAACCTAACTAATCATTAGAATAATCTGGACATCTACTGGAAAAAAAGATTTCCAAGTTCAAAAATTTCAGACCTACTGACTCAGAATATCAGGAGCTGGGCCCAAATTTTACAATTTTTGAAACTTTCCCCATGAGATTCTGATAATCAGCAAGATTTTGGAAGATTTTAGAATGCTGACTTAGGTACGCTTATTCAATAGTATGATCTATTTGCCTTAAGGACAACTATGATGCTACAGACAATAAATGATGAAATCATTCTTCTTACCTTGGATACATTGCTGACATAATTCATTTGGATAGTACTTTCCTTATCAACTTGATTACAAAGGTTCTGTAAAGTAGATGCATATTCTTTATCACTTTTTATTCTCAGGGCCATAAATTTCTTCACTGTTTCCAGTAACCGTAATTCCCAGTCTTGCAATTTTAACACAGCTTCATGTGAATTCTTCAGGTCACTCCCAAACCCCATTTTTGTAAGGCACTGTCTTATCCTCCACGCTGCACAATTGAGCCGTCTAATCAGCACATATCTGTGTATGTAAACAGAAGAAAAGAATCTTAAATCAAAAGGAAATTAGTCTTCAAAGCAAAGTTATGGCCCATTCTTTTTAGAGTAAAAAAAAAAAAAAAAAATCACTATAACTGAATGCTTTCCCCAAAAAGTCAGGAACAAGATGAGAATGTCCAATCTCACCACTTCTATTCAACACTGTAATGGAGGTTCCAGTCAGTACAATGAAATAAATGAAATAATTTCCAATGAATTTGGAATGGAAGAAGTAAAACTATATTTATTTGCAGATGACATGACGTATATAGAAAATCCTAAGAAATACAATTTTTAAAGTATTAGAACTAATAAATGAGCTCAGTAAGATTACAGGGTACAAGATAAATATACAAATATCAACTGTATTTCTATATATTAGCAATGATCAATCTGAAAACAAAATTAAAAAACAATTCCAAAACAATTCCATTTACAACAGCATCAAAAAGAATAAAATATTTAGGAATAAATTTTACAAAATAAATACAAAACTTTACTCTTAAAATTATAAAATATTTTTGAAAAAAATTAAAGGTGACCTAAATAAATGGAAAGACTCATGTTAATGGATCCAAAAGACTTAATATTAAGAAAGCAACTGCCCAACTTGTTCTACAAACTTAACTCAATCCATATGAAAATCTAAGCTAGCTTTTTTTTTTGCAGAAATTGACAAGCTAATCTTAAAACTTACAAAGAAATGCAAGGAAGCCAGAATAACCAAATAAATAAACAAACAAACCAAAACACCCTGAAGAAAAAGAACAAAGCTGGAGGACTCAGACTTCACTGCCAAATCTATTCAATGGAGGAAAAAAAAGTCTTTTCTACTAAAGATGCTGGGAAAATTGGATTCCACATGCAAAAGAGTTAAGCAGGATGTCTCCTTAGACCATACACAAAAAATTAAATCTAAAGGAATCACAGATCTAAATATCAGAGCTAAAACTATAAAACTCTCAGAAGAAAATATAGTAGTAAATCTTCATGACCTTGGTCCAGGCAATGGTTTCTAAATATGACACCAAAAGTGCAAGCAACAAAATAAAAATATGTAAATTTGTTTTCATCAAAATTAAAAACTTCTGTACTTTGAAGGCCACCATCAAGTAACTGATAAGACCACAGAATGGGGAAAATATTTACAAATCATATATCTGATCAGGGACTTTTCTCTGGATTATATAAAGAATTCTTACAACTCAATAATAACAAGACAAACCAATTAAAAATGGGCAAAAGATCTGAGTAGACATTTCTCCAAATAAGATTTACAGACATCCACTAAGCACATGAAAAGATGTTCAATATCATTAGCCATTAGGAAAATATCAATCAAAACCACAATGAGCTACCATTTCACACCACTAAGATGTCCATAATCAAAAAGACAGATAATATCAAGTGTTGGAGACTGTGAAGAAATTAGAAGCATCAGATACTGGTGGTGTAAATGTAAAATGGATAGTTCCTCAAAACTTAAACACAGAGTTATTATATATGACCCAGAAATTCCACTCTTAGGTATGTACCCAAGAGAAATAAAAACATATGCCCACACAAAAACTTGTGCATGAATATTCGAGCAGAATTATTCATAATAGTCACAAAGGGGAACAACCCAAATGTTCATCAACTGATGAATGGATAAATAAAACGATGTATCCACACAATGAAATTGGCAACGGTAATGAATGAAATGTTGAAACAAGCTACAGCATGGATAAACCTTGTAAACATGCTAAGTGAAAGAAGCCAAACACAAAAGACTGACATGCTGTGCTGTCTTCTTATATGAAATGTCCAAAATCTATTTTTAGAGGCATAAATCAAATTAGTATTGACTAGAGCTGGCAAATTTGTGAAGAAATGAGGAGTGACTGCTAACGGGTACTGGATTTCCTTTTGGAGTGAGTAGAGGGCTCTAAAATTGATTGTGGTAATGGTTGCACAACTCTGTGAACAGAATAAAAACCATTAAGTTGTACAGTTTAAATGGGTGAATTCTTCAGCATGTGAGTTATAGCTCAAAGTTGTTAAAAAAAAATCTCTGCAGTATAACTTATAATCATCTAAAGGTCAGTTATCAGACACCCCAAAGTTATTCCTGCTTGTTTGCTATAAATCCCAAGAACTATGATAGAATTTATTTTCCCCTCCAGTCTCCTAAGATTTCAAGCAGTGAATCTTTTAGGGTCAGTTAGAAGAAATAAAGAAACACATCTTTTATTTTTAAGTCTGGCTCATCATATCAGAAGTCAATTTAATTCAGCTGAAATCCTCTAACCTATACAGAAAAGTAAGAAAAGGTTTCTCTCTCTAAGCTCAGTGATACCATCTAAAGAGATGGTAAAAATGTGTAGGTTTTCCAAATAGAAAACAAATTCCAATATTTTCCCAACTGAAAACTGTCTGGTTTTATGATCGAACAAGTAGAGCGGAAAAAAGGTTGTGGAAAAATGTACTCCATCAAGGTTTCCAAAGTTGCAAGCAGGACACTAAATGGACCTTAACATAAATAAGTCAATAAAAGTAATTGACTTATTCACTTTAATATCAAGTAGGATAATTCCAGTTTATTCACTTTGTAGGTAGTAGCTTTAAAAAATTTACTTTGATATACTGTATCTTTATGGGTCACAAAAAAGAACATTTTTCTGTTATTTTACTTATAGCTCAACTAAGTCTCAGTGAAGATATACTCTATCTCCTACCATGTTTTCAATGGAAGAATAAGAAATTTTTTTCCAAAGAAAGGTGAAACATTTCGCTTTTTTTTAAAAAACTATATCTGAGATTGTGGTTCATTTTATTCTGTAGCTTGGAATAAACATCACTTCTGCTTCTAAATGCATCTAGCTGTGGTCAAAGCTTTGACAATAGTTTTTTTCTCTCATTATTAGGAATTTCAAAAGGATTATGAAGAGCTTAGATGAATAAAAAGGGAAACAATCTGGCAGCTATCTGAGAAACACTCCAGCCCACCCTAAGGGCTTATTTATGTACACCAGTATTCTAGGTCAGGGTGAATATAAAATAATTTAATACATGGTACCACTCCTTGAGGAATCACAAATAATAAAAATTTTTAAAAACAGCTCCATAATTAACTGATTATGTCTAATTATTAAATTCGTAGAGATTATAAATAACTTTAAGGAATTAAAGGGAATGGTATCCTACAGATAATTTTTCCACAGATGTCAAATGATATATATAAGACTATTCAATTCAGTAGTGTTTGGAATTTTTTTAAAAACTGGAAATATTAATTAAAAGGAACTGACTAGGTAAATTATAATCAAAGCTGCTGCAGTTGATTGTATTGATAACTGAGAAATCCTAGGGAGTACCATTCAAATCATAGTCTGTGTGAATCTGTTCAGTGTCCAACATTCACAACCATATGTGGTAGATGTGATCATGGCATATTCATTCAGTGGAGTATCATTCAGCCCTAATATAAAAATGAGAAAACTTGTGTATTGATTGGGAAATATCATTAACAATTATTAATAGAAAAAAGTAAGATACAGAACTTGGTATGCTTACATTGTGTAAAAAGGAGGAAGAATAATAAAAATTAAATTTACTTGTTAAGTACATAAAATATTTCTAGAAGAACACACAGTGGCTGGGACACAGTAATGGGAAGGAGACTCTTCATTATATACTCTTTTGTACATTTGAATTTTGTTTTAAGTGAACATATTGCTATTACTTATTCAAAAATTAATTAAAGAATTTTTGAAGAGAAAAAGAAAAAATTAATGAAACCTGAAGTAATCCAGAAAAGTTTCCTAGAAATGGCAAGACATGAGTTAAGGTTGGAAAAACCATGATTTAGATAAAAAGGTTAAAAAGGAAATGCATTTCAGGAAGCAATATGGGGAATATAAGTGACTAGGGGGTGAAGTAAACAAAGAAATGTCTCCAAAATCAAGCTATATGTGGCAAGCAGTGGCAGATGGCATGCCAATTTACCTCTTGCTATTCTAACATTAAGGAAACTAATAAGGCTCAAACTCCTTAACTGGTGTTTAAGGCAAAATAACAAGATCATGAATGTGATGTTTTAAATGGTTAGTTTGCTGGTGCTAGTTACACAAGTGTGTTCAGTTGGTGAAATTTCATAAAGCTGAGCGTCTGTGATTTGTGCACTTTTCTATATGTATGTTATAGTTAATTTAAAAAGAGACATAGAGATAGAGTTTAATCTGGAAGCTAGGTATAAAATAGCTTGAAGACAGCAAAAACATAAAATGAGACATAAGAAGGCAAATTAATAAGTCACTACAGCTATACAGCTTGAGAAATGAGGATCTATAATTGACAATGTCAGTGAGAGTTAAGACCAAAGAGGCTTGACCTGGTAAATGGATTTAAAGAAAAGAGAGACAGACGATACAATGATAACTTCAAGGCTTTAATAATAAATGATGACAATATCAATAGAAATGGAAGAATGAGAATACGGAGCTACTTTAAAGAAAATACATTCATTTCAGCAGGAAATAAATGCTTAGGTAAAATACAAGGCTAAGGATACAAATTTGAGAGTCAGCTGCTTAAAGGTGATAAAACCAATAGATTGAAC
This sequence comes from Monodon monoceros, assembly GCF_005190385.1. NCBI lineage: Eukaryota > Metazoa > Chordata > Mammalia > Artiodactyla > Monodontidae > Monodon > Monodon monoceros. The sequence continues at coordinate 89,049,994 of NW_021703768.1, read as the reverse complement.
GTTGACAGAAAAGCAGAGAATTACAAGGACAAAGCCCATGAGAATGTATCAATGGAGGAACTAGAAGAAGAAAAGCCAAAGGGTAGAGATTAAGTAAGCAAAAAAGAGGTTTGACAGAGTTACAGATGATGGGATATAAAAGAAGTTATTAGCAATGTCGAATGTCAGAGAGAGATGTGAAAACTGCAAAAAGTCATTATTGGAATTTTCAGGTAAAGCCAGTGTAGTAAAAGTAGTACTTCAGAAGTTCCTACCACCAATAACTAATAAAAAGAACAAAAACTGTTAAGAAAAAACAAAAATTTAAACATATCATCAGCAAATAAAGGAGTAAAACTTTATGCCACAAGTTTCACAGCATAGTTTCAAAAGAAAAAAAGGGAAAATTCTGGTGCTCTAGGCAGCATGGAAATGTGCCCAACACTACCCCTCAACTTTCAGAAGATATCCTGAGGAAGAAAAATTAACAAAATCGTGAGAATTCACACTGGATACTCCAAGATGAAAAGAAGCAGCATACACTGAACAGACCAACCTAGGGAAAAATCAAGAAAATAACTAAAGGAATATTACTCAGCCATAAAAAGAAACGAAATTGAGTTATTTGTAGTGAGGTGGATGGACCTAGAGTCTGTCATACAGAGTGAAGTAAGTCAGAAAGAGAAAAACAAATACCGTATGCTAACATATATATATAGAATCTAAAAAAAAAATGGTTCTGAAGAACCATAGTGAACGATAAGCTGGGAAGAAGTGAGAGACTGGCATTGACATATATACACTACCAAATGTAAAACAGATAGCTAGTGGGAAGCAGCCACAGAGCACAGGGAGACCAGCTCGGTGCTTTGTGACCACCTAGAGGTGTGGGATAGGGAAGGCGGGAGGGAGACACAACAGGGAGGGGATATGGGGATATATGTATTCGTATAGCTGATTCACTTTGTTATACAGCAGAAACTAACACAACAATGTAAAGCAATTATACTCCAATAAAGATGTTAAAAAAAAAAAAAAAGAAAGAAAAGAACTAAAGAAAGAAGCTTCTCTGTACCAAGACAGGACCTCAGAAAAATGCTGGGAGGGCAGCCTTGGCTTGCCGTTTTCCAGAGCTCTATGAAGAACTGGTGGATGAAATTAAATCCAGAAGTACAGGATGTTTAATGGAATCTCATAAGAGAGAGTAAATCTCAGGGCCCCCAACAAGGCCAAACTCAGTCCCAGCCAATACCTCCCCACCCCTCTATCGCCATGCTCATATGACAAATAAACCAAAATTAAAAGTAAAACCTAGGAATTCCCTGGTGGCGCAGTGGTTAAGAATCCACCTGCCAATGCAGGGGACACGGGTTCGAGCCCTGGTCCAGGAAGATCTCACCTGCCGTGGAGCAACTAAGGCCATGCACCACAACTACTGAGCCTGCGCTCTAGAGTCCACGAACCACAACTATTGAGCCTGCATGCCACAACTACTGAGTCCGTGCACCTAGAGCCCGTGCTCTGCAACAAGAGAAGCCACCGCAATGAGAATCCCGCGCACCACAACGAAGAGTAGCCCCCGCTCGATGCAACCAGAGAAAGCCTGTGTGCAGCAATGAAGACCCAATGCAGCCAAAAATTAAAAATAAATTTTTAAAAAAAGTAAAACCGGTCTTCCCTGGTGGCGCAGTGGTTGAGAGTCCGCCTGCCGATGCAGGGGACACGGGTTCGTGCCCTGGTCTGGGAAGATCCCACATGCCACGGAGCGGCTGGGCCCGTAAGCCATGGCTGCTGAGACTGCGCGTCCGGAGCCTGTGCTCCGCAATGGGAGAGGTCGCGACAGTGAGAGGCCCGCGTACCGCAAAAAAGAAAAAAAAGTAAAACCTAGCTTCTGATCCAAACAAGATGGCATAGACCATTTTTCCCAGCTCAGCCCCACAAAACACAACTATTAACACTGAAAATAGCAAAAGGGACGACCAAAGAATAACTCTGAGAGGTAGAAAAGGGAAACTCCTTTGGCCCTAGGACTGGAAGAACAGCACAGAAGCAGGGTGTCTTGTACCCCCCTCACCAAACAGAAAATGGTCATCCATCCCTGACTTTTCCCAACTTCCAGTCTGGGAACAAAAGGCAGTCCGTGTAGGCTAACTCCTCCCAGGATCCGACAAGCGTTCCTCTGACTACATCAGGCAAGCCAGACACCACCAGCAAGGGAGACAGATTATAAGCCTCACCAAAAACAACCAACCAGGGGAAGCATTCTCCTTCCCTGATAGGCCTGAGAATCCCATTTTCTGCCAAGAGAAACGGAACTAGGCAGGACGAACCAGCAAGAGAGATCCAGCAATAGCAAGCAGCCCAGTCGGAAAGCCTCCGTGTCCCCACAGGTCCAAGGATCACCTTTCCCACCCAGAAACACCAGAGCAGGTACACAGAACTGGCAAAAGGGAGCCAGCTCTAGCAAGTGGTTCAGTCCAGGAAGCTCCTTGTTCTCTGCGAGTCGAAGATTCTCCTTTCCTGACCAGAGACTGTAGGGCAGCTAGGGGGCACGGTAAAGAAATCCTATCTCACCCCTTCTCTAACCAATAGACATCTAGTACTGCTCAGCCTAAGAAAAATGTCTTCTACTCCCTCAAGCAGCACCACCACCATCAAGAACCAGTGGGAGCCCTAGTGATACCAGATAAAGCAAACCAAAATAACAGCACAAAGACTCAAAATTAAACTGTCACTGGAACCACAGCCCACAAAAATAGGCCAAGAACTGCATGTTAAATCTAACCAGAGTGACTGACTGCCTGTAAAAATAAAAGATTGAAATAGGCTATTGAAATAGAGTCTCCTAACATAATAGATAAAATATCTAGGCTTCAATTGAAAATCACCTGTCATATCAAGAACCAAGAAAAATAATCACAAGTTAAAAAAGAAAAGACAATCAACTTATGCCAACAACAAGATGAATCAGATGTTGGAATTATCAGAAAATGATTTTAAATCAGCCATCATAGAAATGCTTCAACAATCGATTACAAATTCTCTTAAAACAAATGTAAACCAACAATTACAAATTCCCTTAAAATAACTGTAAAATTAGAAAATCTAAGCAAAAAATAGAAGTTATTAAAAAACATGGAAATTATAGAACTAAAAAATAATAGTAACAGGAATAAAAAACTCACTAGATGAGCTCAACAGTAGACAACAAAGGATACAATCAGTGAATGTAAGAAAGAGGAATAGAATTCAACCAATCCAAACAACAGAGAGAAAATATACAGAAAATAAGAAGAAGAATAAGCAAAGCCTCAGGGACCTGCAGGACAATAACAGAAGACCCAACATTTGTATCGTCTGAGTTTCAGAAGGAGAGAAGAAAGTAGGGCTGAAAGAGTATTCAAAGAAATATGTCCAACTTGGTGAAAGAGAAATCAAGACAGTGTGGTATTAGTAGAGGATAGACAGTAGATGAATGGAACAGAATAAAGAACCCAGAAATAGACCCACATAAATATGCTCAACTATTTTTTGACAAAGGTCCAGAAGCAATTCAATGAAGGAAAACTAGCCTTTTCAATAAATGGTACTGGAGCAATTGGATATCTATAGGCCAAAAAAAGAAAAAAAAGAATGAACTCTGACCTAACACCTTACACAAAAATTAATTCAAAAACTTAAACATAAACGTAAAACTGCAAAACTTCTATGAAAAAAGAAACAGAAGGAAATCTTCAGGATCTAAAGCTAGGCAAAGTTCTTAGACTTGAAACAAAAAAACACAATCCAGGGCTTCCCTGGTGGCACAGTGGTTGAGAGTCCACCTGCCGATGCAGGGGACACGGGTTCGTGCCCCGGTCCGGGAAGATCCCACATGCCACGGAGCAGCTGGGCCCGTGAGCCATGGCCGCTGAGCCTGCGCGTCCGGAGCCTGTGCTCCACAAAGGGAGAGGTCACAGCAGTGAGAGGCCCGCGTACCGCAAAAAAAAAAAATTAATTAATTAATTAATTAAATTTTAAAAAAAAACACAATCCATACAGGGAAAAATTGATAAATTGGGCTCCTCAAAAGTAAAAAGGTTGCCCTGTGAAAGCCCATGTGAAGATGAGAAAAAGACAGGCTATAGACTGGGAGAAAATATTTGCAAACCACATATCTGACAGAGAACTAGTACCTAGAATTCATAAGACCTCTTAAAATTCAACATTTAAAAACAACAACAATCCAACTAGAAAATGAGCAGAAGACATGAACAGACATTTCACAGAAAAGGATATAAAAATGGTGAATGAGCACACAAAAAGATGTTCGACATAAATTAGCCATCAGGGAAATGCAATTAAAAGCACATGGAGATACCACTACATACCTATCAGAATGGCTAAAATAAAATATAATGACAAGACCAAACACTTGTAAGGATATGGAAAAAGTGGATCATTCATTTGTTGCTGGTTAGTAGACAAAAAATGGTACAGCCACTCTGGTTTCTTATAAAACTAAACATTCAACTACCATACGACCCAACAATTGCACTCTTGGACATTTATGCCATAGAAATGAAAACATATGTTCACACAAAAACCTGTACACAAATGTTCATAGCAGCTTTATTTGTAATAGCCAAAAGCTGGAATCAGCACAGGGATCCTTCAATAGGTGAATGCATACCATGGAATACTACCCACATTAAAAAGGAACAGTCTATCGACATAGACAACAACTTGCACGAATCTTCAGGAATCCTGCTGAACGAAAAAAGCCAACCCCACAAAGTTATATACTGTATGATTCCATTTATATAACATTCTTGAAGTGAAAAAATTTTGGGAAAAGGACCGATTAGGGGTAGCCAGGGTTTAGGGCCTGCAGAGTGGAAAAGGGAGGTAAGTATGGTTATAGAAGGAGGATACAAGGGATTCTAGTAGTGTTGGAACTGTTCAGTACCTTGATGGTAGTGGTGGATACATGAATCTAGACAAGTAATAAAATGTTACAGAACTTAACATACACACAACAAAGGAGTACAATTAAAACTGGAGAAATATGAATAAGATTAGTGGATTATGTCAATGTTAATATCCTGGTTGTCATAGTTTTGCAAAATGTTACCATGAGGGGAAACTAGACCAAATGTACAAGGAATTATTATTTCATACAATTGCATATTAATCTACAATTACTGCAAAAGAAATTTCAATTTAAAAAAAGAGTAATGCCCAGACCTCAAACTACAGGTCGGGGGAAGAACAATAACGTGGAGAGGGTGTCACAAATTTCGCTACATTCTTCCACAAGTAATAGAGCAAAAGCTGCCTATGTCAACCATAAGGAAGATGAAAAAAAAAAAAATTACAAGGAAATTATACAATGATACCAAAAATATCATAGCCAAAAATTACAAAGAGAGAGAGAGAGCAAGCAGGCGGGGGTACAATACAGACTGAGTTGTAATATAAGTTCCAATTGGGCAAGGAATTACTCTGATCTCTTCCCCCACTATCATCTCCAGTGCTTAAAACAGCACCTTGCATATATAGTAGACAATAAAAATCTGTTAAATGAATTAACTGGTTGAGGCTACAGAGCATTATACATGCATCCCCTCATGCCCTACAATCCCTACTTAGCCCTCTTCATTCTTTACGATACTCAGTGATTCTAGGTATTAATTCTATTATTACTTGTAACACGAGGTATCAAATTTACAACCCTAACCTATAGGTTAAAATTCAAACTCCTTTGCCTGGTAATCCAAGCTGGCCCCAGACAGCCTTCCACCCTCAAACAATAGTACCACAGTTTTCTACCTATGGTCCCTTAAATGTCTCATGATCATACCTCTGTAGCTTTGCAGATGTTATTCCTCCAGTCTAAATGTTTTTACCCTTGCCTGCCTGCAGAATTTTCAACAACTGCAAAGTTGTTTTCTCTGTGAAACATTCTCTGACCATCCCCACAACCATAATTACCCAGTCCAACTTAGATGTTCCCTTTTCTCAGATCTCAGGGATCATGTATGTACCTGTGATTAACATAACACTTCTCATAGTATATTTTAATTATTTTTCAGGTATATTTCTCCCATCAAACTATGATATACATGAAAATAAGAATATTACAGGGTTTTCACTTTTATAACCCTGGGGCTAAAATTACTATCCATATACAGTAGGTATTCAATTTATTATAAATAATTGCAAGAGAAAACCCATTTTTTAAAAGATTTGTAAATGAGATTTTAAAATAAGAATTTCTATTAATTTACTGGATACTGAGTACAAATCAGGCAGAAATAGAGCATTATACAAAACTACAGGCATGTCATTAGCAAAGATGTCTATTTTAAAATAGCATCTTTTAAAATACACATCTTTTTAAAAGGCAAAACTAATAAATAGCATCTTTTTAAAAGGCAAAACTAGTAAAAGTCCTAAAAAAATTACTGACTATTTAAATTTATTTAAATCTTTCTTATTTAATGGCATTCAGCTTGGTATTTAGGATCAAGTGAGTTACGTTGAGTTTTCAATTCACCACAAATAGTGATTAAAAACTTTAAAAGAACCATTAAAAACTGCCATATTTTCAAAAATTAGAATTTCATCCTGTATAAAATAGATCTATAAATACATACTTCTTAAACAAAAATGGACACTATTTAATAGCAAAATATAAAATAGATAACTAGTTTCCTTGACAGGACAATAGAATTCTCATGGTACTTCTTATAAATATAAGGATATAGGCAAGTATTTCTTCTAAAATGCCTCTTGTTTTTCAACTTTTGGCTCCACAACTTTTTTACATCCTGGAAACTTTTTTACATTCTCCAAATATACAGAGAAAGTACTTCTTTTATATAGCATAAAGAAACTTTAATCTGTACTGAATACTTCCAAGTAAGGAAGATTTATGTTAACACAGATGATATATTGTTGTCACAAATATTTCTTTAATCATTTCATTTTTTAACATTGAAAATAAATTCAAATATACCACGAAGGTATGCTTACATAGAAAAATCAAAAAATAAGTGAATAAAAGCTGTGCCATAGAAACAGGAAATCTTTCATTCTTCCTCCAAGACAAATTTTCATAAGCTGACAAGAAATTTAATAGGAAGATGGCAGAGTAGAAGGACGTGCTCTAACTCCCTTGTGTGAGAACACCGGAATCACAACTAGCTGCTGGACAATCATAGACAGGAAGACACTGGAACTTACCAAAAAAGATACTCCACATCCAAAGACAAAAGAGAAGGCACATTGAGATGGCAGGAGGGCTGCTGGGTGGGTGACTCACAGGCTGGAGAACCCTTATACCACAGAAGTTCACCCACTGGACAGAAGGTTCTGAGCCCCACGTCAGGCTTCCCAACCTGGGGGTCTGGCAACAGGAGGAGTAATTCCTAGAGAATCACACTTTGAAGGCTAGTGGGATTTGATTGCAGGGCTTTGACAGGACTGGGGGAAACAGAGACTCCACTCTTGGAGAGCACACACAAAGCAGTGGCACATTGGGACCCAGGGGAAGGAGCAGTGACCCCAGGGGAGACTGAACCAGACCTACCTGCAAGTGTTGGAGGGTCTCCTGCAGAGGCGGGGGTGGCTGTGGCTCACCGTGGGGCCAAGGACACTGGGAGCAGAGGTTATAAGAAGTACTCCTTGGCATGAGCCCTCCCAGAGTCTGCCATTAGCCCCACCAAAGAGACCAGGCAGGCTCCAGTGTTGGGTTGCCTCAGGCTAAACAATCAACAGGGAGGGAACCCTGTTCCCTCAGCAAACAAGCAGATTAAAGTTTTACTGAGCTCTGCCCACCAGAGCAAGACTGAGCTCTACCCACCACAAGTCCCTCCCATCAGGAAGCTTGCACAAACCTCTTAGATAGCCTCATCCACCAGAAGGCAGACAGCAGAAGAAAGAACTACAATCCTGCAGCCTGTGGAACAGAAACCACATTCACATAAAGATAGACAAGATGAAAAGGCAGAAGCCTATGTACCAGATGAAGGAACAAGGTAAAACCCCAAAAAAACAACTAAATGAAGTGGAGATAAGCAACCTTCCAGAAAAAGAATTCAGAATAATAATAGTGAAGATGATCCAGGACCTCGGAAAAAGAATGGAGACAAAGCTGGAGAAGACGCAAAAAATGTTTAACAAAGACCGGGAAGAATTAAAGAACAAACAAACAGAGATGAACCATACAATAACTGAAATGAAAACTACACTAGCAGGAATCAATAGCAGAATAACTGAGGCAGAAGAACAGATAAGTGACCTGGAAGACAGAATGGTGGAATTCACTGCTGCAGAACAGAATAAAGAAAAAAAATTAAAAGAAATGAAGACAGCCTAAGAGACCTCTAGGACAACATTAAATGCAACAACATTCACATTATAGGAGTCCCAGAAGGAGAAAAGAGAGAGGAAAGACCATAGAAAATATTTGAAGAGATTATGGTCAAAAACTTCCCTAACATGGGAACAGAAATAGCCACCCAAGTGCAGGGAGTGCAGTGAGTCCCATACAGGATAAACCCAAGGAGAAACACGCCGAAACACATAGTAATCAAACTGGCAAAAATTAAAGACAAAGAAAAATTATTGAAAGCAGCAAAGGAAAAATGACAAAAAACATACAAGGGAACTCCCATAAGGTTAACAGCTGATTTCTCAGCAGAAACTCTACAAGCCAGAAGGGACTGGCATGATATACTTAAAGTGATGAAAGGGAAGAATCTACAATCAAGATTACTCTACCCGGCAAGGATCTCATTCAGATTCGATGGAGAAATCAAAAGTTTTACAGACAAGCAAAACCTAAGAGAATTCAGCAGCACCAAACCAGCTCTACAGCAAATGCTAAAGGAACTTCTCTAAGTGGGAAACAGAAGAGAAGAAAACAACCCACAAAAACAAACCCAAAACAATTAAGAAAATGGTCATAGGAACATACATATCAATAATTACCTTAAATGTGAAGGGATTAAATGCTCCAGCCAACAGAAAGACACAGGCTTGCTGAATGGATACAAAAACAAGACCCATATATATGCTGTCTACAGGAGACCCACTTAAGACCTAGAGACACATACAGACTGAAAGTAAGGGGATGGAAAAAGATTTTCTGTGCAAATGGAAATCAAAAGAAAGCTGGACTAGCAATACTCATATCAGATAAAATAGACTTTAAAATAAAAAATGTTACAAGAGACAAGGAAGGACACTACATAATGATCAAGGGATCAATCCAAGAAGAAGATATAACAATTATAAATATATATGCACCCAACATAGGAGCACCTCAATACATAAGGCAATTGCTAACAGCTATAAAAGAGGAAATCGACAGTAACAAAATAATAGTGGGGGACTTTAACACCTCACTTACACCAATAGACAGATCATCCAAAATGAAAATAAATAAGGAAACAGAAGCTTTAAATGACACAATAGACCAGATAGATTTAACTGATATTTATAGGACATTCCATCCAAAAACAGCAGATTACACTTTCTTCTCAAGTGTGCATGGGACATTCTCCAGGATAGATCACATGTTGAGTCAGAAATCGAACCTCAGTAAATTTAAGAAAACTGAAATTATATCAAGCATCTTTTCTGACCACAATGCTATGAGATTAGAAATGAATTACAGGGAAAAAAACATAAAAAACACAAACACATGGAGGCTAAACAATACGTTACTAAATAACCAAGAGATCACTGAAGATATCAAAGAGGAAATCAAAAACTACCTAGAGACAAATGACAAGGAAAACACGACAATCCCAAACCTATGGGATGCAGCAAAAGCAGTTCTAAGAGGGAAGGTTACAGCTATACAAGCCTACCTCAAGAAACAAGAAAAATCTCAAATAATCAATCTAACCTTACACCTAAAGGAACTAGAGAAAGAAGAACAAACAAAACCCAAAGTTAGCAGAAGGAAAGAAATCATAAAGATCAGAGCAGAAATAAATGAAATAGAAACAAAGAAAACAATAGCAAAGATCAATAAAACTAAAAGCTGGTTCTTTGAGAAGATAAACAAAATTGATAAACCATTAGCCAGACTCATCAAGAAAAAGAGGTAGAGGACTCAAATCAAAAAAATTAGAAATGAAAAAGAAGAAGTTACAATAGACACCGCAGAAATACAAAGCATCCTAAGAGACTACTACAAGCAACTCTATGCCAATAAAATGGACAACCTGGAAGAAATGGACAAATTCTTAGAAACGTATAACCTTCCAAGAGTGAACCAGGAAGAAATGGAAAATATGAACAGACCAATCACAAGTAATGAAATTGAAATTGTGATTTAAAATCTTCCAACAAACAAAAGTCCAGGACCAGATGGCTTCACAGGTGAATTCTATCAAACATTTAAGGAAGAGCTAACACCCATCCTTCTCAAACTCTTCCAAAACACTGCAGAGGAAGGAACACTCCCAAACTCATTCTATGAGGCCACCATCACCCTGATACCAAAACCAGACAAAGATACTACAAAAAAAGAAAATTACAGACCAATATCACTGATGAATATAGATGCAAAAATCCTCAACAAACTACTAGCAAACAGAATCCAACAGCACATTAATAGGATCATACACCACGATCAAGTGGGATTTATCACAGGGATGCAAGGATTCTTCAATACATGCAAATCAATCAATGTGATACAGCATATTAACAAATTGAAGAAGTAAAACCATATGATCATCTCAATAGTTGCAGAAAAAGGTTTTGACAAAATTCAACACCCATTTATGATAAAAACTCTCCAGAAAGTGGGCACAGAGGGAACCTACCTCAACATAATAAAGGCCATATATGACAAACCCACAGCTAACATCATTCTCAATGGTGAAAAACTGAAAGCATTTCCTCTAAGATCAGGAACAAGACAAGGATGTCCACACTCACCACTATTATTCAACATAGTTTTGGAAGTTCTAGCCACGGCAATCAGAGAAGAAAAAGAAATAAAAGGAATACAACTTGGAAAAGAAGAAGTAAAACTGTCACTGTTGGTAGATGACGTGATGCAATACACAGAGAATCCTAAAGATGCCACCAGAAAACTACTAGAGCTACTCAATGAATTCAGTACAGGATGGAAAATTAATGCACAGAAATTGCATTCCTATACACTAATGATGAAAAATCTGAAGGAGATATCTGAAGGAGAAATTAAGAAACACTCCCATTTACCACTGCAACAAAAAGAATAAACCTACCTAGGGAGACAAAAGACCTGTATGCAGAAAACTATAAGACACTGATGAAAGAAATTAAAGATGATACCAACAGACGGAGAAATATACCATGTTCTTGGATTGGAAGAATCAATATTGTGAAAATGACTATACTAACCAAAGCAATCTACAGATTCAATGCAATCCCTATCAAATTACCGATGGCATTTTTTATGGAACTAGAACAAAAAATCTTAAAATTTGTATGGAAACACAAAAGACCCCGAATAGCCAAAGCAGTCTTGAGGGAAAAACACAGAGCTGGAGGAATCAGACTCCCTGTCTTCAGACTATACTACAAAGCTACAGTAATCAAGACAATATGTTACTGGCACAAAAACAGAAACACAGATCAGTGGAACAGGATAGAAAGCCCAGCAATAAACCCACGCACCCATGGTCAACTAATCTATGACAAAGGAGGCAACGATATACAATGGAGAAAGACAGTCTCTTCAGTAAGTGATGCTGGGAAAACTGCACAGCTACATGTAAAAGAATGAAGTTACAACACTCCCTAACACCACACACAAAAATAAACTCAAAATGGATTAGAGACCTATATGTAAGGCCAGACACTATAAAACTCTTAGAGGAAAACATAGGAAGAACACTCTTTGACATAAATCACAGCAAGATCTTTTTTGATCAACCTCTTAGAGTAATGGAAATAAAAACAAAAATAAACAAATGGGACCTAATGAAACTTCAAAGCTTTTGCACAGCAAAGGAAACCATAAACAAGACAGAAAGACAACCCTCAGAATGAGAGAAAATATTTGCAAATGAATCAATGGACAAAGGATTAATCTCCAAAATATATAAACAGCTCTTGCAGCTCAATATTAAGAAAACAAACAACCCAATCCAAAAATGGGCAGTAGACCTAAATAGACATTTCTCCAAAGAAGACATACAGATGGCCAAGAAGCACATGAAAAGCTGCTCAACATCACTAATTATTAGAGAAATGAAAAGCAAAACTACAATGAGGTATCACCTCACACCAGTTAGAATGGGCATCATCAGAAAATCTACAAACAACAAATGCTAGAGAGGGTGTGGAGAAAAGGGAACCCTCTTGCACTGCTGGTGGGAATGTAAATTGATACAGCCACTATGGAGAACAGTATGGAGGTTCCTTAAAAAACTAAAAATAGAATTACCATATGATCCAGCAATCCCACTACTGGGCATATACCCTGAGAAAACCATAATTCAAAAAGACACATGCACCCCAATGTTCATTGCAGCACTATTTACAATAGCCAGGTCACGGAAGCAACCTAAATGCCCATCAACAGACGAATGGATAAAGAGGATGTGGTACATATATACAATGGAATATTACTCAGCCATAAAAAGGAACAAACCCTTTGGGTCATTTGTTGAGACGTGGAGGGATCTTGAGACTGTCATACAGAGTGAAGTAAGTCAGAAAGAGAAAAACAAATATCATATATTAACGCATGTATGTGGAAACTAGAAAAATGGTACAGATGAAGTGGTTTACAGGGCAGAAGTTGAGACACAGATGTAGAGAACAAACGTATGGACACCAAGTGGGGGAAGCCGCAGTGGGGTGGGGATGGTGGTGTGATGAATTGGGAGATTGGGATTGACATGAATACACTGATGTGTATAAAATTGATGACTAATAAGAACCTGCTGTATAAAAAAATTAATTAAATTAAAAAAAAATTTTTTTAATTATAGAATTTGAATTTATATTCCTTGACTAATAAAACCCCTCCAAATCAGTTTATGGTTCAAGTTAGTATATCAGAATATGTTTGTTCATTGATAAAGACTATAAAATCATTTGCCCAAATACAAAAATAATTACTTAACAGTATTTCTTACCTTTTATATTTTTCAATACTGACAGAAGTCAGAAACAGTGACTATGTGAACAAAGTCTTAAGCTGCTTGCAGCAAGACAGAAACAAAGTCACAAAAAGCCACCAAGTGTGCAAGTAATAACCACAGTTACAAAACAAAAAATTGACCTCACATGAATACAAAATGAGGTGCTTTTTCAGAAGCAGTTAAACAGGCTGGAATGAACAGTCACCAAAGTTTAATCACAAAGACAACATCATTCATTATCAGTTAATATATGCTGACCTTGACCACCTTACAGATATGGTATCTAAAACTCCTCCAACACTTTCCTTATTTCAAAGTGTTGCTTTAGCTTAATTTAAAATAAAAGTTAAATTCAACTGAAACAGCACTAGATTGGCCAGACAGCCTATGGGAACAGCATTAATAGATAATGATGTTTCATTGAGAGAGAACACTGAATAAAAGCTGTGTGAGGTTATAAACAAATGAACAACATGCTTGCTTTTAAATTAACTGGTTTTTTTAAATTTTAAAAATGTATTTGAAGAACTGATATTTAAAATTATTTGGGCAGAGCAGGATTATTAACAGAATTTTTGTTTATTTGTTTTAAGCTATTATATAAATCAACAGGTATTTATTCAGTAACCATGGGAGAGATGCTGTTAGGGATACAAATATAAATAAAATCCTGGATTACTGCCTTCAAACAACTTACTGTGTATTAAGAATAAATAGACAAGTTCACAGGTAACAATGACACAATTCATTCAAAATTCATTCAGCGACAGAAGTGAGCACCTATTTGCCAGGCATATTTCTCAGTGCTGGGAATATCAAGATGCATAAAATTACAGCTCCTAGTCTCAAGAAGCTCACCACCTACTAGGGTTAACAAATGTGGAAACAAACAAATGCCATATAATTAAACAGGTTCACAAATACAAATTGGTTATGAGCTCAGTGGGGATACAGGGGAAGTATGTACCACATTTCTAGAGACAATCAGGGAAGCCTTCACAGAATATAAAAGCCTGAGGTACAAAGTGCTAAAAAGACACAGAGAAAGGAAAGAGTACAGCTGAGCAGAGTACTCAAAAAACCTTTATTAAGAAGAGAAGATCATTTCACAATTATATGTGTATCATGCTCTACACCTTAAACTTATACAATGTTATATGTCAATTATCTCATTAAAGCTAGAAAAACTATTTTTAATCAAAAAAAAATCTCTGGCAAGCCTTGAGGGATAGTCATGAAAGGAGCTCATGTACATGCATGTCTCTCTGCAAAGGTGTGTGTAGAGGTGGCTTTGGAAACAGTCCTGGGTTGAAATCCTAACTCTACCATTTCATAACTGTGTAACTGCACATTTTAATTAACCTCCTAAAAGATCGGTTTTCTTATCTTTAAAATGGGGATAGTAATACCTAGTTTGCAGGGTTATTGTAAAGATTAGATGAGATAAAGTATTTAGTGTGTCTGGCTTTGGAGAGACATTAAAAAGCAGTCATTGCTAATAAAGCATGAGAGGGAGAGAGAACCCACACAAGAGAGAACATAGAAGAGCAAGTGATGGAGGAGGGCTCCTTTCTAAATACAAGTTTGAACATAAGCAAGGATACACAGGCGGAAAAATGGGGAACATGTTTGCGAACCATGGCTAATTTGAAGGAAAACGGGAACAAAGTTAAAAGGATTAAGTGCACAATGCATACTAACTTGTATGCCCTAAATTCTCAAACTATAACTGTTATCCGGACACCTCTTGGCCTTTTAACTCTTCCTATATGATCAATTATTATAAAAGAGTTCAGTTTTCAAATTAAGGCCAAATTTTTTTCCTTCAAGGAGAGTAACAATGTAGGGAGAAGTAAAAATAATTTCAAAATCCATGTGTACTTTCAAATAGGCTCATTAAAGGCACACATATACTAACAGAATGGCAACAAACAAGGTTTCATCAGATATAAATTATATGAAGTAGGCCAAAGCCAGTCCCTACTCTGCAGTGAGAAAGCCTGTCAGAGAGCCCATATCAGGCCAACTTTGTGCCACTCTTTAAAACATGGAGGAAAGTCAATTTCATTCTTGACTTTTTTGTATAATTCCATCTTTTCCCAAAAGGCAAGGCCTAACTCCCACTCCTGTCCCATCCTTCTCTACAGTCATGCTCCAACAAATCTGTTTTCTTCCTAAATTGTTCTTCTAGAATTCCATTCAGTTTGTAAATAAACTTCCCTAAATCTCTACCCTTTAATTCCCATCAGAAACCTGGTTCCCCCAAAACACAGGCTCTTACGTGGAGACTACACCTTCCCTACATTCCACCACCCACCTCTATGGGGCTGGGGGGTGGGGGGGGCAGCAGGGGGGGATGAGGGGTGGGTAACATTATCCTGATTCCCTAGTGCCATTTCCAAATCACTGCTCTTCCAATCTTATTCAAAAATCTCCTCTCCTTTGAAATTTACACCATTCAGATCTACCAGATTCTATTCCACCTTGCTGTTATTATTTCCATATCTGCCTCTCAGTCTCCACTTGCTCCCAATCTTATTCTCCAACCCAAGTCTTACCTTCATCCATGGAGATTTTAACCTCTGTAGTCTTTCTCTTCTCCAAAGATCCATTCAATCAAGTCCATTTCAACTACCAACTGCTACTGGCCATAATCTGAATCCAAAACTGTTTCATCTCTGCAATGGTAAATTTTACTCTTCTAGTTCTAGACCATAACCTACTACCTTCCTACTCCCCTCTGGAGTCTAAACTGCTACTATACCTACTCTTTGACCTCAAAATGATCTCCAGTCACCCACTATTTCCTCTAAAATTTATCAGCTCCCCCTATATTCTCTCCCTTCTAGGGTAAGGATGTCACTTATCATCCAGAACTAGGGTACATTTCAGAGTAAAATGAGGTGCTATTCTTCATTATGCCAGGACTACAGGTGTAAACCTGGTCTGTCCTAGACAAACTAGGACATAGAGCCCTCCTACTTCTTTCCCTACACACTGTGAATCAACTGACCTCCCTTAACTTTCTTTCTATTGTACTTGTCCTAAAAACCTCCAACTCTTAATCAATCCTTCTTTCTTCCCCCTAGCCACTTTTTTTTAAAGCTTCACTACCTCTTACTAGTATTTCAAGACTGTGCTAAGATCACCTCCACTAGGCAGCCTTCTCTTGCCTCTGCCCTTTGTTATCATAACATTCAGGAATGACAGTATCCTATTCATGACTGCATCCTCATGTTTCTCATACGATGTCAGGCATATACGTATATTCCCATAGATGTACTCCATGAGCCTCAAAGTTTGACTCTAATTATCTCTTATGTGTTTATTCTGAAATGCATCATATGAAAAATGATTACTTTTACAATTTCATAGAGATTAAACAAGTCAAAGATAGCAATTACACAAATAAAAACTAGCAGGTATTTTCCTTAGCATGAGCTTTTTAAATTTATCTTCCTCAGATATTCGATTAACTCTGGGTTTTGCCTGTTACTCTCTGCTCGTGATTCTGTCCTCTTACGTTCCAAATATAAAGTCACATCAAACAAATTTTGGAAGTACATGAAGTATAAGTAGAAATGAAAGGACAAGTAGGAAAAGCAAATTTCAGAATATGTATATCAAATGATCCTCTTTTTTAAATTATACAAATATAAACACACGATTTTTAATACAGTTGGCCCTTCATATACACAGGTTCCACAACCATGGATTCAATCAACCATGGATGAAAATATTCAAGAAAAAAGAATTCCTCAAAGTTCCAAAAAGCAACACTTGAATTTGCCACATGCCAGCAACTATTTCTATAATATTTATATTGTTTTAGGTATTATAAGTAATCTAGAGATGATTTAAAGTACAGGCGTACCTCGTTTTATTGCACTCCACTTTCTTTCACTTCGCAGATAATGCGTTTTTTACAAATTGATGGTCTGTAACAACCCCACATCGAGCAAGTCTATCGGCGCCATTTTTGCAACAGCAGTTGCTCACTTCATGTCTCTGTGTTACATTTTGGTAATTCTCTCAGTAATTCAAACTTTTCATTACTATTATATCGGTTATGGTGATCTGTGATCAGTGATCTTTGATGTTACTACTATGATTCACTGAAAGCTCAGATGATGGTTAGCATTTTTCAGCAATAAAGCATTTTTTAATCAAGGTATGTACATTGTTTTTTAAAACATAATGCTATTTATTGCACACTTAGTAAACCACAGTACAGTTAAACATAACTTTTATATGCACTGGGAAACCAAAAATTTATATGGGAAACCAAAAAATCAGTGTGACTTGCTTTACTGCAATATTCGCCTTATTGCAGTAGCCTAGAACCAAACCCACAATATCTCTGAGGTAGCCTGTACATGGGAGGATGTGTGTAGGCTACATACAAACACCATGCCATCTATATAAGAGACTTGAGCATCCTCAGATTCTGGTATCAGCAGGGGGTCCTGCATCATTGATATCCCTTGCAGACACCAAGGGATGACTATATACGTTTTAAAAGTTCAAACTGATACACATCAAACCTTTAACATTAGCTACCTCTGAAGAATGAGAGTTAGAATACTGGGAAGAATGTCACTTTTTATTTTATGTATCTCTAGTTTGTATTTTTATAAGAGGATATATTCATTTTATGATGTTAACAAAATTTAAAGAAAAGACTCCCCAACAAGTTTTTTTTAAGACTGAGGACTGAGAAGATAAAAATCAAATTTCAGAGATGAATGCTTCACATTAAAAATTATTTCTCCTTCATGGGACTACCCTGGCAGTCCAGTGGTTAAGACCCCATGCTTGCAATGCAGGGGGCAAAGGTTCGATCCCTGGTTGGGGAACTAAGATCTCTCATGCCGCACAGCGTGGCCAAAAAACAATTTATTCCTCCCTCAAATATAGTTAATTTATTTTTATTCAGAAAATGACAAAGGTATTTATATCACGAGACAGAAAAATCTCCCAATTGTATTCACGTAACAGAATCTTGACCCCTCTCACAGAATGCTTCTGGTTTCCAGGGAACAATTTTATCCCTGTCCCATATCCCAGGCTCCTGAACCAAAAGTCTCATCCTTCTCTATTCCCTCATTTTTTTCAGGTTTTACCTGAACCAATTCTAGCTCTAATTCAGCACCTCAACAATAAATTGATCTAACCACAGGTTGAACCATTTCTGTAGTTGCCCAGGAAAGGAATCTTTGTCTTTTTGCTCTGTCTTAGTAAACGCCTTTCATTCATTTATTTATTTTATTTATTTATTTATTTTTATTTTTATTTTTTTTTTTTTTGCGGTACGCGGGCGTCTCACTGTTGTGGCCTCTCCCGTTGTGGAGCACAGGCTCCAGACGCGCAGGCTCAGCGGCCATGGCTCACGGGCCCAGCCGCTCCGTGGCATGTGGGATCTTCCCGGACCAGGGCACGAACCCGTGTCCCCTGCATCGGCAGGCGGACTCTCAACCACTGTGCCACCAGGGAAGCCCCATTCATTTATTTATTCATTAGTCATCCAATAAGTACTTTTAAAATGTCTACAATACGCCAGACACTAAGTGAAGTCTTGAGTACAGAGATAAAAAAGTACTGGTCGCAGCCTCAGGAAGCTTATTAGAGGAAAGGAAGAGTTCTAATACCTAACAATAACTGCTCTAAGGAATCCCTGTACCAAGTATAGTAAAAACACAGAAGTATAATCTAACCCTGGCTGAAGGAAAAGTCTTCATAGACATCCCTAAAACATCCAGAGTAGTTCCTTCCTCACTGGCACTTTCTTCCTTTCCTCTCAACCAAAATATGACTCTCCCCACTTGGAAAATACTGCTTAAAACTTACCTCCCACTTCCTCCCCACAAAGCTCCACTTGTTCCTAAATGCCATGTAATTCTTAAAGAAAACCAAACAAATCTGTGAAACTCAAAAGCCAGCAAGGAAGGAAGAAAGAAACACTCACTAAAGGCCAGCCCTACACAAGTACCACAGAGAGCAGGTACTTAGATCTTTTCTTATTGTGCCTAGCTCCAATTGTCTCTACTAACTTACTTATATATCATTTGCATTTCAATCTACTTCCCACTTGAAATTGTGCATTTTTCAAAGATGAAGACTTAGACTGCTACAGCTTTGTAACGTCCACAGTGACTACATATATATTCCTAGGTATAATCAACTGGCGAGGAGGTGGGAGTGGGCCACTGTAGGTGGGGGAATAACTCCTGCAGACTTCAGTTGTTTTAAATGAATTTCAATTGCCAACTGGTGCCAGTGGGTTGAATACAACATAAATTTCCCAGTTTTTTTTTTTATCTTTAACTTAATGCAACCAAATGTAGAAACCTCAGCCAAAGTATATTTAAAGTTGGATTGATGTTTTTCAAAAAAAGCTTGGAATAAACAATTTTATCTCCAGCAACCTCAGAGAATTGGAAGGAAAAAGCAAACTGCAAATAAGTTTTGGATGAATAGTGTTCTCAGAAACCAGGCAATTCTCAAGAAAGACATTAAGTATACACAAACTATATATTTTAAGAGAAAATACAGATAGATAATGAAAAACAAAAAGAGGTGGGGACTGTTCAAGATTAAAAGAGAATAAAGAGATAAGAATCAAATACAGTGCATGAAACCTGATTGAATCCTAAATCCAAAAAACTCAAAAAAAAATGTTTAGGGACAACTGGGGAGATCTGAATATGGACCATTATATTAAACATATTCTTAAATTAATGTTAATTTTCTTATATAAATATTGATATTATAATCATGCAGAAAATTATCCATATTCTTAGGAAATGCACGCTTAAAAATTTATATTCTATATTTATGTATTATAATATAAATATAATATATATTTTTAATATAGTTTCCATCAGTTTTTAAAATATATATATAGATAAAGAGAGAGAAAATGTAGCAAAAATTAACAGTGAGTGAATACAGATGAAAGGTGATATGGGTGTTCATTGTCCCGCATTTTCCATTTTTTCTGTAGCACTGAACATTTTCAAAATGAAATATTGAAGGGGTGGGAAGATGGCTTGAGAAGATGCCAGCTTGACAGAAGCATAAGGGGTAAAAGCAGCACTAGCCTCAGCAAACTTGAAAATCAACTGTGTGATCTTGGGCAGGTCATGGAAGCTCTCTAGGTCTCAGCTAGAAGAAGAGGAAGTGAATGATCTCTAAGGTAACCTTCCAGCTGCAAAACTCCATTATTCAACTACTTCTTCTCAGCTCTAAAACTCAAAAGATAACCATATGCGAAGACGGAAAGCTCACAGGACTATAAAAAAAAATAAAGTATTTAAAACAGCTAGCCAAATGCTTGTCACAAACAATAAATATTAACTCCTCTCTTTTGAAAACACTGTAAAAATTCTTCAGCAAAAAAATACAAAAGAAAGATATGACTACTAATTAACTTAGAAAAAATAAGTAACACAGAAGTGCAAAGGTCTACTTTAATATCTATTCAATTTCTATTGAATTAAAAACTATGTGTTTGCACCTAAAGTAAAGCAAAACAATGTATTAACTAGTACATATTACAAATTTGTCAGATGCTTTTATTTCCAGCACTAATGTTATTTGTAGCATTATAATTAATTTCCCTTTTGGTAAAACAACTAATCCTTGAGATAATGGGAAAGATAATTATCTAAAAAGATTCTGTACCTGATGCTAGCACCCACCCAGTTGCTCAAAACCCAAAAATCATGGAGTCATCCTTGAGTAACACTCTTTCCACACCAAAAATATCCATAGATTTTGACTAAAAAAAAAGAAAGTCATCTCAAATCCATCCATCTAGCTCTTGTTGCTAGCATCTTAATCAGGGCACCACTATCTCTCACCTTAGCTCCTAAAATTGCCAGCTTTCAGTCCCAGCCCACTTAGTCCATTCCTCACATAGTAGCTAAAACGATGGTATCATTTAAGAACAAAACAAACTACATGCCAAACCCTTCAAAGCCCTGAATATTTCTATAACTTCTTCCTACCCATCTCCGTCTCTCCTACTATGTCAGCCACAATGCGTTTTTTTAAATTCCTCAAATTCACCAAGCTCTTTCCTCCTCCAAAGTCTTTGTGCCCACTATTCCTTTTTTTTCTTGTTTTCCACCCAGCTTTATTGAGATATTATTGACATACAAGATATGTAAGTTTAAGGTGTACAATGTGATAATTAGATGCACGTATACATTGTAAAATGATTATCACAATAAAGTTGGTTAACATCTCCATACCTTCACATAATTACAACTGAGTCTGTGTGTGGGTGTGTGTGTGTGTGTGTGTGTGTGAGTGGTGTTGGCATTTAAGATCTACTCTCTTAAAAACTTTCAAGTATATAATACAGTATTTCTAATTAGATTCACCATGTTCTACATTAGATCCCCAGAAGTTATTCATCTTATAGCTAGGAGTTTGCACTCTTTGACCAGCATCTCCCTATTTCTCCCATTTCCCAGACTCTGGCAACCACAATTCCACTCTCTATTTCTATGAGTTTGGCTTTTTAAGATTCCACATAAAAGTGAGAACACACAGTATTTGCCTTTCTCTGTTTGACTTATTTCACTCTTCCATTCCTTCAAATGAGAATGCTTTCCCCACCAAAAATATCACCACCACCATGCCCCCCCACACACACACACACCCTCCTTGAAATAGCTCCTTCTAATATATAGGTTTCACCTTAAATACCAACTCCTTAGAGGAGTTTTTTGTGACCACCCTATCTGAAGTAGCTCCGGCCACCTATCTCCAAGTCATTTACTCTCCTTCAAAAAATTTACTGCAATTCATAATTATTTTGTCAGTGTAGTTCTTAACCTCTCCCATCCTCTAGAATATAAGCTATAAAGATAGGATATCCAACTTATCCATCATTATATCACCAGAATCCCCAGGAAATTCTCTGATCCTTAATACAAGACTATTAATGTGCATCAAATAAATGAATAAAATAGTAAGTGAATATAGAACTATATTAGATAATGGACTAATAATGCTATTAATGGAAATACAAAAACCAGAAGAAGAAGTAAGTGTTTAAGAAGAAAAATAAAATACACTGAGTTTGGTACAAGGCAGTTGAAAATATGGGACTGGTGGGCACACAGGTCGGGAAAGAGATACAGAGTTGGCTTCTGCTGACTGTAAGTGTTAGTTGAAAAAAATAATAACTAAATCACAAATGGAATAGAATGCAGTAGGATAAATGCCAAGCAAAAAAATAAATAACACAAATATAAAATGATTGTAGCCTGCCTAGGTAGGAGAATAACATAAAGAACACTATAAAATTAAAACAAGTCAAAACTGTTTTCACAGTTTCAGAGGAAAAAAAAAAAAATATATATATATATGTATTAATATATGTGTGTGTGTATATATATATAAATTTATTTAGTAATTTACTAAGAAGAGTAAAGTAATCCTACCTTACTACTATTCGTTGCTGGTCATATCTTAGCTAAAGTAGCAGGTCCATGTTGAAGGATTACACATAAGGGATGAGGAAGACACTTGAGAAAACGTGCAGTGAAGTCTCACGGGAATGGTCATATGTCTAGGCAGAAAACATGAGCTGCAAGAATAAATTCAAGGAGTCAGAACTGTTCACTACAGAGAAAAAGGTAAAAATGGACACATGGAGTATGGTAGGCTCCTACTGGAAATCAACTTTGGCAGTTCATTACGCTCACGACATTAAAAATCAGGATGCTATGCTTACCTAGCTTGTCCATCCCCTGCTTACTCTCTCCCCTTTCTTTCCACAACTTTCCCAATAAGTAATGCATTTTATCTTCTCCCTAACCTATTTCCTCAGTTTTGAAGAGGTAATTCATGTTTTTCTCCATTTTCACAGCATAAAACTAATTTCAAATTTGAAACACATTAGAAGAAGCAAAATTTTAAATATTTTATATATAATATGTTAAGATATTACAGCCTAAAGAAATAATTAACTATGTAAGAAAAACTTTGTCAAAGGCTGGGAAGGTTTGGGAAGGATTCTCCTGGCAAACACCCACTTTCTTTATCTAACATGATTCGGTATGCCAAAGCATGGCTCTGATGTTGGCTGCTCTCATTCAATCCTTGAAACTAGGAGAATTTCTAAGATGTTCCTTGGTCACTGGCTCTCATCTTTACCACTGATGTTGAATGTGCAGTTTACAGCCCTGTCACAGTTTCTCATTTTTTGCCTCATGCCCTTATATTTCTAACCCTGACTTCTTGGTTTGTAATCAACTCTCTTCTTTCAAGCTCCTCTTTTCTGTTTGCCTATTCTGTTTCCTGTCATTTCCCTTGCTTCCTTGACTTTCGCATGAATCAGAGGACACTTCATAGATGTTACCAAGAACATTATTCCTTTCTTTCTGGTCAGGAAACTAACCAAACACAGTACATCAGGAATATCTTCCACGTCTCCTACTCTTCTAAGCTTTTTACGCATTTCCAAAAGCATTCCTTCTTTGCCCCCTAACAAGCATTTTACTCTTCTAGATTTGACAAGGTTCTCAATGCTAGAATGGGTTGGAAATCTAATCAACATACAATGAAAGTGTTATTACATTCCTCTTCTTCCACTAAACTGTGACGTGATTAAGGACAGGGATTATTATCTTAATATAGCCAGCATCCTACACAATACCTGAACGTTATAGCCACCAAACAAGTGGCTACTGAATGGATGAAATTCCAAGGGGAATTATGGCTTTCGCTGATTTGTACACTTTGGTGTAAAGTAAGGCTTTGACAAAAGTTGTCAAAGCCTTAAAATGATATTTAAATATGGAAGTTTTAATCATGACTTCTATACTGCTTTCAATAGAGTATCTTAAATCAAACCTCCAATATTAAACAGTACTACAGATTTCCAAGAAACAAAATGTAGTGAATGTGTACCTAAGTATACACACATTACATATGTTATCTAATTCCACTTCAAACACAGACCTCAAAATTACTGGACAATCTGTTTAAAATTTTTTCAGCTTCTCTTCTCTATCAGCAAAGGAACTTGAGAGATGTCTAGAATTCCATATTCTAGTCTCTCACTATGATACAGAAAGTTATTTTCAAAGACTTAAGAACAAGAAAGACAACTATTCCTGGGATTTCATATCCAACATTGAGCAGTGGCAAATGTCTTGCTTAAGGAAGCTAGTCAAAGTACATAGGTATTACTTATGTAACACTCTCTAACTCAAGTCTTTCCTACAATTTTTATTTTTCAATGAAAAAAATAATATTCCACTTGAAATAGTTTGAGTTAAAAATAAATAACAGCTTTCTCGGTAGTATCTCTAAATGGAACATTTCCTTATTCAAATTACTATAAACCCGTGAATAAAATTTATATTCCTTGTATTACTTCAAAGGTATTATCATCCTTAGCAGAGCTCAGCAAAGGTATCTATAGACAAGTGAAAACGTATAGTAACTACTATCTAGTGCACCTTAATCATTCCCACCAACTTGCTCAATTATACGGGCTACCATCTCTAACTCACACTCACAGCCAAACATAGTTCCTATTCCCTGAATGTGCTTCTCATTATGACTAGGACTAGGGTGAGACAAGAGAGGTGCCCAGGGTGCAAAATTTACAGACATTCACTCTCAGGGTCATGCAAGTGTCACCCTGCAGTTGCATGACCCTAAAAGTGAGTATCAATGTACACTTTGTGTCCCAGGCATCTCTTTTGCCTCACCCCAGTCCTGGCCCTACTTCTCCTTCTGATCTCTACTTCTCCTACTTCTCCAATAAGTAACATCCCAATTCTGATAAACCAAAATCTAATTCTGATAAACCAAATATCTAAAATCAAGCAATGAATTTAAATTTAATTTTATATCCATTTAAAATTATGTTTTCAAAGAAAATTTCTTATTCATGATGTGATGTTAGGTGATAAATAGATCAGGCAGGAATGCCTACATACAATAAGAGTCTAAGCTTTCAAAAAAAAATGAGTGTGAGTTGCATGTGAGTGTAAGTGATGGACCTGTGTTGTTTTCAACTCCCTTCCTTTTGGTAGCAGCATTTAAATTTTCTTCTGTTGAACCACCCTTCTCTATTGTCAATCACTGTAGTTTGCGTGTCACTGATCCTTTCCACTCTCAAGTTACTGAATAAACAGGAAGTTCCTGGAATAGGTGCAGGTGGGATAGGCGCCCAGGTCTGGACAATCAGCATATTCCCTGCCCCAAGCAGTGGTTCAGGAATGAGCATGTGACCCAATTGGACCAATAAGACTCAATCCCAAAATTTTGCAGGACCTAATCAGAAAGAAAACTTTCAGCTGAGGTTGCTAAACTGAAAGAACAAAGTTAAGTACCTATTTGACAGTGAGCCAACCCAAAGAAGTACCAAGGGATGACAAGAGAAACGAAGAAAACTTTGAAAACATTTTATCTCTAGATTTAATCACGTCTGAGTTCAGGTGAGTTCAGATGTAGCTGCTGGAATGCAGAATTATTAATGGGAAAGAATTCTCTCTGGATTTTTCAAGTTCCTGCACTGTCAGAGCCTTCTAAGCAAAAGGTACTACAAGGGTATTTGCATAACAGACAAACATAGAAACTAGAAACAATATCTCCCTAAAGGTAGAGACCTCCAATGAGAAATAAAGCCCTTTGGTTTCCTTCCCTGTAAGACATTTACTTATATTTTTTAACTTATATTTCTTATGTTACTTCATATTTTTTTAAAGCCTTATTTATCTTAGAATAGATTTGGCCTTTTTTTGATATATATATAAATTTATTTATTTATTTTTGGCTGCGTTGGGTCTTCATTGCTGCACGTGGGCTTTCTCTAGTTGTGGCGAGCAGGGGCTACTCTTCATTGTGGTGCATGGGCTTCTCATTGTGGTGGCTTCTCTTGTTGCGGAGCACAGGCTCTAGAGTGCAGGCTCAGTAGTTGTGGCGCACGGCCTTAGTTGCTCCACGGCATGTGGGATCTTCCCGGACCAGGGCTTGAACCTCTGTCCCCTGCATTGGCAGGTGGATTCTTAACCACTGTGCCAGCAAGGGGTCCCGTTACTTCATATTTTTTATACTTATATTGACTTACAGTCTAGGTTAATAAATCTAATGACACTTTCCCCCTCTCCCCTACAGAAGATTTGCTAAATGAGTAATCTCTCTCCCCCTGCAGGGTGTTCTCATCAGTGCTTTAGAATTATCAATTACATGATGCAATAAACTATTTTGGCTTATTTATTAATTCATTCAACAAATATTTGCTGGAAGGCTACTAAAATATGTGTCATGAATTTTCCTACACACACACACACACACACACACACACACACACACAACACAGACAAAAATTCCTGCCCTCATGGAGATTATATTCTAGAGAGAGGGAAAAAAATACAAAATAAGTAAGTAAAATACAAAGTGCTAAGTGGTGATAAGGGCTATAAAGAAAGAAAAAGCAGGAAAAGGATAAGGGCTATAATGAAGGAAAAGGTGGGAAAAGGTAACAAGTATGGGGGAGGTAGGAGATTTCAGATTTCTGTTCGGTAATCAAAGAACTTACAGAGGAAGTCCTATTTGAGCAAGGACCTAGAGCAGATGGGGAAGTGAGTCATATGGATATCCGGAGAAGAGCATTCCAGGCTGGGAGAACAGTAAGTCAAAATACCTACTTAAGGAAGACCAAGGAGGCCAACATGGGGTGAGCGGTGGAGACAACAGTAAAATCTGAGTTCAGAGAAAGATCCTCAGGAGGGAGGGAGAGCAGGACCACAAAACTAGCTCATTTTAAGGACTTGAGCTTGTACTCTGAGTTACACGGGAAGCTGGTGAAAGATTCTGAGAAAAAGTGATGTAATCTCTTACATTTCAAAAGAATGTTATTAAGTATTCTGAGGCAAATATTCTGAGAGTACCAGTAGTAGTGGGGAGACTTGCTAGGAGTTATGTAGAAGGAGAGAGAAGATGGTGTTGAAGCAGAGTGACCCAAGTAGAGGTGCTAAGAACTGGTCAGATGTCAGATATATTTTGAAGCCAACAGAATATACTGAAAGATTGTATTGGGGAGGTGAAAGAAAAAGAGTCAAGGATAACTTTGAGGTTTGGGGTCTGAGCATAAACACAAATGGAGTTGCCACTTACAGAGATGGGAAGGATTGATTTTTTAACTGAATTTCTATCACTGGCATACAAAAGAAGACTGACAAATATAAAAATTTATGCTGGAAATCAATAATTACAAATGACAGCCCTAAAATGTAGAACTGATTGAGTTAATAAAAGAAAATGAAGGGAATCTGGTATCCCTGTATTACAGGGTGAGAAGTGACCAATCCATAATAAGCAAAACATCTGGTAAATTCCCACCTCAAAAAAAAAAAATCAGACTACTTGCCTAGTAAGGATGGAACTGAAGGGCACTTAGTAAAAATGTCAGGATGTTGGTATATTGCCTACTATGCAGCAGTCTTCAGTAAGGCCCCTCAAAAGAAAAGCAAACTTTGAGTGAAGTCTTAATAAAAGGAAAATCTTTTCAGTCTTTCATTACAAATTCAAGATGGCTGATTATCTTGCAATTTACATGGTTGAAAATCAAATATCCCTAAACTAAAATTTGGGTCTTTAACCACACAAAATAAAAGGTGGGGAAAGCCTGGTGCTCTGGGCTCCTCCCCAACCATCCTAGCCAAAAATATATTTACAGCCTGGGAGCAGGAACAAACCAGTTGTGCACCGTTACTTCAACAAGTTGCTCTGAATGGCGTAGAGACAGAGGCCAAGATGAAGATTGAGAAGCCTAGGATTTGCTTGATTCCAAACCTCAGTACTATTGACATATTGAACTGGAAAATTCTTTGTTGTGGGAGGCTGTCCTGTGCATTGCAGGATGTTTAACCGTATCCCTGGGCACTACCTCTACATGCCAGTGACACCTGCCTACTCACCCCACCACCCCCTATTGTGATAATAATAACGTCTCCACACATTGCCAAATATCCCGAGGTAAAAATAAAATAAAATAAAATAATGTCCCCTGTTGGAGAACTACTCACTGAGTTAGGGTGGCAAAGTTGTTTAGAGATATACCAGGGCAATAGTTTGATTCAAGGACTAGGCTTTGGGCTTTGGGTACTGGGGAGACTGTTGGTCAAATACAAATAAATCAAAAACCTACTAAGTTTATAAGAAAGTTGTATTGACTAAGAAACTCCCAACAAAGATTTGTTACTGCTCAGCCCTCAAGATGTTCTCCTGGACTCCAAGATCTCATCAATAGCAAAAGGGCTGCTAAAACTGTGCAGGCCCCAGTAAGGGAATTCTTCTCAATACCCATGTTGGCTGTGACCAGGAGGAGAAATAACAAACATCTTCCTGGGTGGTAGAACAAGAGACAGCCATGTTGGCTAATCAAAAATCTTATTCCACTGGGCTTCCCTGGTGGCGCAGTGGTTGAGAGTCCGCCTGCCGATGCAGGGGACACGGATTTGTGCCCCGGTCTGGGAAGATCCCACATGCCGCAGAGCGGCTGGGCCCGTGAGCCATGGCCGCTGAGCCTGCACATCCGGAGCCTGTGTTCCGCAACAGGAGAGGCCACAACAGTGAGAGGCCCGCATACCGCAAAAAAAAAAAAAAGAAAAAAAAATCTTAGTCCACTGCCCAGGCAGAGTCCTTGCCACCTCTGACCAATGAAATATGTACAGATCATGGATCGGAAAATCTCTGTGGGTTACTTCCCCTTTTTTTCTTTTCTAATTAAGAGTTTTTATTGTCCTTATGTTATTTTCCTTCTATCACCAAATACTGGCTTTATTACAATTAGTTATATTTATGATTTAACCATAAGTTTCTTGACCCTGAGACTGTCTTTTCAAACAGAACTGAGAGAAATTACCCAGCGATTCTAGACTTAAAGTTTGATGCAGTAATTAAACAAGTCTTTGAGTTGTCTTCCTCTGTTGGGGGTCAAGTGGTAAATGCACTGGAAGTTTTAAGTGAAACACTGCATTATATTAGATGAGGGCATTTTTTCAAGGGTTTATATATGAGGGAGGACATGGATGCACACTAGGAGGATTACAGTGAATGTCTTTTGGTTATGCTTGTCCAGCATCAACTCCCACTTCCCATGGTAACAGTACCTTCTTTCTTTCAGTGAACCACCAACCCTGACTCTCAGTCCACAAGGTTCAGACCACATGGCTGACCACACTTCCTATTCCCAGTTCCAATAGTTAACACCTGATCCAGACCTGGCCTATCATCATATACTATTCCCCTGACCACAGGATCAAAGATGGAAACATGACCTAACTCATTCAATGAGATGTAATCCCAGGGCTTTTGCTAAAACTATGAGTAGGAAAAGTGTTTTTTACGTTGGGCTTGCTAAACTGAAAGAATGTAAACCATCAGGGAGCTCCTCATGGAGAAATCCTACCTGAGAGCATATCTAACACAGGAGAAAGCCACTGAGTTTGCTGAGGCCATTGAGCCCTTGAATCCATCCATACCTAAAGAGAATACATTCCTGTTTGTCCCAGTGCCCTAAGATACTGTGAGTAGGGGTTTAGTCTCATGCAACTGAAAGGTATTACAAAATCTAGTATCATTACCAGTTAGACAAAACTGGGGTTAGTTTTCAAACCAAAAAAAAAAAAAAACTGAAGATATAAGCATTAAATTATTTGCCTAAATTCATACAACTAATTACAGGTAGCACAGATGCAACCCTAAATGGGTCTAGCTCTAATAGTCATGCTCTTCCCACTACATCTACTCTCTTTCTCAAGAAAACAGTCTGAAACTTCTCTACGCTTTAAAATTATCTGTAGCCATAAAGTAAGACCTTACATGAAGTGAGTATTCTACTAACATTTGTTGAATAACCAAAAAAAGAAGAATCTCACACCTTCTTCCTCTCTGTCCCATTCCTGCCACAACTTGCCTCTTGTATAGCATAGAACATTTCTGCGTTATTTTTACAATGTAAGCTACCTTAAGGACATGTAATAGCAAGTGTTTCTAAGCTAAGTCACTTCAATTTTAGACTGCCAGTTTCAGTGATGGGGTAAATTGGCTCCAAAATATTAATAGAACATCATAACCTTAGAAAGAGGCCATCACCACTGACTAGCTACTATTGTTATAATTAATTGTGAAACTCAGAAAAGGACACCCATATTATCTTTTAAGTGAGAAATACTATTGTTTATTTTAGTATTTTAGGATATTTGTCAGAATGACATTAACTTCTAGAAAGTAGCAGCTATTTACAAATAGTCAAATCTCTTTCAATATTATTGTTGAGTGTGAGAGAGAAGGGAAATGGGATAGAATTTATGAATATAAGACCCCTGACATTTTCAAGAAATTTAAAAACCATGAGAATTTTTGACAGAGCTGAAACATTCAATAACAATGCTCCACAAGGCAAGTTTTGTTTCCCTAGAAGGTGTGGTAGATTGATTCACATCCAGACTCACCGGATTCAACATTCCATTTTTAAACATATTGAAAAATGCCTATTTTCTGGCTAAGATCTACCACTTTCTTAGGCCTCTACTTTTTCTTCACTTCTAGCAGCTGGCTTTCTTTTTCAGGAAAATTTTTACAAAGAAGCAACATTTTATCACTTGACAAAAGTTATTATACAGGATAACTTCACACTGAGAACAAAGTCAAGGTGAGATGTAGACACTGGGCAGTTAGGTGAGGTCATGCATATCTTAGGGTCTCACTTCCAATAAGAGGAAATTATTTCAGCAAAACTTCAAATACTTCAAAATGGACTTTTAGAGTCACTCCCAAGTAATTGAAACTGCTATTAAGTCCAGGACTGCTAATAGTTCACTATGTTTAGACTTTTATCATTTCATTTA
Organism: Monodon monoceros; assembly: GCF_005190385.1. Classification (NCBI taxonomy): domain Eukaryota; kingdom Metazoa; phylum Chordata; class Mammalia; order Artiodactyla; family Monodontidae; genus Monodon; species Monodon monoceros. The sequence continues at coordinate 89,018,991 of NW_021703768.1, read as the reverse complement.
TTTGAGATTTAGCATATCAAAGACCTAAATTTAAATCCTGGGTATCACTTTATAGCTAAATCTCCTTGGATATGACCTAAGATTGGTTCCAGATCACAAAAAGAAAATACAAGCTACCCAATCTATAGGGCTGTGATGAAAATAAAAACAAATGTACAAAAATGCCTAACATTTTTAGCAGGCACTAAAGAAATGTCAATGCCCCTCCCCCATAACAATATCTGAATTCATGTAATTTACTCAAAAACTTTTACTGACAGAAACTGTTTCTTCCTTAGAAATGTTGAGGAGGGAGGGGATAAAAAAGGGCTATGCATTAATAATCATAATACAATATATTATATATATACACACACATAACTATTGGTAAGAGAAAGAGATCAGCCTCCTGCTTTGCAAAAAGTTCTATTATATATAAATCTAGATGAAAATTCTTATCCTTTGTCCAACATAATTGTTTATAAATAATCAGGATAATGATCATCAAGTTATTTGTCATTAAAACTTATCTGATACAACTGCACTGTTCAGTTCCCTTTAATTAATCTACTGTTGCCAATTTATTTAATACATAGAAAGTAAAAAGGCCTGACAAAGTGATGGTACTTAACCAAAATATACAAATTTGCAGTAAATTCAGAATGGATAAGAAATGTGACAGTGACTGGATCAGTGTCATTAGAAAGTCCACCATACACCACAGACTGTATACTAAAACAAACAAAAAGGTTATACTTAAAATGTTTCCTTTGCTCCTACCAAAGCAAAATTTTAAAACCTTACTGAAAGTTGAAATGATGGCTAACTTGTATATGAATGTATATAGAAAGCATGTGATTCTGAAGGAAATATAATTCAAGAGAAAGTTAGAGCACTGTATAAACATTCTCACGAAGTAAGTCATGTGGCTGCTAGGGTGGCTACTGAACCATTTGTTACCAAAACTGAATATTGGTAGAAGAGTCAAATGCATTATTCTTGGTATAACGTGAAATTAACAAAAAGTTCCAACAACTGACAGGAGAAGCTTGGGAAATCTTTCCAAGCTGAAGACATACATAGAGTAGAAAGGACACAAACTCCTGAAGTGTCCAACTCCTGTCAAACCATGACCAAGAAACAGCAGCAAGCAGCAAGCATTACAGTGACCAACAACTAACTTTTCAACTTTGTGACAGTGCAGCAGGCTTTGCGATTAAGCCAAAAACACTCTTGTTCTACAAACCCCAGGGCAAAAAAGCCAACAATAAGAAACTCTGCATGTATACTAATGATGTAATGAAAATCATCCAGCCTTCATTTTAGAAGCAAAAAAATTGCTTAACAACTTTGATGACAGAGTCCTGTTTATAGAATCATTAAGGGTCTGAAGAGATCAACTAAATTTTTCAATTAAATCTGTATTTTATGAAGGTAGTTATATCCTAGGTCCACAAAGATTTCAAGAAATACCACTTGCTAATGCTAAGGGTCTAATGAACATAGTTTTCCTAAGTCTTCACTTCAAACTGTATATTATACATACTACTTCTATGTAGGATGAACTATTCAAGAGCAATTTCATTCACAGAAATGTAATTTTAAAGAAATTTTTCTGACTGAGCCACTGTAAAGAGCATTTTTATATACTAAACACCTAGAATATAAATATTCTACTATTTAGAGTTTCCCCTTTTCCTAAAACCATTTGTCCCAGTATGGACATACATTTTCTGCAAGTAAAATAACTTATACTGGAAAACTAATTTCAATTTTTCTATGATAATGTTATTTTATTTACTCTGACTTTAAAATATAAGGCTCTTCACTATCAATTACATAAAATTAGTAATCTCTTCTTACGTAAGCATTACAACACTGATAAGAAAATGTGAAGAAGCATTTGATTCAGGAAAATGCAGAAATAACTTGGGTTATATAGTACTATAAGGTGTGTCTCAAGTATTTGTTACTAATAATAGTTATTTACCTTTTTTTTAATGACTCACTTTTCTCAATAAATCAGAGTAGATTCAAGTTTATCCCTATAACAGTGTCATTCTCAATCACTTGCATTCTGATATGCTTCCTAGAGTGGGAGAGGGTAAGATGGAATTACAGAGGGCATACTAGAAAACTACATATTAGAATATGTCACACATGTACATATCTTGTACTTGGGTGGAAAAAATATTGAGAATCATTGACTTAGATCACAAAATCTTTGTTCTACTGCTGGATGAGACAATAAGGACTACTTAGTTCCAATCCTAACTTTTTCCAGTTCAGTGCTTGCTTCACAACACCCAATAACTATAGGCTAGTCTGTGCATTTAAACTATAAGTGTGTGTTCTTTAAGAATCAGAACCCCATACTTACTGAACACACATTTTGAAATAGGGATATCTGTAAAATGTTGCTCCCTAAAAAAAAATCATATAGATTTCTGTAGGAGACAGAAAACTTTCAATTAAGAGTTTTATGTATTATTACATTTGAAAATAAAGTTTAACTTTTAAACAGATTAAGTAAATGTAATTTAAGGCGGCAGGGAGCATTAGAGATTTAAGAAGGTAACATTTAGCTTTTCTGTACCACTTTTAAGCAAATATTTGTGGTTCAAAGGAAAAGAATTCAGGGAAACCATCCAACAACAGATGATAATCTAATGTGAAAGAAAAATAATTCAGGAATTCAGACAAACTGGACATATTTTGAGGTAAAAATCAGTTAAGGTAAATTTCTGATTATTGCTGAGATACAGTAACCCAAGAGCTAAAAAAAAAAAAAACCCTGCTAAGCTGAGATATTTCTAATTATTTGGTTTGTACAAATGTAAATATCATTCAATTTAAGTAAGCGTAATGTACATTATTTTAATTTCCGAAGTCTAAAACTTAGGGACTTTTAGGATCGTAGAATAAACACAGTAATACTAGAAGAGATGAAGTGAAAACTACCATGAAAGTAACTGAATGTGAATGCTGAACACTCCCTAAATTCAGTCATTTTACCTCAATTGTCTCATTTCTTCTTCATAATGACCTTGTGAGGCAATTATATCATCCCCACTTTACAGATGAGGAAACTATGGTTTAAAGAGATTAAGAAACTTGCCCAAGATCCCACAAAAGAAAATCCTAATTTCTGACTGAAACCCAGACTATCTGGCTCCAAAATAAATGACTCTTCTTTTCACCATACCCTGCTATCTCACAAGAAACACACACATTGAACTTTTCAGTCTTCTAATTAAAACCTTCTAAAGGAGGAGACAATATTAAGCTTATAGTGAAGGGTGATAATGTATAGGCTAAAAATTAGTCATAGTTTGATAAGTATAAATGAATATTTAGGAAATAATTCCAAATCATGCATGACATTAAATTTTTTAAAAGCTGAATATGAAATATCGCCCCCAAGTAGAAAAATCCGAAAACTTCTGTAGAAAGGCACTAAGTAAACATCTTACCTGGACACTTTGAATTCCAAAGAAAAAACCTGAGAGGCTCCATATTTTGTCAGTCATACAGCAGTTTCATATGGTCAACTAGGGCTATATTTATACTTAATAAAAAAGAAAAAGTGGGTAATTGCTTGGGTCTGATTCTTTTGTTCTGACTCTAATCTGTCCTCTATTGATTATTTTCCATTTTTCCTCCAGATTTTGGAGCCTTCTTCTAATTTAGGCTAACTGAGTCTCAAGTTCAGGAACTCCTCCAAGTTTAGATGTAAGTGCTGACACACTGCAATGAAGACCATAAAATTGCAATGATTGGTAGAGTGTTACAGAAGAAACAAAAGTTTCAGTTATTTCAAAACATTAACTATCGTGGAATTACTGATGACTTTTTTTCTGTATAGTTTTCTGAATTGATTTTAAAGCATTTAACTTTTATAATAAAAACAGGAGAGCAAGAAAAAAGGAAAAAGGGAGGAAGGCGGGGCGGGGGTGGGGGGGAGTTGGAGCTTTGATTAAAAAGTATCTGAACATCTTATTCCTTCCAAATTTCCAAAACTATGACCTCCTTGTTCCCTTCTATCTCTCAATGGCATGGCATGAAAAATAAACCACACATAAGCATGCCAAAATCAAATGAGATATGGAAAAATAATAATGAGGCAATCCAAAAGATCTATAAATTCTGAGACATAGCTCAATTTCACTATTTCAGAAATTAGTTATTAACTGAGCAAAGTATGAAAAACAGATTTAGGGCATACTAAAACTGAAAAGCAGGATTCACATACTTAAAGAAGAGTGCAGGAATTTCCTTAGTATGGGAAAATTATAAATATAATATACACATATGTGAATTAATTTATACCAGTTTCTTATTCTTTTTATCACAAATTGAAGTTCTATATTAAAATACTCCTTTAGCAACACCATGAAACAACATGCAAGATAGTTTTGAGTCCTATCAAAATTAACTTAAATCTCTCTAAATTACTTCATTTTCCATGGAAAAGTTATACTAAAAGAAGTTCACATTTGTAAGCTTTCTTTTTCCATTACAAAAACACATTCTTATTCCAAAACAACATACATAAGATTGACCCAATTTATTAAGTATGTTACCAAAACAGTGCATAATTGATAGTCCCTTCAACCTGTCTTCCAAAGACGCTCATTCAAAAATCAAGTAGAAAACTATAATCTATTAACACAAGAGTCCAATTTTAAAACAAGACTTTTATTTGTATAACAAGTTCATTAGATTTTCTTTTTATTCTGATTACCAAAACACAGTTAACTCACCAAGGCATTGATTTACAAAGATAATGACTTCCTACTCACAGGACTGCTTTATAATAGTCTCATGGAATTCAATTACTACAATTTTTATAAACACTATTACCATCTACGAACGGAAATAAGCACTTTACAATATTTTGGTTTGATACATATTTATGCTGGTTTTCAAACTTGATAATTTCAGTTCCTCTGTTCCTTAGTATATGCCATGTAACAGCTGTCCTGAAAATGTTATTTCTGTGTAGATGGTGAGTATTTACAGCACAACTGAACCTGCCTACATTGTTTGAAATTTTTCATAGTGAAATACTGGAGGAAAAAAAAGGCAAATGTGAAATGTTCACAGACCAGAGTTATAGCTACATAACAGTTGAAGATGAAATGAAAAGGAAGGGTCTACCAAAAGCCTGAATTATTCCTTCAACTACTGACATCAAACTCTGAAATAGTGCAGAAGCTGCATTAACCGGACCCTAAATAATTTTACATGGTATATATTTAATGCTGCCAACCATCAGTATGGAAGAGAAACAGATCTTCGCCAAAGGTCTTTCATGGAAGAAACTGGAGAAAGGTTTCCAAGTATGCCTATGTACTCCCTTAATATACTTCCAGTACCTTTGAAAACAGTTCACTTGGCTCAAGAGAACTAGCAGAAAAGATTCCCCAGATCACAAAACATACACTGAGCCCTCCTTTGCATTCACTGACAAATGTGTGGCTCTTCACAAGTATGTCTTCCTAAAGCCCATATAGGTAGATACACCAGGACAACACTGCACAGTGAAATAATTATACTTTGCAATAGTTTTTAAAAATCCTGTCCCCATTCCATAGGTGGAAAAGTACTTTCTAGTCTTTAATCACTAAATAGATTTGGTCTATTCTTATTGATTTTTCTGTTACACTTTTATATCGCTGTTATTCCATTTAAGAAATTTTTTTAGTATTTTAAAACATCTGGAGAAAGAAAAAAATGGCACTACACCCAGAGTAATTTATGTCAAATTTACAGTGAGACTACTACGAATATATGCAGCTTCTTATGAATTAAAAAGACTAAGGTTTTTTAACCATAAGGCAATCGAAAATGAAAGTGCCAGCCTTAATAAATTATTAGACATTGCACTGCACAGCACTATATATCAAAATCCCAAATGTACACACACACACACACACACACACACACACACACGGGACAGCTTCACAGTTAATTTGTGCAAGACGTACCACCCTACCAAAACCAACTCAATTAGCTTGTTTCAGAAAGTTGATCCTAAAGGAGACTAACCAGAAAGCTGACCCGAAGGTGACTCCAAACACCTCCTCAACCGTAAATGGCAAAGAGAACAGAACAGAAATTGCCCCGCCTGCGCTAGCTTCACACTATCTCTTGAGGGTCACTCCTGGCCAAGACAGGAGTAGGGACGGAAGGTGGGGGATAAAAGCAGGCGGTGGGGAAGCTGACACGAGAGAAGAGCTGGGGGCGGACTGTGCCGGTCCATGGAGACCGCAAGGCCCCAGCGGTAGGAAGGGGCTGGGGGGGTAACACCTAGGGACTGGGGGTGGCCGCCCAGCCCGAGACCCGCGCCGAGGGGATCGCGCCGAGAAAAGGGGGTGCGGGCGTGATGGGCGGTGCCCACGGTACTCCCAGCACCGCCCCACACCCCGCAAACCCCGGACCCGGCGACTGGGCGGAGCCGTCGCGCCCGCCTCAGCCCTCTCGCGCCGGCACCCGCCCCCTCAGCCTCCAGTCCCGGGTGGGTAGCAAGGGCGGGCCTCGCCCGGCCGGGTGGGCAGCCCGGCCCAAGCCGCAAACAGGAATGCGCCGCCGCGGGCGCAGGATGGACGGGAGACCCCGCAGCCGGGGGCAGGAGGGGGGGGATGGCTGAGGGCGGAGAAAGAGCCCTCGGCGCAGCCGGCGCAGCCGCCGCAGCCAGAGCAGAGCCCCAGGCGCCCCACTGCGGGCAGGGAATGTTGCCCCAGTTCTCGGCTGGCCTTCCCAACTCTTCCCCCTCCCCCGGCGTTGCCCCGGGTAACAGCGCCTGCCGCAGGCGGCGCGAAACTCACCTACCTAGAACCTGACAAGCAGGAGCCCCTCAGACACGGGAGCCAGTCGCCACCCCGCGTCACGGGGGCCGCCACAACCAATGAGCGCTGCTGTCACCAGCCTCCGCGGCCAATCCAGCTGCACTCCGGTCTCCGGGCACCCTCGAGGTCTCAGCCAATGGGCACCCGCCGAAGGCGGGCACTGCCTCCCGACCCCCAACCCCCTCTTCCACCACCTCCCAGGAGGCGGGGCGCGGCCGATTGGCCTGGACCCCGGAGGGGTGGGACTCGGGCACCAGGCCCGGTGGGCGCGCGCGGACCGGGGGCTGCGGGCGTGGCGAGGGGAGGCGTGGAGCGTCGGCAGCCGCCCTCCGGGCTCGCTCCCCAGCTTGGGTGGGGTCGCGCGGCCCTCCTGGTGGCTCAGCTCTCCTCGTCCCTGTAACTCACTCCTCTCTAGCCGGTGTCCAGGGCTGCCGGGGTGGGAGTGTGGGCGGGATGCGGCCGGAGGCGGGCGGCGGCGTCACAGGAAACTTTGGGAGGCTCGCCTGGCCGCGGCCGGGAAGTGGCCGGGCCGGGGGTGATAAGCTGGGGCCGCCTGGAAGGGACTACCCGGCGGGTCGGCAGCCGGAAAGGAATTCGGAGGGTGGGGACGGAGACGTGATTAAAATGTTAATTGTGCCCGCGGGGTGCTGGGTGATCCCGGGAGCTGAAATCTCCGGGAACGGAAGCGGCTTTGGGGTCGCGGACCCTCCACCCCTAAATACGCATCCTTCACCCCTTCGAATCAGTCACTTTTACTGTATATCTTACTTGCATCTATCGTAACGTTGATTCTTTTAAACTAGTTTTCGGCTTGAAGTGCCTGAAAGGCGGGAACAGTGTCTTTCACATTCCTGTAATTCCCAGTGCCTGAGACCTTCTTTAAAAAAAAGGTTAGACAATGCTGGAATTGTGATGGATGCTATTAAAAAGTGTACAGCAGGTCCTGTGAGTAGTCTCCTGTAGTAAGTTCTTACCTCTTCCAGAGTCTAGCATGCGTGAAGAACCGAAGTTGGTTTGCTCGTCCAGTGACGGTTGTTTTTGAAGCGCCCTTCACCAAAAGAATTTAGTGGAAAATGAGTAATTTGAGCTAAACAAAGAGACGTAGGTGATCTGTAACAGTATGATAGGTGTTATTAGTCACTATTGCAGGGTATGTTTCTGTAGCCGACTCTTTTAAGGCATTGTATCGTACATTGCATTGGTTGAACCACATTCTTTGCCTGGAGCAAATTCTAAGGTCAACCCTATCTCGACCCGCCTCCTCCAAAACTTGTGTATTACAATGGGAGCCAAAGAAGAGTGAATAATTAGTTCATAATTAATAATTTCTAAACAGAGTAATTTATTTTACTGTAGTGAACGCCCCTACACATAGACAAATTTTAAACGGGACTTTTCATGTCTACTCTTTTAAAGAAACCAAAACGTGCTGTAAAGACAAGAATTTTATTTTTTTCCATTGTTATGGGGGTTTTAATTGTTTATTTGTATTTTTTAAGCCTAAAAGAACTTTTATTCTTAAATTATTCTACTGTTGAGAAAGGTTAAGTAAAATTACAAAGGTTACACATAACCAATTAGACAAATGTAAAGACAAAAATTTTTTTAAAAAAAGCTTAATTCTCCCTATTGGATATGGAAGAAGGGATTTCCCTTTCTTAGAGCACTTGCCTTAGAAAACTGGTAATTGTTGTATACTTTTTCATGTCTTTGAAATGTATATAAATTATTTTGAAGACTGGATAGGTCTCTGTCATTTTGTGTTTTGTTAGCGTTATATCCCAGAAATGTGTTTCTCAAGGACCTGGGAACTATCTCTTTGAAATGCAAATGTCAAGAGAGCTAGCGCCCTTGAATGGATAAAGATGTTGTGGTATACATATATATACAGCATGGAATATTATTCAGCCTTAAAAAAAGAATGAAAGCTTGCCATTTCAACAGCATGGATGGACCTTGAAGGCATTATGCTAAGTGAAATAAGTCACAGAGAAATGCAAATGCCATATGATCTCCCTTATATGTGGAATTAAAAAAAACAAAACAAAAAACCCTCATAGATACATAGAACAAATGGATGGTTGCCAGAAGCAGGGGGTGGGAGGTGGGTGAAATGTGTGAAAATGGTCAAGAAATACAAACTTCCAGTTATAAAATAAAAAATAGGAATGTAATAGCATGATGACTGTGGTTAATAATACTGTATTGCATATTTGAAAGTTGCTAGGAAAGTAGATCTTAAAAAGTTCTCATCACAAGAAAAAAATTATGTAACTATATATGGTAATGGATGTTAACTAGAATTACTGTGGTGATCAGTTAGAGATATATACAAATATGGAATTATGTTGTATACCTCAAACTATTGTAATATTATATGTCAGTTATACCTCAAATAAGAGAGAGAGAGATAGCACCCCTCTCTCCCAGTTTCTATGGGGTAGTAAGAACCTAACTTTGTGGGCAAATTTTTCCAAGTTGCAAAACTACCTTCTGTCATAAAGATGAGACATTTGTTTTTCCTGTGGATAATGCTTATTCGCTAACTCTGATGGTCACCCCAATTAGGAAATAAAGTCAAGATGAATTATGTGTGCAATGTTATCAAGGCCTATTACTTGATGACTAGTTATTGTTTATCTTGAAAACATACGAAATGGGTTGTATCTGCTAGGCTGTATAAAAGGGTGAGATTGCTTTCTGTCTTTGCAGTCTCTTTGCAGATTGCCTGCAATGTGCATCACATTCTGGTGTAATGCTTATTCAATAAGAAAAGTATTATTTCTCCACTGTGTTTGTGGAGAGAATTTCTGGGTTGGGAGAACATTTTGTTTTTATTTATATTCCACAAAAAATACCTATGCCTAAAATATCAAGACTATGAAGTTAAAGAAAGTAATTAGTTTCTAGTTTTTAATTTGTTCTCGAAAATGACCTCACATTAGATGATAATGTGTTGCCGAACTAAAAATACATTTTGAGTCAGAAATAATAAAGTTAATGTTTGGTATGTATTTTGTAATGACTGTTAACTGCACAAACTAAACATATGTGAGTAAACCTCTTAAAATATAAAAGAAATTAATTTTCTATAAATATTAAATACTGTGGTATGTCAAATCAATATGAAAGAAATCGATGAATGTTTATGCATTATATGGTTAGACAAAGCCAAAATACAACTTTGGGGATTGCTTCACCAAGGCATATCTTTTCCAAGAACCTTAGGATTTCTCTATCTTTATACAAAGAAAATCTAAATCTGGAAAGATGTGGTTTATGAATTTGTTATTACATATGTGCAGAAAGTAGCTCTAAATAAAAGTCTGGTTTTGAAAAATAGAATTGTTTGCTATACAACATTGTGTGTGTGTGTGTGTATGTGTTTGTGTGTGTGTGAGTTTTAAGGAACTCAGATCTCTGAAAAGAGTAAGAATCTTTCTAGTTCTTCAACCATTCTCAGTTCTCACCTATTCACTCCCAACTTAAAAACTGCCTGCCATATGCCAAGCACCATGCTAAGAAATGCAATTTTTTTAACATCTTTATTGGAGTATAATTGCTTTACAATGTTGTGTTAGTTTCTGCTGTATAACAAAGTGAATCAGCTATACATACATATATCCCTATATCCCCTCCCTCTTGCATCTCCCTCCCACCCTCCCTATCCCACCCCTCTAGGTGGTCACAAAGCACCAAGCTGATCTCCCTGTGCTATGTGGCTGCTTCCCACTAGCTATCTATTTTACATTTGGTAGTGTATATATATGTCCATGCCACTCTCTCACTTCGTCCCAGCTTACCCTTCCCCCTCCCTGTGTCTTCAAGTCCATTCTCTACGTCTGTGTTTTTATTCCTGTCTTACCACTAGGTTCTTCAGAACCTTTTTTTTTTAATTCCATATATATGTGTTAGCATACGGTATTTGTTTTTCTCTTTCTGACTTACTTCACTCTGTATGACAGTCTCTAGGTCCATCCACCTCACTACAAATAATTCAATTTCATTTCTTTTTATGGCTGAGTAATATTCCATTGTATATATGTGCCACATCTTCTTTATCCATTCATCTGTCGATGGACACTTAGGTTGCTTCCATGTCCTGGCTATTGTAAATAGAGCTGCAGTGAACATTGTGGTACATGACTCTTTTTGAATTATGGTTTTCTCAGGGTATATGCCCAGTAGTGGGATTGCTGGGTCATATGGTAGTTCTATTTTTAGTTTTTTAAGGAACTTCCATACTGTTCTCCATAGTGGCTGTATCAATTTACATTCCCACCAAGAGTGCAAGAGGGTTCCCTTTTCTCCACACCCTCTCCAGCATTTATTGTTTGTAGATTTTTTGATGATGGCCATTCTGCCAGGTGTGAGGTGATATCTCATTGCAGTTTTGATTTGCATTTCTGTAATAATCAGTGATGTTGAGCGCCCTTTCATGTGTGTGAAACCTCATTTAAAGTGGAGTTGGGAAGCCCTGAAGGGGGAGCTCTCGCGCAGGTATCACTCACCACAGTTTGTAGTCTTCTGACCCAACAACAAGCTGCCCACTACCTGCAGCCTGTGAAGAACAACCACAGCCTCCCCAATTTCGTCCCTTCTCTAAAAAAGCAAGTATCTCTCCTTGGTTCTCCAGATTTACCTATGGTTTACCACAGTTTGCTTGTCCCAAATTGAAATTCTCTGCTATTCCCAAATAAACTTATTTTGCTGGTAAAATAGCTGGCTTTTTTGTGGTTTTTTGTGTTGTTTTTTTTTTTTTGCGGTACGTGGGCCTCTCACTGCCGCGGCCTCTCCCGTTGCGGCGCACAGGCTCCGGACGCGCAGGCTCAGCGGCCATGGCTCACGGGCCCAGCCGCTCCACCACACGTGGGATCCTCCCGGACCGGGGCACGAACCCGTGTCCCCTGCATCAGCAGGCGGACTCTCAACCACTGCGCCACCAGGGAAGCCCTAAGCCTCCATTTTTATATTAATTGCAAATAATAATTCTAACTTCACTGGTTCTTATGACAATAAATTGAGATAGAGTAAACGAATGAATTTTCAATACATAAATTCCTATTCAAACATAAGTTTTTTACCCTTGGGGAGCCCTTATCAATTCTTAACTGGTTTCCTTGACTGCTTCCGTAAGGTTCTATGGTACACATTGTCAACAGATTTAAGCCACCTAACCATCATTTTCATTTTGATGTTTCCACATTCAAATTCTTTAACTTAGAGGTAAATCTTGTTTCCTAACCTTGACTTCAGCCTTTACAAATCTACAAGCAATTTAACTATCCAGACCTCCCTCCCACCTCATTGTTACCTTTCCCCATTTCCCTTCAGCAGTAGAATACTTTACACCTCCACATGTAGTTTAAATTTATATACAGTAATATTCACTGTTTTTGGTGTAGAGTTCTATGAGTTCTGAGAATTTCATAGCCATCAAACCACCACCCATATAAGATGCAGAACAGTTCCAAACCTCTCCTCACACACACACACACACACACACACACACACACACAGAACACAGTCTCTTTATGTTACCCCTTTGTAGTCAACCCTATCCTCACACAACCCCTGATCTGTTCTTCATCTCTATAGTTTTGCCTTTTCCAAAATGTCATATAATTGCAGTCATAGTGTATATAGCCTTTTGAGTCTGACTTCTTCACTAAGAATAATGCATTTGAGATTCATCTATGTTATAGCATGTCTTAGCAGTTTCTCTCATTTTATTGCAGTGTAGTATTTCATTGTTCATCCATTTCTCAGTTCAGGGACATTTGGGTTTTTTCCAGTTTTGGGCTATTATGAATAAAGTTACTATAAACATTCACATACAGGTTTTACTGTGTGATCATTTTTTTTTAATTGGGGTAGAGTTGCTTTACAATGTTGTCTTAGTCTCTGCTGTACAACGAAGTGAATCAGCTATATGTATACCTATAATCCCCTCCCTTTTGGACCTCTCTCCCACCCCCACCCCCCCATCCCACCCATCTAGGTCATCACAGAGCACCGAGCTCAGCTCCCTGTGCTATACAGCAGGTTCCCACCAGCTATCTGTTTTACACATAGTAGTGTATATATGTCAATCCCAATCTCCCAATTCATCCCACCCCCCTTCCCCAACCCATGTCCTCACATTCGTTCTCTATGTCTGCATCTCTATTTCTACCCTGCAGATAGGTTCATCTGTACCATTTTTCTAGATTCCATGCACAATTTACAATAGCCAGGACATGGAAGCAAACTAAATGCCCATCGACAGATGAATGGATAAAGAAGATGTGGTACATATATACAATGGAATATTACTTGGCCATAAAAAGGAACAAAATTGGGTCATTTGTAGACATGGATGAACCTAGAGTGTGTCATACATAGTGACGTTAAGTCAGAAAGAGAAAACCAAATATCATATATTAACACATATATGTGTGATCATTTTTATTTCACTTGGGCAAATACCTAAGAGTGAGAATGCTAGGTCCTGTGGTAAGTACATATTCGTAGGAAACTGTCAAACTTTTCCCAAAGTGGCTGCACCATCTTACATTTCCACCAGTAATGCATGACAGTTCCAATTTTTCCTCATTTTCACCAAAGCTTGGTATTGTCAAGTGTTTTTTTGAGGAGGGGGAGGCGGATTGGTGGGTTTGTTTGTTTTCTCATTCTGAAAGGTGTGTAGTGGTATATTATCATGGTTTTAATATACTTTTCCCTATGGACTAATAATGTTGAGCATCTTTTCATGTTCTTATTTGACATCCACATATCTTCTTTGGTGAAGTATCTGTTCAAAGTTTTTGCCCATTTAAAAAAAAATCCTAGTATTTCTTAGTTTGTCTTTATTATTTGCAAATGATTTCTTGTGTATTTCTTAGTTTTGTTTCTAATTCTTGCTAAAGAAGCCTCACGTGGTGGAAGCACATGAAAGGAGCCTATCACTGTGATTTCCTAAGCATTGGGCAGAGTATGGGATTAGGACATATTTTTTCCTCCCATACAGAGCTAACAGCCTTTTTTTTTTCCTTTTTTAAGGATCAAACATTTGCTCTACTACACTGTAGCCAACTCAGCTAATTAATTCATAAATTTATAAGTACCAAGGGAGAGGGAAAATATTATATCATTAGAACCACAAATATTAAAGATGAGAAGTTTATAGAGCCCCAAGCACTGAAAGTGAGCGCTACAGATCCCATTTGAAACTTGAGTAACTCTGTATGAGATAAATGGAAATAGCAAGGGAAAATGAGGTAATTGGTATATGTATTTATAAATGTACAATTATCAACTAAAAAAACCCCTTTTATGGCTAGGTTTATTGAAGTGACATGCACTAATTATTTTTAATTAAAAAAATTTTAATTTAATTTAATTTATTTATTTTTGGGCTGCGTTGGGTCTTTGTTGCTGCACGCAGGCTTTCTCTAGTTGCAGCGAGCAGGGGCTACTCTTCATTGTGGTGCGCGGGCTTCTCATTGTGGTGGCTTCTCTTGTGGAGCACGGGCTCTAGGCACATGGGCTTCAGTAGTTGTTGGGACTTCCTGTGTGGCACAGTGGTTAAGGACTCCACAATCCCAATGCAATGGGCCTGGGTTCAATCCCTGGTCAGGGAACTAGATCCCATATGCATGCCACAACTGAGAATTCGCATGCCACAACTAAGGAGCCCGTGTGCCACAACTAAGGAGCCAGTGAGCTGAACTAAGGAGCCCACCTGCCACAACTAAGACCCAGTGCAACCAAATAAAGAAAGAAAATATAAATTTTTTTTAAAAATTGGATTGTTGTTTTGAAAGAAAGAACAAAGTTGAAGGACTATTATCCTGATTTTAAGACTTACTATAAACAAGAAAGTGAGGTATCAGTGAAAACATAGATATACAGATCAATGGAATAGATAAAGAATCCAGAATATACCCATGTAAACATGATCAGTTGATTATTGGCAAAGGTGCAAAGACAATTCAGTGGAGAAAAGGACAGCCTTTTCAACAAGTTGCTGGAACAATTGGCCATTGACATGCAAAAGTTTTCTGGTGGCTTGTTTTTTACCCATATCTCTCACCTTATACAAAAACTAACACAAAATGGATCATAGACCTAAATATAAAATAAAACAACAAACCTTTCAGAAGAAAAAACAGGAGAAAATCTTTGTGAACTTCAGTTAAGAGTGCTTAGATACAACACTGAAAGCACTACATAGGGAAGAAAAAAATTGGTAAATTGGGCTTGATTAAAATTAGAAAAGAAAATTGATCTATAAAAGATATGGGCAAGAGAATGAAAAGACAAGCCACAGAAACTATTTTCAAATCACACATCTGATGAAGGGCATATATGCTGCATACAACTCTCTGCTTTTAAAGAAATGCTTTCCCTTCTTTCAGGCTCAACTCAAATCTCAGCTCTGTGAAAACTTCAAAGACCAGATGAGCTAGACTCCATATGTCTGGACCATTAGTGGATGAATGAATGAACATTTCTCAGCCATTATTACTTTCCTGTAAAATACAATGTATACACTAATAAAGATACCCTTATATTCTGGTCCTCTTTTTAACTAAAAACCTGAATGTATTTGCCAGACACTTGATATATTGCAGTATGTTCCCATGGAATGAAATGAAACTTTATTGACTGAAATAATAAGTACTATGGATGGATGGCATTATCTTACAGATTCCAAATTGCTTACATTATATCTTAGCCTTAGGGAGGTTATATCTAACTAGGGCAGGTCTGGTAAAGTATATTTTGTAACTATATATAATGTCTTGTATGGATCTGTGAATATGTATTTGTCTAAGTATACAGTTATAGAAAGTTAAAAAATGCAAAAATTCTAAGTTATATATTTTATCGATTTTGTTGAAATAGCAATTCTCTTCAGTTTCAGTTTTTGCCAAACATTACTGTATTATCATTTTCTCTGAAAATCAGAAGCTTTTGTCTATTCTGGAGGCCATTTAGCCCAACTGCATTTTTCAAAAAGCCACGATTTGCTAAATTTAAATGCAGCCCCTTTTGCTAGGCCTAGAATTAGTGCTAAGGACCAAATGAGGAGCCCTTAATAAATTAACCCTGGGCAGCAGTATTCCAAGAGTCCAGGAAAATATGTAACATGGATATTTCCTCCAAATATTTTAAGATAATAGACTTACTATATACAGAGCTTCCCAATACATACACATTAAGGAAAGGTGGGCCCACTCAGCAAGTGAACACAGGTACAATATAATTGAACATGTCCCCGCACTCAGAAGGCCTTGTCCTTCACTTAATGCTCTCCTGTAGCCATCTTGAAATTCTTAGTAATTTTATCTTTGAAGTTGTGTTTTGTAACTGAAGTCTGAAGGAACGATGGAACATACATGTAAACAGAGAAGATATGCAAGATACGCATTTGCACTGCTCCTTGCCACTCTGTTCTCAGTAGTATTCCCAATACCTCACGAGTACAGCCTTCAGGTAGACCCACAGTGCATGAGAGTTCAGAGAGTTCAAAGTGAGCACAAGGTCAGTGTGTTACATCTATGACTGAGTTAAAAGGAACACTGACAAGCCTGAGAGGGTATGCTTTCCATTCAAACCAGAACTTGCTTCAAGTGCAGAAAGAAGGCAATGGCATTCTAAGAAATATGAACACGCAAGGAATCCTACCATATTCTTTCTTATTTGTGTTACTTCCTGTATTAGCCAACTATTCATACTAAAATGATAATATAGGAGGAAAGGGGGACACAGGGCATCATATAGTTACTTTCCCTTTTTGTCCTTTCTTACTCATTAGCAAGCTAAAGCTAGAGAGGGTTGATAGATGTGCACACATCAAAAAGTGAAATTTTAAAAACTTAGTTTTTTGTAGTTCACACTGTTCTGGTAAGAATGAAATATATACTGTACTCATATATGAACTACGTAATATGAATTCTGTAGTTTTGGTGATTCTACATATAAGTTAAATGCTCTTATATTCGCGTTTAAAATTGTTAATACGCCATAGAAAGAAGAACAGTAAATTCATGCTAATAATTTAAAATTAAAGATTCTTTTATTTAGTAGCAAATAAAAAGCACACCTCAAGAGAGAGAGAAAGAAAGAGAGGCTGCAGAAGAAAGGGAAAAAAAGCCTTCTATTTTAGCACCTTTAACAGCACTTTTTTCCTGCTTTAATAAGCACTGTTTGATTGATATAAAAAAAACACTCTTTATAAATCCTTTCCATGCAGAGTGAGCCTGAGCTTTTGCTGCCTATTTAATGATGTTAATCAATGTCTAAATTTAGTAAGAACCCTTTAGTACTTAGTCCATCAACAATGGTATAAAATACACAGAAATTGCTTTTTCTACAGCAGTTATAGATTGTATTTAGTCACTGATAATTTTTTATTTCATCTCCTCTTCCCCAGCCCTGAGTGAACTGCTCATAAGATCCAAAGGGGCCTGGAAGTAAATGTTTTACTTCATTCTCCTATGATTCTTCATAGGATCTTGTTAGAGAATGTTTTCATATGCACTATTGGGTCCCAGTAAAAATAATATAAACTAAGTACTTATTATATGCTCAGATATGTACCAAGTGCTTTTACACATATTGTCTCAGTTAAGTCATAAAAACCCTGTAGGGTAGGCACTAATATTACCCCAATTTACAAATGTTAAAAAAAAAAAGCAAAGAGAAGTTAAATACATGACTTATACATGATTTATAGTCTCACAGCTTGTTGGTACAGGTATTGTGATTTGAATTCACATGATCTAATGCAAGAGCCGCTTAACTGTTATCTAGGCTGCTTTGCCAATTAAGTCCATTGATTCAGAAGTAGAGGAGTGATTCTGAGAGGAAAGAAAGATGATCAACATCCAAGCAAAATGACAAAATGGAGGGGAGATCAGATCTTTCAAAGTAAAAAATAGCATAGCTGATATAAAAATCTCTTAATAGCTCTAAAAGTATGACAGACCTGAGTTTGAGAACCTGCTCCACAATTTCCCAGCTTGTGGCCTTGGGGAAATTCCTTAACTAAATCTTAATTCTCTCATTTGTCAAATGAGGATAACAACAGTGCCAACTTCACAGGGTTGTTGTGAGGATTAAATGGCACCATGCACATAAAATGCTTATCATGGTGCCTGGCACCATGCTCTATAAGTGTTAGTTACTGTTGCTATTATTTTTAGTATTTTACTTGCTTGAGCTTCTCATCTTCAAACACCATTTTTCCTTCTGTCTTTGTGGTCTAAGTAATTCTTCCTACAATTTTAAGCTGGAGTTGAGCTCTACTCATAAAAGCTACAAGCAACCAGAATCTTCACTTTCTTCTTGCAATTTTTTTGCCACTACATCTCAACTGATTTAGTGCCAGATTATAGATTCTCATCCACACTTTTTAATTCAGAACCTTCCTTTTTATTTGGCTTTGAAGCATATTGTGTTAAATTCCCAAAATGATACCTTCAGAGCTCGCTGCAAAGTCCTTATCACAGTTCTCAGAAAACTTAAAGTTGTTCTTAGGGGAATAAGCACTGCTTTGCATTTCATTATTGAATAGAAAATCTAGAAGAACAACATCAACTTTTAAATGAAATTATACACCTGGAAGGGGCATATAAACAGAGTAAAAAAACAGAGCACCTCATTATCACTCTTTCAAGCTGCTAGAGTGAAATTTGAGTAATTGCATATTCCAACATCAAAAACTCTCTTGGATATACTAAAGAACATCATTATGCACACAGCAACAAAACGAGGAAGTTGTCAGAGGGAGCCACTATGAATAAAAGATTGCCAAGACAGAGTCTTAAAATGGATAATATAATAACCTCGTTAATAAGTATTCTGAAATAGCTCTAAGGTTTTCCAACTGAAACTGAATTCCTTAGGGTTCTTAACTAGTCAAAGGCATCAACTTTATTATTTTTTCTCCTGTTTAAATTATCCATATCTCTTTGTTGATCCATGCAAGAATGTTTCTACCTGTATCTAAACACAAAGAAACATTTGATTTTGGTATTGGTATTTATTAGAGTACTCATATGAAAATAAGTGGAATTAGGCTTCCTTTTTAAAGATCTGGGTTACTGATAAAAGCCTCTCCAATGAAGAACAAGCATATAAAAGGAGTCAGACTTCACAATCTTTCTATAATCTTGTAAATTGCCTTCATAACATAGAAACTCTTCTAATTGCAGAATATTTAAGAATCAGTGCATGTCGGACTTCCCTGGTGCAGTGGTTAAGAATCTGTCTGCCACTGACAGTGAGGGGATGGAAAAAGATATTCCATGCAAATAGAAATCAAAAGAAAGCTGGAGTAGCTATACTCATATCAGATAAAATAGACTTTAAAACAAAGAATGTTACAAGAGACAAGGAAGGACACTACATAATGATCAAGGGATCAATCCAAGAAGAAGATATAACAATTATAAATATATATGCACCCAACACAGGAGCACCTCAATACATAAGGCAACTGCTAACAGCTATAAAAGAGGAAATCGACAGTAACACAGTAATAGTGCGGGAATTTAACACCTCACTTACACCAATAGACAGATCATCCAAAATGAAAATAGATAAAGAAACAGAAGCTTTAAATGACACAATAGACCAGATAGATTTAATTGATCCTTATAGGACATTCCATCCAGAAACAGCAGATTACACTTTCTTCTCAAGTGTGCACGGAACATTCTCCAGGACAGACCACATCTTGGGTCACAAATCAAGCCTCAGAAAATTGAAATCACTTCAAGCATCTTTTCTGACCACAATGCTATGAGATTAGAAATGAATTACAGGGAAAAAAACGTAAAAAACACAAACATATGGAGGCTAAACAATACATTACTAAATAACCAAGAGATCACTGAAGAAATCAAAGAGGAAATCAAAAAATACCTAGAGACAAATGACAAGGAAAACACGATGATCCAAAACCTATAGGATGCAGCAAAAGCAGTTCTAAGAGGGAGTTCACAGCTATAGAAGCCTACCTCAAAAAACAAGAAAAATCTCAAATAAACAATCTAACCTTACACCTAAAGGAACTAGAGAAAGAATAATAAACAAAACCCAAAGTTAGCAGAAGGAAAGAAATCATAAAGATCAGAGCAGAAATAAATGAAATAGAAACAAAGAAAACAATAGCAAAGATCAATAAAACCAAAAGCTGGTTCTTTGAGAAGATAAACAAAATTGATAAACTTTTATCCAGACTCATCAAGAAAAAGAGGGAGAGGACTCAAAACAATAAAATTAGAAATGAAAAAGGAGAAGTTACAACAGACACCGCAGAAATACAAAGCATCCTAAGAGACTACTACAAGCAACTCTATGCCAATATAATGGACAACCCAGAAGAAATGAACACATTCTTAGAAAGGTATAACCTTCCAAGACTGAACCAGGAAGAAATAGAAAATATGAACAGACCAATCACAAGTAATGAAATTGAAATTGTGATTTAAAATCTTCCAACAAACAAAAGTCCAGGACCAGATGGCTTCACAGGTGAATTCTATCAAACATTTAAGGAAGAGCTAACACCCATCCTTCTCAAACTCTTCCAAAACACTGCAGAGGAAGGAACACTCCCAAACTCATTCTATGAGGCCACCATCACCCTGATACCAAAACCAGACAAAGATACTACAAAAAAAGAAAATTACAGACCAATATCATTGATGAATATAGATGCAAAAATCCTCAACAAAATACAAGCAAACAGAATCCAACAACGCATCAAAAGGATCATACACCACGATCAAGTGGGATTTTTCACAGGGATGCAAGAATTCTTTGATATACACAAATCAATCAATGTAATATACCATATTAACAAACTGAAGAAGTAAAACCATATGATCATCTCAACAGATGCAGAAAAAGGTTTTGACAAAATTCAACACCTATTTATTGTAAAAACTCTCCAGAAAGTGGGCATACAGGGAACCTACCTCAACATAATAAAGGCCATATATGACAAACCCACAGCAAACATCATTCTCAATGGTGAAAAACTGAAAGCATTTCCTCTAAGATCAGGAACAAGACAAGGATGTCAACTCTCGCCACTATTATTCAACATAGTTTTGGAAGTTCTAGCCACGGCAATCAGAGAAGAAAAAGAAATAAAAGGAATACAACTTGGAAAAGAAGAAGTAAAACTGTCACTGTTTGCAGATGACATGATACTATACATAGAGAATCCTAAAGATGCTACCAGAAAACTACTAGAGCTAATCAATGAATTTGGTACAGTTGCAGGATACAAAATTAATGCACAGAAATCTCTTGCATTCCTATATGCTAGTGATGAAAAATCTGAAAGAGAAATTATGGAAACACTCCCATTTACCACTGCAACAAAAAGAATAAAATACATAGGAATAAACCTACCTAGTGAGACAAAAGACCTGTATGCACAAAACTATAAGACACTGATGAAAGAAATTAAAGATGATACCAACAGACGGAGAGATATACCATGTTCTTGGATTGGAAGAATCAATATTGTGAAAATGACTATACTACGCAAAGCAATCTACAGATTCAATGCAATCCCTATCAAATTACCGATGGCATTTTTTACAGAACTAGAACAAATCATCTTAAAATTTGTATGGAGACACAAAAGACCCCAAATAGCCAAAGCAGTCTTGAGGGAAAAACACAGAGCTGGAGGAATCAGACTCCCTGACTTCAGACTATACTACAAAGCTACAGTAATCAAGACAATATGGTACTGGCACAAAAACAGAAACACAGATCAGTGGAACAGGATAGAAAGCCCAGCGATAAACCCACGCACCTATGGTCAACCAATCTATGACAAAGGAGGCAAGGATATACAATGGAGAAAGACAGCCTCTTCAATAAGTGGTGCTGGGAAAACTGGACAGCTACATGTAAAAGAATGAAATTAGAACACTCCCTAACACCATACACAAAAATAAATTCAAAATGGATTAGAGACCTATATGTAAGGCCAGACACTATAAAACTCTTAGAGGAAAACATAGGAAGAACACTCTTTGACATAAATCACAGCAAGATCTTTTTTGATCCACCTCCTAGAGTAATGGAAATAAAAACAAAAATAAACAAATGGGACCTAATGAAACTTCAAAGCTTTTGTATAGCAAAGGAAACCATAAACAAGACAGAAAGACAACCCTCAGAATGAGAGAAAATATTTGCAAATGAATCAATGGACAAAGGATTAATCTCCAAAATATATAAACAGCTCTTACAGCTCAATATTAAGAAAACAAACAACCCAATCCAAAAATGGGCAGAAGACCTAAACAGACATTTCTCCAAAGAAGACATACAGATGGCCAAGAAGCACATGAAAAGCTGCTCAACATCACTAATTATTAGAGAAATGAAAAGCAAAACTACAATGAGGTATCACCTCACAGCAGTTAGAATGGGCATCATCAGAAAATCTACAAACAATAAATGCTGGAGAGGGCGTGGAGAAAAGGGAACCCTCTTGCACTGTTGGTGGGAATGTAAATTGATACAGCCACTATGGAGAACAGTATGGAGATTCCTTGAAAAACTAAAAATAGAATTACCATATGATCCAGCAACCCCACTACTGGCCATCCAGAGAAAACCATAATTCAAAAAGACACATGCACCCAATATTCATTGCAGCACTATTTACAATAGCCAGGTCATGGAAGCAACCTAAATGCCCATCAACAGACGAATGGATAAAGAATATGTGGTACATATGTACAATGGAAGATTACTCAGCCATAAAAAGGAATGAAATTGAGTCATGTGTTTAGATGTGGAGGGATCTAGAGACTGTCATACAGAGTGAAGTAAGTCAGAAAGAGAAAAACAAATATCGTATATTAACGCATGTATGTGGAACTAGAAAAATGGTACAGATGAACCGGTTTGCACGGCAGAAGTTGAGACACAG
Source organism: Monodon monoceros (assembly GCF_005190385.1). Lineage (NCBI taxonomy): Eukaryota > Metazoa > Chordata > Mammalia > Artiodactyla > Monodontidae > Monodon > Monodon monoceros. Next base: position 88,996,203 of record NW_021703768.1, on the reverse strand, counting down.
ATGTAGAGAACAAACCTACGGATACCAAGGGGTGAAAACCGCGGTGGGGTGGGGATGGTGGTGAGCTGAACTGGGCAATTGGGATTGACATGTATGCACTGATGTGTATAAAATTGATGACTAATAAGAACCTGCAGTATAAAACAAACAAACAAACAAAACAACTAATACTAAACTTTCTTTGGGTTATTTGTATTGAAATATATTAATATAAATATTTTAGCCATTACATGAAATTTCTAAAAATCTTATATGTTCTGTTATAATGTTATAAGTCATAATTCTAGTTATTACTTTAAAATGTATGTCTCAGAAATAAGTAAAAAAAAAAAAAAATCCATCTGCCAATGCAGGGGACATGGGTTCAATCCCTGGTCCTAGAAGATCCCACATGCTGCAGAGCAACTAAGCCCACACACCACAACTACTGAGCCTGGTGCTCTAGAGCCCACGAGCCACAACTACTGAGTCTGCGTGTCACAACTACTGAAGCCCACGCACCTAGAGCCCATGCTTCACGAGAGAAGCCACCGCAATGAGAAGCCCATGCACCACAACGAAGAGTAGCCCCTGCTCGCCACAACTAGAGAAAGCCCACGCGCAACAACGAAGACCCAACACAGCCAAAAATTAATTAATTAATATAATAAATAAAATTTAAAAAATTTAAAAAAGGATTAGTGCATGTCACTTCAATAAACCTAGTCATAAAAGGGGTTTTTTTAGTTGATAATTGTACATTTATAAATACATATACCAATTACTTCATTTTCCCTTGCTATTTCCATTTATCTCATACAGTTACTCAAGTTTCAAATGGGATCTGTAGCACTCACTTTGAGTACTTGGGGCTCTATAAACTTCTCATCTTTCATATTTGTGGTTCTAATGGTATAATTTTTCCCCTCTCCCTTGGTACTTATAAATTTATGAATTAATTAGCTGAGTTGGCTACAGTGTAGTAGAGCAAATGTTTGATCCTTAAAAAGGAAAAAAAAAAAAAGGCTGTTAGCTCTGTATGGGGGGAAAAATACGTCCTAATCCCATACTCTGCCCAATGCTTAGGAAATCACAGTGATAGGCTCCTTTCATGTGCTTCCACCACGTGAAGCTTCTTTAGCAAGAATTAGAAACAATACTAAGAAATACACAGGAAATCATTTGAAGATAATAAAGACTAAGAAATACTAGCATTTTTTTTCCTTTTTTTCCACGCAGCAAAGGAAGGTGGAATTGCGAGCAAAAATTGACGACGGTTGTTCTCCGAGATTTTTAGAAGTCAGAGATTTTCTAGAGACAGCCTGCGCGTGGAAGGGGAACACAGGCCAGAGCGTAAGCCTCTCCCAGCTCCAACTCCAGCTCGCTCGCAGGAGGATTAACGCCGGACCTACGCTTCACCCAAGACCCAGGCCAGGACGCGCCCGAAGGTAGCCGGCTTCCGGCGGAGGGCGGCCCAGACCCAACCACAGAGAGGAGGGCCCCCACTCCGTCCCGCCCCCTCCTCCGGCTTCCTAAAGCGGCCGCGGAGAGCCGGCGCGCGGCTGGGGTCGCCGGATTAGTTTCGCTGCTTCGGCTTAGCTGCCAGCTTCAGGCCTCGAAGAGACGGGCCGTCTCGTGCTTTGGGGAGAGGACCCCGAGTCCCTACACCGGGGTGCGACCCTCAGGAGGAGCGGCTCGTTTCAAGGAGCGGGATTCCGCCTGCTGGGCAGCCACAGGCTCGGACGGTTCCGGCGCCCGCCTGTGTTGACCCTAGGTCGTCTTCGCCCCGCCCTCGGCGCTGCCTCCTGCCCCGAGCCTCCTTCCAACCACGGAAACGAGCTTCGTCTGCGGCAGGCCGGCGGCTGAAAACCGACCCGCGGAGGGCGAGACTGTGGCCCGCCGCTTGGGGTAACCGAGAAGAACCCGGCCAGGGAGGTGCTCGGTGCTGGTCCCAGGCCCGGCGCTGTAATTCTGGTGTCTCTTGACGCCGGGCGGGCTGTTTAACTTTCCTTAGTTTTCTAGATCCTAGTACCAGGTTTGATACTTACCGGGTTTTGTGAGAAATAAATGAGATAATAAATGTGGATACCAGTAAGTGCTGTTTATTTCTTGAGCGCTTCCTGTGGGCCTGGTATTGTTAACCACCAAACACGGAAGCTCATTCTCATTCATTCAAGACATGCTTGTAGCATGCTATGCATCAATCAATAGTGCAAGGCGCTGGAGAAGAACACTCACACTTTGGTGAGGAAAACTGTCAGGGTCCGCGCCCTTCTGAAGCGTATTTGAAGATGAGAGGTTGGTTGGAGTATGGAAGAGGAGACAGACTCTAAATAATTAACCAAAAAACACAATTATAAGTTTGAGAATTTATAACAGGGAGATTCCTATGGGGAGGAGGTGGAGATGGGGAAGAGACCTAAAAGATGTGGAGGAATCAACCAGATTCTACTAGTATTGCAAGCCTAGGGAAGAGTACGTGTGAGGACTCGCGCTGGAAGTATTGCAAAGCACCGATAGAGAGCTTTACTCATATGTTTTCTCCCCTTCCTTATGTCCCTGCCCTCCCCATAGTAAGGCAATGAAGCCGGCAGCTAATTTTGGTCCTAATCTTTTTTACTTATAGTAAGCAACATGCAGTTTCTTCCTATGTCCTGTTTGATCAAAACAGGTATTTTTGAAAAGCTGAAGAAAACAGTATCATATCATCTATGGTTTCTCATTGCCTTCGAAATCAAATTTAAACAACTAACTTGCTTGCAAAGTTTTCTATCAAACCAACCATATTCAATTCCAACTTTTGCTCTGCTGCACCCTTCACTGTTTTCTTCAGTTGATGTTGACTTCTTTTGAAGCCTGTATTCTTTATCTCAATTCTCTAATCTAAAAGCTGTTCAAAGCATTGCGCATTATGAAGCAGCTGTGTTCTTATTTAGCGCACCGATTCTTGATATCCCAAATATTTCCTTAACTCCAGAAAATGTTTATCCTTTAACCACTGTTTGCTAACACAATAGACTAATACTATTATTTTAAATAGTTGCAGTTATTGAATATAGGCATACTTTTTATTTATAAAATTCTATCCCAATCCAACATATAAATTGTTTACTATGCATGGATTCCTTTTCTTCCCACTCAGGAGGCTTTCATCTCCTATCCCTCCACTCCAGATGCCAGCCAGGCATTTCAGAACCATCCGATAGTAACTGGATGGAGACTGACTTAGCTCACCCCACCATCGACTTTCCTGCCTGACTGGATATTGTGTACATATCTTATTTTTCCATTTCCTTTGCTTATTGCTGCTCACAGCACTGTAATTCTACTTTAGGCACCTTCCATATGTTCGTATCCATTGCCTTCTCTTTTTTTGTCTTTTTTGTTTATGATTAGGATATTATCAGTTTTATTTATGAACTAAAAAAGAGATCTAATCATAAGTAGCATAAGCATAGTACTATAGGATACTGGTAATACTAGCTAGTATAAGCTAGTATACCTAACTGTTCCTCCTGTTTGTTTCCATAATATCCAGTGAATATGTCTATGACTGTATTTACTGATAGAGACTGAGTCTTTTTTTTCCTTCTTTCTTTCCATTTGTTTTCCCTGTGCTTAGCACAATGCCTGGTATATTATAGGTACTCAGTGAATGTATTTTGAATGGAAAAAAAAAGGAATTCATTGTTAAAGTTTTAAGTGAAATAGGTATAAATGGGAGGTTAACTTCTAAAGTCTGAAAATGCCTAGAAATTCCCTTCAGAATCATCACACATCATCTATCTTCTTACCCTTTAAATAAATATACTCTCCTTCAAACATTAAAGATAGAAGTAAAATGAATTCTTTCTCAACATTTTTCTGTTGAGTTGGGGTAAGTATGCATGGATGTGTGAGTATGTGTAGTTGTATTTAAACTGAACAAAAGAAAAGGAGCAAGTATGTGAGGTATTAATTCCTCATTTTCCCAATAAGAAAACAGTCTCAGAAGGATAAAAGTGGCCATACTCTTAGTGAAAGATGACCAGTGTTCAAACTCAGTTTTTTTCTGATGCCAAAGCCGTGTTCTTACTTTGGTAGAAACCAAACTTCGTATTTTTCTTGTTGTTCAAGTAATATAATGATCAATAGAAAAAATTAGAAATTCCAGGTAAGCCAAGTAAGACAAAGCAAAAAAATAAAATTCATCCATGATTTCATCATTGAGGGCCAAACCCTGTTGACATTTTTGTGCATTTATATGTAAATATACTACACATACATTACATACACAGAGACAATCACTTTTTTTTAACAAAAATGGAATCACACTTTAATCTTTTTTTTTAATATTTATTTGGTTGCACAGGGACTTAGTTGCGGCAGGCGGGCTCCTTAGTTGCAGCATGCAAACTCTTAGTTGTGACGTGCATGTGGGATCTAGTTCTCTGACCAGGGATCGAACCCAGGCCCCCTGCATTGGGAGTGTGGAGCCTTATCCACTGTGCCACCAGGGAAGTCCCCTTAACTTTAATCTTTTGTAATCTTCCTTTTTGCTTAACAATATGTGATAACTTTTTTGTCTTGATTCACTTATTCCAAGGCTTTTTTCAACCTTCGATTTATTGACACTTGGGGCCAGATAATTCTATGTTGGGGAGGGGGGCAGGGCTTTCCTGTTCATTGTCGGATGTTTAACAGCATCACCTCTACCCACTAGGTGCCGTTAGTACCACTTCCCGTTTTGTTGCAGCAAGCAAAAATGTCTCCAGACATTGCCAAATATCCCTTGGGGGACAAAATCAATTAATTTACATAATTATATAATATAACATTAAGCATTTTTCTTTTCTTGACACCTGTCTACCAAATGGCTATTAGCAAATCAATAGTAAATGCTTTTCTTTTTGCTTTTCATATTTTATTTTAGGAATAGTTAATATCAAATGAATACTAGAAATTTTTAAAAATTAGATGTTTTAAATTTTTATTAGCTCTGAAGTAATGCCACCATATTCAGGAATTTTCTCTCCTCTTAGAATATGCCTTCTTTATGACTCATGGGTTTGTTATTATTTAAAATTTAAAAGTTGACTTTGAATGAATACAGCCCAAGTTATCTCAAAGCAAAGATATAGTAGCATCGTGAGAAAAGCGTTAGAACTTATAGCCTTTGGGAGGAGTGAATCTGCTAGATGAGTGATCTTGATAAAGTTTCCATGCACAGATATAACGTATTTGATAGATTTTTTTAATAATTGTAAACTCTTCCGTATTTTTAGTTTTCAAAAGTTTTTAAAAGAAAAACATTCTTACACTAGAAATTTATAAACATCTCTCAAAATCTATTTAAAAAATTCAGGGGAAGTTTTTAGAATCTGTTATATTTTACTTTTTAAAAAGTTTCTTATTGTCAAATGAAACACATATATAGAACATTGCATAAAACATAAACATGCAGTTTAATGAATTACTACAATTAGAACATCGTGTAATCACCAATTCAGGTTCAAGAAGTAGCTCACTGGTAAAGCTCAAGAAGCACCCCTACTTCCATGCCCATTCCCAACCACAGCTTTTTCTCTCTCCTTAAATGTAGTCCTTTCCTGATATTTATGGAAATATTATGTAGTTATTCCTTATTCTTTTAATTCTTTTACTATATAAGTGTGCCATCTGTTTTCATTAGAATTTAGTTTTGTGTGTTTTTGAAGTTTATATAAATGGAATCATTCAGTAATCATACAGTGTGTAGTCTTTTCTCTTGAGCTCAACATTATGTTTGTAAGATTCATCTATGTCATTGCTTACACTATAATCCATTTATTTACATTGTTGTGTTGTTTTACATTGTATGAATTTATCATTACTCTTGACATTTAATTGTTTCTTGTTTTTGGCCGGTGAGCATTCTTATACATGTCCGCTGGTACACGTATGCCCACATTTATGATGGGTATATACCTAGAAATTGAGTGGCTGCATCATAGAGAACACATTCTTCAACATAATGGCATAACAAGTTGTCTTCCAAAGTGGTTCCATCAATTTATACACCCACCAGAACTGTATGAGAATTCCCATTTCTCTATCCTCACAAATACTTGGTTTCTTAGTCTTTTTAATATTTAGCCATTCTGGTGGGTTTGTACAGGCTTTCTTTTTTTTTTTTTAACATCTTTCTTGGAATAAAATTGCTTTACAATGTTGTATTAGTTTCTGCTGTATAACAAAGTGAACCAGCTATGTGTATACATATATCCCTATATCCCCTCCCTCTTGCATCTCCCTCCCACCTTCCCTATCCCACCCCTCTAAGTGGTCACAAAGCACCGAGCTGATCTCCCTGTGAGATGCAGCTGCTTCCTACTAGCTATCTATTTTACATTTGGTAGTGTATATATGTCGATGCTACTCTCTCACTTCGTCCCAGCTTACCCTTCCCCCTCCCCATGTCCTCAAGTCCATTCTCTATGTCTGCGTCTTTATTCCTGTCCTGCCCCTAGGCTGGTCAGAACCATTTGGTTTTTTTTTTAGATTCCATACATATGTGTTAGCATATGGTATTTGTTTTTCTGACTTACTTGACAGACTCTAGGTGCATTCACCTCACTACAAATAACTCAATTTCTTTTCTTTTTATGGCTGAGTAATATTCCATTGTATAAATGTGCCACATCTTCTTTATCCATTCATCTGTTGATGGACACTTAGGTTGCTTCCATGTCCTGGCTATTGTAAATAGTGCTGCAACGAACATTGTGGTACATGACTCTTTTTGAATTATGGTTTTCTCAGGGTATATGCCCAGTAGTGGGATTGCTGGGTCATATGGTAGTGCTATTTTTAGTTTTTTAAGGAACCTCCATACTGTTCTCCATGGTGGCTGTATCAATTTACATTCCTACCAACAGTGCAAGAGGGTTCCCTTTTCTCCACACCCTCTCCAGCATTTATTGTTTGTAGATTTTTTGATGATGGTCATTCCTGCGGGTGTGAGGTGATACCTCATTGCAGTTTTGATTTGCATTTCTCTAATGATTAGTGATGTTGAGCATCCTTTCATGTGTTTGTTGGCAATCTGTATATCTTCTTTGGAGAAATGTCTATTTAGGTCTTCTGCCCATTTTTTGGATTGGGTTGTTTGTTTATTTGATATTTAGCTGCATAAGCTGCTTGTATATTTCAGAGATTAATCCTTTGTCTGTTGCTTCATTTGCAAATACTTTCTCCAATTCTGAAGGTTGTTTTTTCGTCTTGATTACGGTTTCCTTCGCTGTGCAAAGGCTTTTAAGTTTCATTAGGTCCCATTTGTTTATTTTTGTTTTTATTTCCATTTCTCTAGGAGGTGGGTCAAAAAGGATCTTGCTGTGATTTATGGCATAGAGTGTTCTGCCTATGTTTCCCTCTAAGAGTTTGATAGTGTCTGGCCTTACATTTAGGTCTTTAATCCATTTTGAGCTTATTTTTGTGTATAGTGTTAGGGAGTGTTCTAATTTCATATTTTTACATGTACCTGTCCAGTTTTTCCCAGCACCACTTATTGAAGAGGCTGTCTTTTCTCCATTGTATATTTTTGCCTCCTTTATCAAAGATAAGGTGACCATATGTGCGTGGGTTTATCTCTGGGCTTTCTATCCTGTTCCATTGATCTATATTTCTTCTTTTGTGCCAGTACCATACTGTCTTGATTACTTTAGCTTGGTAGTATAGTCTGAAGTCAGGGAGCCTGATTCCTCCAGCTCCATTTTCCTTTCTCAAGATCGCTTTTGCTCTTCAGGGTCTTTTCTGTTTCCATACAAATTGTAAAATTTTTGTTCTAGTTCTGTGAAAAATGCCATTGGTAGTGTGATAGGTATTGAATTGAATCTATAGATTGCTTTGGGTAGTATAGTCATTTTCAAAATGTTTATTCTTCCAATCCAAGAGCATGGTATATCTCTCCATCTGTTTGTATCATCTTTAATTTCTTTCATCAGTGTCTTATAGTTTTCTGCCTACAAGTCTTTTGTCTCCTTAGGTAGGTTTATTCCTAGGTATTTTATTCTTTTTATTGCAATGGTAAATGGGAGTGTTTCCTTAATTTCTCTTTCAGATTTTTCATCATTAGTGTATAGGAATGCAAGAGATTTCTGTGCATTAATTTTGTATCCTGCTGCTCTACCAAATTCATTGATTAGTTCTAGTAGTTTTCTGGTAGCATCTTTAGGATTCTCTATGTATAGTGTCATGTCATCTGCAAACAGTGACAGTTTTACTTCTTTGTGACCCAAGATGTGATTTGTGGAGGTTGGGTGGGGTTGTGTTCCTGTCTTGCTAGCTGTTTGGCATGGGACATCCAGCACCAGAACTTGCTGGCCGTTGGGTGGAGCTGGGTCTTAGCATTGAGACGGGGATCTCTGGGAGAGCTCTCGCCAATTGATATCACGTGTGGCTGGGTGGTCTCTGGTGGTCCAACGGCCTAAACTCGGCTCTCCCACCTCAGAGGCTCAGGCCTGACACCAGGCTGGAGCACCAAGATCCTGTCAGCCACACGGTTTTTGCTCACACATCATGTCCTTGTGGTGGGCTGGGGATGCTCCTCTGTGGCATCCTTACTGCAGAACTCAAGCCACCATCTGAAACACTGCCTATTGTAGAGGCAGAGACAAAGAGAGAAACCCGTGTGGGAATGGCAAACCCACTCTTACAGCTACCTGTAGAGGCTTTAATTTCCTGATCAACAATGAGGTAGAGCACCTTTCCATGTGTTAATGAAAAGATGTGCTCTTTGACAGTGTCTGTTCAAGTTTTTTGCCCATTTTTCTATTGTTTTCCTTCAGTCTTTTCCTTAATATTTTATAGCAAGTATTTTCTCAGTATTAGTTATTTATGTTTGTTTCACTCTGTGACTTGCTTCTATACTTTTTAATACTCAACATTTTTCGATATTTTGTATTAGGAATATATCTTGTGTATAGCATTTAATTAGATTTTGTTTTCTTATCCTTCTGAGAGCCATTTTGTTTTCATAGGTAAATTTACTGGTATGATAGATACCCCTTCTTATGTTTTCTAGTTTTTATTTTTTACTATATATGCTCCATATATTCTTATATTTATATTTTATATTTTGTACATGTGTTTCTCCTGAATATGTAAAAAAATAAATTGTACTCTAGGTTGTTTTTAGGCTAAAAGTTACCATAACTTTATATAACATACTTTATTCTCTATTTCTTTTTAAAATATATCTAAATCTATATATCCCCACTGTGAGTAGTATCACCCTTTTCCACTCCCTACCCTCTAAACCCTGATTTTAATTAACTGCATTATTTTTCTATATTTTCTGTTTGCTTTTATATAGCGAAATGTGGTTGTACATTTATTACTTGGTCTGTCAGCTTTAAAACCTACCTTTATAACCTCGTCTATAACAGAGAAAATCAACAACTTACACACATCCCACTTTTTCACTCCATTCTCCTTTCCTCTTTGTTAATTATATTATTTCTACATTGTCATGATTCATAAACTTTACATTCTATTCTGTAACCGTAATTTTCATGGTTGTTTTCATCTTAGTCTTAAATTAAATGCATTCACTGCTTTCCACCAGCACTGCTGGAAATAATACTAGCTTTCCAGTGTTGTTAAGAGGATCAAATGAAAATACTGAGTCAACATCAACTAAACTTAACTGAGGATTTACTATATTGCATGCTTGTGCCAGGTGCATGAAAATACAGAAGGCAACACCATTTCCTATGCCTTTAGGGAGCTCCCACGGTCTTCTAGAAGACACAAACCATTTCACTACTGTGTGATGAGAGGTATGTCAGAGATAAGTACAATGTGCTCCAGGCTTGGGGATGGGGCAAACAGAGGATTCCTAGAGAGTGGCAACTGAGTTGCATCTTGGAAGATGAATAAGATATGGCCCCCTGATGACTGGGTGAAAAGCATTCCTGGCCTAGACAACAGCAAAGGCAGACACATGAGAGAGAATCCATGGTTAGGGATTTGTAGGAAATCTGAGCATCTGGACTTGAACACAGGGTGTGGGTAGGGAAAAGAGAAGTGACAGGGTTGGAGAAATAGGCAAGAAGAATCACTATGCAGTCTTAAGTAAAGAAGTGATCAGATTTGCATTTCTGATGGGACATAGGCAGCAGGGAAGGAGTGAACTCGATGAGACCAGACTGGAGGAAGAAGATTAGTTGGAAACTCATCTCTGTCATAACAAGGTGATTCTTTGTGAGATGACATGAAGATTTTAAATGCTTCATGAGGAGAGACTGAAAATAAGCTAGCACAAAGTTGGTGCAGCCCAGCTTCCACTAGGTTGTTGATGGCCCATGAGAGATTATTTTAAGATTGAATTATCCAGCCTCTGGTAAATGAACTGAAATTGGCCACTGTATTCTGATATGATTATTTTGGGGGACTGGGCCATATCCCTCCATGTAAGGGGTGCAGTGAGGTTCTATCTACAAGAAATTTAAATTCTTCTTCCAGTCATACTTGAGATCTCAGACTGAATGAAGGAAAACTATCCTGTTTCTGGTCCCAGAATCAGTTTGGAATGGACTTCAAGCATAAAGATTCCTGGGGCATTTCTAGAGTGGAAGGTACCCTACCAGGTGAGGACTGGCTGGGAATGAGATCCCTGCATGGAAACTTTGCATGGGTCTGGGCCTGGGCAGCTTGTAATTACCTCATTCTACACCCCTTTTTTAAAATTCCTAAACATGCAGTAAAATTTTGTCAAAAGTTACAGTCTGGACTCGGTTACACTGTGGGGGATGCAGGAAGTGCTCCTCCTGTACTTCAGAAAGAGTTGCAAAGGGGTGAGCAGTATACCTCCTCCTTGAGACCGGGGTGCTGGTAAGAGTCTGCAGAAAGCCATGCCCAGCTGAGTCCTCAGTGTGATCTTACAGGGAGACATGGCAGCATTCAGACCTTAGCAGGGATCCCTGTGGACCTGCTCAGAAGACTACACGGCAGAACCCTGGGAGCTCTCAGAAGCAGCCAGCAGGTAATTTGATGAGAGCTGATTTCTGGGAGTGAATCAGAACTGAGACTATTATAGTTTGTGCACTAAGAAAAAGGTGTGTCCTTATTTATAGCCACAAGACGGTGTGATCTTGGACAATGAGGTCACATAGTAAGCCAGGCAAACAAGGATGAAGCCAAACTAATGCAGTGGTATGAGGGCAGGGCGAGTGACAGGAAATACTGAGGACAGAAAATCAGTATGTTGTAACATATTGAAGCCTGGGCTAGAGATAAATATTTGACAGTCATAATTATAGAGATGAAAGTTGAGGCTGTGGGAATAGATAATATTGCCAGGGAGAGTGTTTAGAAAGAATTTCATAAACAGTAGACCATTACTGAAATGTTAACAATTAATTTCATATGCTATCAAAGTGGTCTCGTTACTTTATTTTTTTTATTTTTTTAAATTATTTATTTATTATTTTTGGCTGCGTTGGGTCTTTGTTGCTGCTCACAATCTTTCTCTAGTTGAGGGGAGCGGGGCTACTCTTCATTGTGGTGCGCGGGCTTCTCATTGAGGAGGCTTCTCTTGTTGTGGAGCAAGGGCTCTAGGCTTACGGGCTTAGTTGCTCCGCGGCATGTGGGATCTTCCCGGACCAGGGCTGAAACCTGTGTCCCCTGCATTGGCAGGATTCTTAACCACTGCGCCACCAGGGAAGCCCATCTCATTACTTTATAAGCACATGTCATACATGTGTATTCAGTGTAAATATATATAAATATATATCTTTAAAAAGATCTATTTTATCTTTTTAAATATATTGTTGGTATCTTTAGTTTCTTCTAGAGGAGTGTTTCTCAATCCTGGCACTGTTAATATTTTGGTTTGGGGCCAGATAATTCTTTATTGTGGGTGACTGGCCTGTGCACTATAGGCTGTTTAGAAGCATCCCTGGCTTCTCTACACACGAAACCCACTAATTGCTAGTAGCACCCACCCTCATCCACAAGTACGACAAATAAAGATGTCTCCAGACACTGTCAAACGTCCCTTGGGGGCAAAATCAGGCCTGCTTGTATAGAACCCTGAGAAATAGGAGAGTAAAATATTTTAAAATAACAGATTCTTTGATGGAATCATTCATTCATTCTAGCTGTAATTTTTTTCTAATTGCATCTGTTCTGTACACAAGAACATTCAAAGATCAGAGCTACATTTCCTATAGAACATATCAAAGACAGTATCAGTAGAATAATTAATTTGCACAAACTGATTTGAAAATTTGTCAGTATTCATGTGGAACCTATGTTGAAGTACAGACTACAGACTCCATCCATGGCTTCCTATGCTTTCTGGCTCTCTTAGCCAATAAGGGGCCCCAGCAGCAGATCAGAGAGAAGGAAGAGAGTGAGATCAGGGTAATACTGACTACTCTAGCTCCAACAAGGTTGTCTTGGGTTGGCTATGTCCCTCCACTGAGGGTTATTTCTTCTTTCAAAGTGATGCACTGCCTTTTTAAGTCACTCCCTTCATGCCTTTAGGTAAAATGTGATAACAGCTTCTTATGGAATAAAGAATAGCAGTACAAGGATTGAACATTAAGGATTGTTTAAGGTTTGTGACCTAGAAGAAGAAAGAAACATTTTTAGTAAGTATGAGATGGTGACGTTTTTTACATGTTATAGAAATGTCAGGAAAAATAAAGACTGTGAAAAGCCTTTTAAAAATAATCATGAAAGTATTGAGTATCAACTATGTGCCTTGGCCTGTGATAGGTGCTTTATATATTTTCTCAATCCTTATGATAATCTTATTAGATTGATTTTATTATCCTGATTTCTCAGATGAGACTTTAAAAAATGCTTTCTCAAAGTCACAGAGCTAGTTAGTAAGTGGTGGAATCAGAACCTTAACCCAAGTCTGCTGATTTCAAAGCTCATTCTACTAACTACCTTGCTGTTCCATCTACATTTTACCATTAAATTAACAATCAAGAAATTATGTCCTTTTAGAAAGTAGTTTCAGTTAAGTGATCAGAATGTAGTTTCAGAGGAGTGATCAGGCTGGATGATCTCAAGAGGTTAAGGAATGAAGTGGCAAGGAAATAAAGGTGGTAGTGGCACACCAGCTATTTGATAAGTCTAGTAGTAAAAAGTTGGAGATGAGTAGTATTAATTGCTAAAAATCCTATTTTTTTTCTAAAAATTCTGTGTCACACGAAGTCTGATTTTTCTCATTCTGAGATATGCTCACTGGCTCAGTGAGGGGTTCCTCTACGTTATTCCAATAGTGATGCCTCAATTCTATAGGGCTTTCCTATCCTCACAGGAAAAAAGAATCTTCATGGGGCAGAGCATCTCATTCATCTCTGCATTCCGACCACAGAGCCTGGTACCCTTTGAACTGAACATTATGATTTGGCCTCTACAATCTGAGTCTTCCTATAGGGCTTGTTTATCCTCATTAACAGTAACACAGCAACTGGCTTCCAGGTCACCTTGTCCCAGCAGCACAGAAAAAGATATTTATGTCTGCTATCCTCCTGGCTTTCCTTCCTAATAGCTCTGCTATCTAATATTTAAGCACAGACAGTACGATTTAATAAAACACTTGTAAGAAGGTTGAGGGAATAGTCAACTTTAACCTTGGATCAGCAGCTCTCAAAAGAGAGAAATCACTGCAATCACCGGAAACAAAGAATTTCTCTGAGGATAGTAGTCAAAATATAAAATGAAAACTAATGCCCAGATTCTTGATGAATAGGTAATGGAATAGGTAACTAAAAGCCATTTTTCCTCCCCATCATAAGCAAAAATCAAGAACAACCTAGACCAGCCTATCTTTGATTTACGGCGGGTCTCATAAGAAGGTATGGGACTTCCTAAACAAAAGACCACTGTTCAGCTAACTTAACTTTGCTTCCTTCTTCTCATATGTCTTTCTTGTTTTTATTGCATTTTTACTTCCTTTGACTCACATATTTTATGCTATTAAAATGTGTTTCTTAAAAGACTCTTTACCATAAAAGTCACAATAAGTTTAATAACAATTATTAAATCATAGAACAAAATAAATGCTATTCAAATGATTAGGAAAAGTAAATGTGGGAAAGAAGGGTTGTGAAGACTATAATATAAGCCTATTAGTGATAATCACATACATCTAACTAGCAAGAAGGGAAGGGGATCAGCAGAACATAAGTTGTACTTATGAAAGACTAACAATAGTATTAATAATGATACTAATTATAGGTAGAGCTCCTATTTGAAAATTGAAATAAATAGGAAGCCAAGGAATATTGCTAAGTATGGAGCAAATATCTACTATTTCTGGTTTAAACTTTAGAAAGTGAATTTAAAAAGTATAAAAAGAGTGCTTTACTACAGTACGGATGAGGAAAAGTGATGCTTTGAACAACAGTTCCAGCTACTAATTTTAGCTTCCTTAATCAATTGGCATGATAAAGTATAGGACCTGAAGAAAATGTCTGATCTAACTGATGTTAGAGAGGTTTTCACAAGATTTAGAAGCACAAGAATTGTAAGGTAAAAGACAGTTCAGGTGAGGTTGGATGTCTATGTTCTTGACAACACAGAAACTGTGAGACACTTTCAAGTTTAGGAGAAAGGCTCCAAAGTTTAAAAATCTCTCATATTTCATTGGGCAAGCCAATTAGATTTTTTTCCAAATAAGTGAAAAATTAGATACTTTGTATTCTATTTCCTTACTATAGGCATTTTTTTTCTCTTGAAGGTAGCCTACTAAATTTAGGGGGGAAATATTTCTTCCTAAATAAAGGAGAAGAAACCTTAAAAATTAATTCCATCTAATGTAAAATAACCATTATTTGATAAAAGTTTGCTTGCAACATATTGTAAAACAGTACAAAGAGTTTTAAGTTCTAGTTTAATATAAATTTTAATATATTTTTCCTATAAGATTCGTTTGGTTCATCTAAAATGTTACTCTATCGACAGTATAATTTTGAATTATGATAGTAGCATAATAATAAAATTATCTTAACAAAATGAAGATGAAAGTGAATTCACACTCTGTAAAATTTCATGTGGACTTGAACTGATATGATCCCCAATTGTGGTGGAAAAAAGTTAAAATCAGATCTCTATTCCAGGATTGGACTAGAATAATATAACTAAGGTTTTAGAAGATTAGCCACTTTAAAATAAAAATATATCAGATACATAATGTCTCAATGAAAATAAATGACTGTATTACTCCAAGCTTAGTAATACAAAATTAGCCCTATTTATGCTCCCTTTCTCAGACACTGAAATCTTTAGCATCTCATAAATCCTAGCTAATTACATGTCAAGAGAAAAGGTTAATTATAAGTTTAACATGCTTCCCTTTTCTATCTAATGAATCAATATCACACATGGAGAACACGAAGGGAATAGAACAGAAATGCAAATACTTTAGGATTACTACTTTCGTAGGATTTGTATGTGAAGAACTTCCTAAACAATGATGCTGCACCACAATGGAAAACAATGCTTCTCTAGATAAGCTATTGATCCAACAAACATTTATTGAGCATGAACTCTGGTCCAGCCACACGGTGTTGTATAAGGAACAAACATATATGACAACGTTTCTGCCATCAAAGAACTCACAACTCTGGGGTAGTGATCTCCTGCATTTGGAGCTCTGTCCCAGCAGTTCCTTGAGAAGCCCATGACCCCAGCTGCTGTCAAAGTCATCAGGGGTTTCTTCTTGCCAAAGAGTTTTTTGGTTTAATTTCCAAGAGAGCTATAGACTTCTCTAAATACTACAGAATTTTGTAAATTTAAAGCAACAGATAATAACTTAAATATATCCAAAGACCTTTACTATAACAGGTTTACAATTTCATTTTGCAATAAGAAAGAGAATAATTTATATCTTCATTGATAAGTCATTTCAAGATCACTCTGGTGTCAGAATTATCAGTGCTGAAGCACCATGAGCTGGTCTGCTAATTATATTACACTTTATTAAGCTTTACTACTCTAGAAACATCAATTTATCTCTCATCATTTTATTTACTTTATTTGAAAGGCCAAAGCATCAGTGTCAACTTAATTCTTCAATGTGCTGTAAATAGTGAATCACTCATTTGATCTACTGAAGTGTAGATTTACCCTTAAATGTAGACTGCCTCATTCCAGGAACCTTTGCTTTTGAATGGGGAGAAGGAGAATATAAGCCTTCAAAGGGAAATCTTTCACCAAGCATTTAACTGGTTTTCATTGTTGATGCAAAGCAGCTAACATTAGCATTAAGGCAGCACATGGTACCGCTACTGAAGCTTAAGGCATCTGAGTAATATCAAGGTCTTTAGTTGTCCACTCACTGCCTTATTCTCTAGAAGGATAACCTGCCATCTAAAATAATCTGGCTGTGCAATATTTTTTATATACTCCATCTCTAATCTTCACAAATGTCTAAATACTCCTTATCATCTTCATTTACTCTTAAAGGTAGGTTAAATTCCCAAATGTTACAGAAAATAAAGCAGCCAGAGCCAGCATTTGAATCCAGATCTGACTTCATATTTCCTCTTTTCACAAAGCACTGCCTCTCCAGCAAATCCATTCTTTAGTTTAAAATGGTAGTTCTACGTTCAAATTAACCACCTGAATATAGAGGACAGCAACCTTTACAAATCCAACACAGCTCTTTATAAAGCAACATTGTTAAATGAGATATTCACCAAGACTGTGGAAATTTCTCAGCATTTTTGTTGTGTTTTGAACACTTACCTGAAGAAAACATGTCTAGCCTTATTTAGAAAAGTGGTACACACAGGGCACAGGACCCATCAACTTGATGAAGTCACATCGTCATTTGCCACAGTCACAAATGAGTCACATCCACATCTCTCCAAGCCAATTTTAAAGCAACAAGAAAAGTGTTGATTGGGAATCCCCTGGCAGTCCAGCGGTTAGGACTCAGCACTTTCACTGCCGGGCCAGGGTTCAATCCCTGGTTGGGGAACTAAGGTCCTGCAAGCCACGTGGCAGGGCCTAAATAAATAAATAAATAAAATTTAAAAAGGAAGTGTTGATTACTGACTATAGAGAATGAGTCTTCCTTGATTTGAGTGTGTCTAGCTTCTAAAGAGAATGCAATGAGGTGCCAGTATTCACAACTGGTTATTACCCTCTTCATTTATGATTATAATCTTAGAACATTATAAAAGCAACATGTTTTGATCACTTATGATTAAGGGAATATAGTGGCCCTGTTCACTGCTTGATTTTGGATTTCTGGCCTCCAGAACTGTGAGAGAATAGGTTTCTGTTGTTTTAAGGTACAAAGTTTATGATAATTTTTTATGGCAGCCACAGGAAACTAATACAACACTCTAAGAGAATAAAGTAGAACATAGAAAGGTATTTCCACCATAATCTTAACTATACGAAAAGGCTTATGGACAAAACTGAAAAGAAACTTCCTACCATGTTGGCAATGACTGCCCCTAGGTGATGAAATTATAATAACTTTGTTGTTTGCTTCTTTATAATTTTCCAAAATTTCTAGAACATGTGTTGCTTTTATATTAAAAAAATAAAATATATCTCTTTGGGTTGTGAAAAGCCATATGCATGGATACGTTAATTGCATAACTCATGATGGGAAAATTAGAAGCAATCTATCTAATATTTGATAATTATTAAATTCTGATTTGTCCTTTTAATGGAATACTAAGCAGCCATATTATGAATAGTATGTAGCAATAAAGGAAAAGTTTTATAACAACAAGAGGACAACATAGCTTACTGATTAAGACTCTGGGCATCAGAACCAGATTGACTACATTTTAAAAAGACCTGCTTTTTAATAGCTAAATACCTTGATAACCTCCTTGTTTCCCAGTTTTCTTACTTGAGGCTTAATAGAATTGACTTAAAGGTTGTTTAAGGATCAAATGGATAATGTTTCATCTACTCTAAGGAGAATATTTTTTTCACATTTTTTTTAACATCTCTGATATTGGGCTGTGACTTATAGTTGAAGGTGTCTTATAATCACAGAGTTGGTATTGTTTACACATGTAAACCTGGCCATCTCTGTTCATGTGATTGTCACATCAACTGAATTATGTACATCGTGGTACCACACAATTTGAATTTAACTGCCATTTTAAGTGCCTTAAAATTACACTATGATTCAGCATGGAAATAAATGTTATTGTGTATGGACAAGGTACAGAAGTAGAGCAAGAGGGCTTATATACGATCCTAGCAAACAAATATTTGTCCCTGAAAGAAAGATTGCAATTCCACACATTCATGCAAAGCAACCTTGAAGAGGAAGCTGTGTTGCATTTTGTCACTGTGAGATGAGCCTGTCATACACCAGCCAATGCCATTAAAGGCAAGAGAAACTGTGAAATAGCTTGAAAGAGATGAAAGAAATCTCAAAGCAGTGAGAGGTTGGTCTGACCAATTCATGCCTTCTGTAAAACCATCATCAGAGTGGTAGCATCAGTGTGTCAGAAATGTCCTGTTGCCTTCAGATAGAAGTTGCTTAAATTCCAGAGATACATGGTTCATTTGAGGGAGAAAGCCTATGTGTGGTTTGTGTAAGAATTTAGCAGGCAGTTTTTTAAAAAATTCCCTTCTTAATGATACATAAGGTAATGGTGCATCTTACCATCAATAACATCTTAGTTTCAATGAAATATAATTCAAGGAAACTTCTAACCATTGTGCCTGACAAATGAACAGTACTTCCTAAGTGCTAGTTATATATGATAAGCAAAACAAAAACAAAACAAACAAAACAGACAAAAAAACCAAACTGGACTATAAAGTAGTCTGTGTTCATATCTTTCTGTAAGATTTAGAGAAAACATACACGAAAACACATGATAATATGTCAGGTTGGTGGGTTAATGGGTGTTTTTCCTTTTGCTTGCAAATTGTTACAAAAACTTGCCATTTTCTTATAATTAAAAATGTTTTTAATTGAAAAAATGTATTTCATAAACATATAAAAAGAAAGTCAACACTTTAAGGGGTATATAAATGAAATGTAAAGCTCTTTCCTATCCCAGACTCCATTTTTGTTTTCCCAGAGGCAATTACTGATTTCATTTTCTTATATAAACTTTTTGAATTTTTTCTACATATAAAGAAGCATATATGTGTACGTATATGTTGTAAAAAAAAATTAATAAACAGAAACCATAATTAAATAGGGTTGGGAGGCCAGAATGGGGAACTCTCATGCCCTGTCACGATAACAGAGGCCAGGAAAAAGACTTCTCTTCTTTCCTGGCAGGGACTCAGCCAATGAAAAGCCATGGACTCTGTTTACTACAGCCCTCCCAACTTCCTTTTCCTCTCTATAAAAGACTTATTTTTCCCTTGCCAGGTGGTGACTTGCATGCAGGTGGTTTCAGACCCCCAACTGCAATTCTTTGCTGAACCAGAATAAACCCATCCTTGCTGGAGAAATATCTGGCAGTCATTTGTTTCACGTCAACAATATAAGTTAATATACACACACACTTAATTTTTACACAAATGAAAATATACTTTACACACTATTCTCTACTTTTATTTTTGTACTCTAATGCTATAACTTGAATATTGTTCTACAGCCCATAGCTATTTTAATTCTTCTTGACATCCATATAGTATTTTTTTTTTTTGGTGGTACGCGGGCCTCTCACTGTTGTGGCCTCTCCCATTGCGGAGCACAGGCTCCAGATGCACAGGCTCAGCGGCCATGGCTCACGGACCCAGCCGCTCCGCGGCACGTGGGACCTTCCTGGACTGGGGCACGAACCCGTGTCCTCTGCATCGGCAGGCGGACTCTCAACCACTGCGCCACGAGGGAAGCCCCATATAGTATTTTTATCTGTCAGAATTTAGTGCAGGAAACAGAAATCACTCTAAGTAAGTACTTCAGATAGAAAGGGATTTAAACTAGGTGCTTACAAAATTGTAGTTTGGGTTCAAGAAGCAGAAGACAGTGATGTGTTACCAAATACTGATTTCAAGGACACACCACTATGATCCAGAGGTTGGCAAATTGCTGATGTTTCTACTGCTAGAGCCCCACAGCTGCCTCAGTTCCCCCTGAAGCTGGTGACTAGACTCTGACTGCTGCATCTGGGCTGCTGCCTCTAGACAATGACAAGGGAGATAATGAGACATTGGAATGTTGAGACTAGCTGCAAATACTAATAAGCTGGCAGCTCATTACGAAGGAGGCCTCCCTCTAACTTCCGGCTTCCAAGGCTCACACACACACACTTCTCATTGGTGGAAGCAAATTCTCATCCAGAAGCCTATCTGTAAGTGAGTTTGAGAAAAATAGTTTTCTCCTTTGGGAAAGAACATAGAGAGGGGTAGAAATGGGTGCTGAATGCTAATTGACCGTAAACCACACAGTGTCCACAGTATCCATCCACTACAAATTATTTAACCAGTCCCCAGTTGTGTGTGTGTGCGCGGGGGGGTGGGTGGGGGTGGTGGTGATATGTACGACACTTACAACATTCTGCTATTACAAACAATGCACCAATCAACGTCAATCTAAATATGAGCATCTTTGAGAATACAGTAAATTCTAAGAAGTAAAATTGGAGGTGCTATCTTTGGTTTGTCGACAAAAAAATTAATCAGTCAATCTAAGAAAAAAATGGAAGATTTTATATGAGCCAAATTGAGGACTATCATCTGGGAACAGACTCTCAGAAAGGTCCAAGAACTGTTCTACTAGGTAAGGTCAAAGCACAGTTACATATAAGTTTTTGAGACAGAAGGCTGTACATTAAATAACATATCATTGACGGTTTACACAATCCAGATCTAAGCATACAAAACGAGTAGTGGGTCATGGATCATTGTGGCCCCTTCCAAGATTAAGCAGGAAGGTTACCTTCTAAGGAGTTGTCTTGTTGATGCTAGGATATGTTGCTCTTAATGGCTGAGCAGCTATTTCTGCGGAGGGGGGAGTTTGGTTGACGCATCATGAGGATACACTGTGCACAGTAAAAGGGAGAGAAAAGGTCAAAGGGCAGGGAAATTTTTTACGTTTAAATTTTCCTTGACTTGCCTTAGAAAATAAATTTTTATTTTATCAATTGTGCACATCTCTACATAATAAGATGGGAAAACAACTCATCCCACACTGCCTGAAACACAAGTGGCATTAGTAGCTCAATTACAACACCAAAGTTAGGTTAAAACTTTTTACAAACGTTAACCATGTGATATTTTAATCATATAGAATACCCCACATCTCCATTTGCTCTCCTATCTCTGTAATATATAGAAATGTTTTAGAAACACCTTCATTCCTTCATCTTAAAACCTACAGTAGAGTCCTTTATAGGTTTCTGCCTCTCACCAAAACCTCCAGCCCCTGTGACTTCATTGTGTTTACCAACCCTGCCCTAAGGACAGCACAAGAGGGGGTGTGGCCAACAACGGGGCCACCAAGGATGGAACCTATGAGTTCACTAGTGTAGCATTCGTACCTACACCACGCACAGAGAGAAGTAATAACAACGATTAGCGTTCTTGGAGTGCTTGTCAGAGGCCATTATTCATTCTTCTAATTCTTAGGATGATCCCAAGAGGAGGAGGTACCATTATGGTGTGCATGTACAAGCAAGGTGAAGAACTTGCCCAAGGGCACAGGCTGCCCTTGCCACCCTCCTGGAGTGTGAATTTGTTCTCTCTCTCATGACTAAGCAGAATTCATGACACATGAATCTGGCAGAGGCAAAGGAACTAATATTTGGTGTAGCCTAACAAGATAGAATCCCAATTTCAGGAAAACCCACATGTTCTGCAGCCACAGACTCTACCTCATGCCAGTGGTTCTCATTGTGATGAAGAGCAAGAAAGTGACTGCAAATTAATATAAATCTACTCCTGGAAAAAATAGTGCATGTATATATTCATTTAGTACTCCAGCCAGCGATTCATTCATTAAATGTCTGCTATTCACAGAATACTGGAGGTCTGTGGGGCCCAAGAAAATAATACAAGGTACTGCCTCCCTTATGCTCTCAAGGAACTTACAATCACTTTGGTGAGAATAGAGAAATACACACCAAACATTTGAGCAACATGTAGAGTACAAGACAACACAGTATCTTTGTAATGTCCTTATGAAATTTAAAAAATTTTACACTTTAAGATATGTTTTAAATATAATTTGTTCCTGTCATAGTCACAATCCAATCAAACTTACAGTTGTGACTTCGTTAGCCTACTACTGTGGGGTTTATGAAAGGGAAAAAATCTCTAAAGGGGCTCTAACGTGAATATATTAAGATTTTTAGCACAGCTAGAGTAACTTTAGCACTCCATTATTATACGCTGTATTCAATTTTCAACTCCATGAAAATTACATGTACTATTATTTTTTTTTTTTGGTGCTGGAAATTTTTTTTTTTATTTTTATTTATTTATTTATTTATTGACGTGTAGTTGATTTACAATATAGTGTTAGTTTCAGAGGTACAGCAAAGTGATTCCATTATATATATACATATTTTTTCAGATTATTTTCCATCATAGGTTATTACAAGATGTTGAATACAGTTCCCTGTGTTATACAGTAAATCCTTATTGCTTATCTGTTTTATGTATAGTAGTTTGTACCTGTTAATCCTGTACTCCTATTTTATCCCACCAACCTCCCCTTTTCCTTTGGTAACCATAAGTTTGTCCTCTATGCCTGTGAGTCTGTTTCTGTTTTGTACATAGATTCATTTGTATTAATTTTTACTTTTTATTTTACTTTTTAAAATTAATTTTTATTGGAATATGGTTGCTTTACAATGTTGTGTTAGTTTCTGCTGTACAGCAAAGTGAATCAGCTATACGTATACATATATCCCTCTTTTTTGGATTTCCTCACATTTAGGTCACCACAGAGCACTGAGTAGAGCTCCCTGTGCTTTACAGTAGGTTCTCATTAGTTATCTATTTTATACATAGTATCAGTAGTATATATATGTCAATCCCAATTTCCCAATTCACCCCACATCCCCCTTCCCCCTTGGTATCCGTATGTTTGTTCTCTACATCTGTGTCTCTATTTCTGCTTTGCAAATAAGATCATCTGTACCATTTTTTCTAGATTCCACATATATGTGTTAATATACTATATTTGTTTTCCTCTTTCTGACTTACTTCACTCTGTATGACAGTCTCTAGGTCCATGTATTAATTTTTAGATTCCACATACAAGTGATATAATATTTGCCTTGCTCTAACTTACTTCACTTAGTATTATATTCTCTAGGTCCATCCATGTTGCTGCAAATGGCAATGTTTTATTCTTTGTTATGGCTGAGTAACATTCCATTGTACATATGTACCATGTCTTCTTGATCCATTCCTCTGCTGATGGACATTTAAGTTGTTTCCATGTCTTGGCTTTTGTAAATAGTGCTTCTATGAACATTGGGGTGCATGTATCTTTTCAAATTAGAGTTTTCATCTTTTCCTGATATATGCCCAGGAGTGGGATTGCTGGATCATATGGTAGGTCAATTTTTAGTTTTTTTAAGGGAGCTCCATACTTTTTCCACAGTGGCTGCACCAATTTACATTCCTACCAACAGTGTAGGAGCATTCCCTTTTCTCCACACTCTCTCCAGCATTTATTATTTGGAGACTTTTTGATGATGGCCATTCTGACTGGAGCGAGGTGATACCTCATTGTGGTTTTGATTTACATTTCTCTAATAATTAGCGATGTTGAGAATCTTTTCATGTGCTTATTGGCTATGTGTGTATGTCTTCCTAGGAGAAATGTGTGTTTAGGTCTTCTGCCAATTTTTTGATTGGGATGTTTGTCTTTTCTTTATTGAGTTGTATATATTTTAGATATTAACCCCTTGTCAGTTGCATTGTTTACAAATATTTTCTCCCATTCCATAGGTTGTCCTTTTGTTTTGTTTATGGTTTTCTATGCAAAATCTTCTAAGTTTAATTAGGTCCCATTTGTTTATTTTTGCTTTTCTTTCCTTGGGAGACTGATCCAAGAAAATATTGCTATGATTTATGTCAGAGAATGCTTTGCCTATGTTATCTTCCAGGAGTTCTATGGTGTCGTGTCTTATATTTAGGACTTTAAACCATTTTGAGTTTATTCTTGTGTATGGTGTGGAGGAGTGTTCTAACTTCATTGATTTACATGCAGCTGTCCAGCTTTCCCAGCACCACTTGCTGAAGAGACTGTCTTTTCTCCATTGTTCCTTTGTCAAAGATTAATTGACCATAGGTGTGTGCGTTTATTTCTGAACTCTCTATTCTGTTCCATTGATCCATATGTCTGTTTTTGTGCCAATACCACTCTGTTTTGATTACTGTAGCTTTATAGCATTGTCTGGAGTCTGGGAGGGTTATGCCTCCAGCTTTGTTCTTTTTCCTCAGGATAGCTTTGGCAATTCTGGGTGTTTTGTGGTTCCATATACATTTAAGGATTATTTGTTCTAGTCTTGTGAAAAATGTCATGGGTATTTTGATAGGAACTGCATTAAATCTCTAGGTTGCTTTGGGTAGTATGGCCATTTTAACAATATTAATTCTTCCAATCCAAGAGCAGAAATTACATGTACTTTTAATCCTAATTCTAATTTATGCCAAAGGCAATGATTTTATTGAAAGGTATTAGTAAGAAGTTCCCATAGAAACCATTAAAAAAAAAAAAGGCACTGCCTCCCATGATTAAACTTGAAGAGCAGCAAATAGTCTCACTCTCAGAAGCTAATGCACTTGGGGAGGGGAAGGGTACGGTGGATAAAACCAGTCTTGGCCAACTGGATGTGGCTTTGTGGGGTGAGTGTCAGGGGATAGCCTGAGATGGTTACCTCATGGTAGCCAGTACTCATGCCACCCTGCTGGAATGTGGAGTCCAGCAGGGTGGCTTGAGTATCCCTCCAATGGCCACAGACTGTTACTATGATGTAATTTTGACTGTAGGTTGGCCCTGTTCGCTCCTGTCCATTTTTGAGTCTAGGTTCCAGCTGCCCTACCAGCTCAATGGGCTACTTACAGTAAGTTCATTTGGTTTGTTTTTAGTCTAAATTATTTAGAATCAGTAGTTGTTTTTTGCCAGCAAGAATCCAGAGGAATAGGAGGTTGGGAAACTTTGGGGCAACGGCTTGAGGGTGTTATGTATCAACAATGGTGCTGGTGGGCAGTGCTGCTGAAAGAACATGCTAGGGTCTCGGCTGTGCACAAGAGTGGCAATAGTAGGGGCCCCACGCTGCCTCTGGCAGGGCTTTCAGTGCCACCTGCTTTTTCGGGAAGTGTCAGGCTGAAGTAAAGAACACTGCCTGTGTTCTATCAAGCACCGCCAGTTACCAGCTATGTGACCTTTTAAAGCCTAAGTTTCTCATTCACACTTTAAAGTGAGGAGGATAAAGCATCTGTAAGAGCCCTTCCTGCATTAAGATTCTATAAGTATCTTTGGTCATTCTAGACATCCAAGGTTGTGATTTTTAAAATTTAATTTTTTTGTTCAACGAATATCTATAGGTTATATGCTTCTAGCAACAAAACAAGAAGATATTAAACCAAGAAGCCACCACTAACACTTACTGATTATTTACAATATGTATTAGGCACTGTATTATACTTTATTATTAGGCACTGTATTGTATGTCCAGGCAGGCCTCGGTTTATTGTGCTTCACTTCACTGCACTTTGCAGATATTACATTTTTTACATATTGAAGGTTTCTGGCAACACCGCTTTGAGCAAGTCTATTGGTACCATTTTTCCAACAGCACTTGCTCACTTTGTGTCTCTGTGTCCCATTTTGGTAATTCTCGCAATATTTCAAACTTTGTCATTATTATTATATTTGTTATGGTGACTTGTGATCAGTGATCTTTGATGTTACTATTGTAATTGTTTTGGGGCACCACAAACTACACCCATATAAAAAAACAGTGAAATTAACTTTAAATGTTGTATGTGTTCTGACTGCTCCACTGACTGGCTATTTCCCTATCTCTCTCCTTCTCCTTGGGCCTCCCTGTTTCCTGAGACACAATAAATTGAAATTAGGCCAATTAATAAGCCAACAGTGGCCTCTAAGTGTTCAAGTGAAAGAAAGAGTCCTACGTCTTTCACTTTAAATCAAAAGTTAGAAACGATTAAGCTTAGTTGAGGAAGACATATCAAAAGGTAAGACAGGTCAAAAGCTAGGCCTCTTGCACCAAACAGTTAGCCAAGCTGTGAATGCAAAGGAAAAGTTCTTGAAGGAAATGAAAAGTGCTCCAGTAGACACACAAATGACAAAAAAAAAAAAAAAAAAAAAAAAAGCAAAACAGCTTTGCTGTTGATGTGGAGAAAGTTTTAGCAGTCTGGGTGGAAGATCAAAACAGCCACAACACTCCCTTAAGCCAAAACCTAATCCAGAGCAAGGTCCTAACTCTCTTCATTCTATGAAGGCTGACAGAGGTGAGGAAGCTGCAGAAGAAAGGTTTGAAGCTGGCAGAGGTTGGTTCATGAGGTTTAAGAAAAGAAGCCATCTCCATAACATAAAAATGCAAGGTGAAGCAGCAAGTGCTGATGTAGAAGCTGCAACAAGTTATCCAGAAGATTTACCTAAGATAATGAATGAAAGTGTCTACACTAAATTATAGGCTTTCAGTGTAGACAAAACAGCCTTCTATTGGAAGATGCCATCTAGGACTTTCATAGCTAGAGCAGAGAAGTTAATGTCTGGCTTCAAATTTTCAAAGGATAGGCTGACTCTTTTATTAGGGGCTAATGCAGCTGGTGACTTACAGTTGAAGCCAATGCTCATTTAACATTCCAAGAATTATACTAAATCTACTCTACCTGTGCTCTGTAAATGGGGGAACCAAGGCTGGATGGCAGCACATCTGCTGACAACATGGTTTACTGAATATTTTAAGCCCACTTTTCTACTGCTCAGAAAAAAATACGCTTTTCTAAATAGTACTGCTCATTGACAATGGCCACCTGGTCCCCCAAGAGCTCTGATGGAGACATACAAGGAGATTAATGCTCTTTTCTTGCCTGCTAACACAACATCCATTCTGCAGCCCATGGACCAAGGAGTAATTCTGAATTTCAATTCTTATTATTTAAGAAATACATTTTGTAAGGCTACAGCTGCCATAGACAGTGATTCTTTTTATGGATCTAGGCAAATTAAACTGAAAACCTCCTGGAAAGAATTCACCATTCTAGATGCCATGAAAAACATTTGTGATTCATGGGAAGAGGTCAAAGTATCAACATTAACAGGAGTTTGGAAAAAGTCGATTCCAACCCTCATGAATGACCTTGAGGGGTTCAAGATTTCAGTGGAAGGAGTAACTGCAAATGTGATAGAAATAGCATGAGAACTAGAGTTGAAAGT
Source organism: Monodon monoceros (assembly GCF_005190385.1). Lineage (NCBI taxonomy): Eukaryota > Metazoa > Chordata > Mammalia > Artiodactyla > Monodontidae > Monodon > Monodon monoceros. The sequence continues at coordinate 88,968,875 of NW_021703768.1, read as the reverse complement.
GGAACCTGGGGCTTCCCTGGTGGCGCAGTGGTTGGGAGTCCGCCTGCCGATGCGGGGGCGCGGGTTCGTGCCCCGGTCCGGGAGGATCCCGCATGCCACGGAGCGGCTGGGCCCGTGAGCCATGGCCGCTGACCCTGCGCGTCCGGGGCCTGTGCTCCGCGACGGGAGAGGCCACGGCAGTGGGAGGCCCGCGTACCGCAAAAACAAAACAAAACAAAACAAAACAAAAAGTGGAACCTGAAAAAATGACTGAATTGCTGCAATCTGACGATAAAACTTTAATGAATGAGAGGCTGCTTCTTATGGATGAGCAAAGGAAGGAGTTTTTTATGATAGAATCTACTCCTGGTGAAGATGCTGTGAAAGGCGTTGAAATGACAACAAAGGATTGTACTACATAAACTTAGTTGATAAAGCAGCAGCAGGGTTTGAAAGGACTGACTCAAGTTTTGAAAGTTCTACTGTGGGTAAGATGCTATCAAACAGCATTGCATACTACAGAGAAATTGTTTGTGCAAGGAAGATTGCATAGATGCAGCAAGCTTCATCGTTGTCCTGTCTTAAGGAATTGCCGCAGTCACTCCAACCTTCAACAATCACCACGCTGATCAGTTAGCAGCCATCAACATCAAGGCAAGACCTTCTACCAGCAAAAAGCTTACAACTCACTGAAGGCTCAGATGATGCTTAGCATTTTTTAGCCATAAATTATTTTTTAAGTAAGGTAGGTACATTATTTTTTAGGCATAATGTTATTGTACACTTAATATACAGTATAGTATAAACATAACTTTTATATGCTGGGAAACCCCCAAATTTTTGTGACCTACTTGATTGCAATATCCACTTTGTTGCAAATGTCTCTGAGATATGCCTCTATTAGGCACTATATGTATTACACTATGCTGAGTGTATTATTTAGTGGAGACTGCAGTTATTGCCTCATAAAAAGAAAGCACCCACAACCCATCTGCTTAAGGAGAGCAAGAGATTGATATAAATCCAGAGGTGGGTCTAAGAAGACTAAAAGTCCCCAGAGTTTGAAAAGTTGAAAACTGTACTTGTTGATGGGAAATATATATTCATTTTAAAGACTTTTTTTTTGGTCTTCTAATAAAAAGTGGGCAAAAAATCTAAATGTGGCTTAGGGTGTAATTTTTATTTAATATGTGGTTGTTATCATGGATATTTTCTTTAAATCTAGAAAAGTGCCTCATAGGATAATTAGACTGAATAACAACTTAAAAATGAATAATAGAAGACTGTATTGTATCCTTTTTCCATCATAATCAAAGTCTTGTTTCTAATTTAACATTCAGTATTTGAACCCATCTAGGTGGCCAACCTTGGGAATTTGGAGGATTTTTTTACTACAAGTTCATTAGGCAAAAACTTAATCTAAAACTGTCAGACCTTGTACTCTGTGAATACAAAGTTACTCTTGTAAAATTCTCTGCCTGTTTGCTTTGTCTGAAATTATTTCTTAGGTCTCAGTTATAACCTATTTTGATAATCTCTTTGTGTTAGGACACCAGGAATGTAGAACATATTTTACCTGTCCTTTGCAACTGGTATCACCAGTCTCACCATTAGAATTACTATTGTACAAAGGATTATTTTGCTATTGATATCTGCTCACAGATATAGATAAACATTTGAGGTAAAAAAAGAAAAACTTTACTTGAAATAATCAAATATAACCATTTCTAAAACATGATATAAAAATTTTAAATCCTACTTAGGGGGTGGTAAAAACAGCCAGTCTCAGAGTCTCTTACTTATTTACAAAGATGAACAAACAAAACCTGACTACCAGGGACTGAGTAGGAATACAGGACTTCATCTCTTGTCATGCTATGTCTATATTAGTGAAAAAATAACCTCAGCATATAGACTCCTGGATATTACATTTTCATAAACACAAGCACAAATAAGGTCACACAGTGTCCATCATGAGTGCTTATTTATAGATAACAAAATTATTGTATTCCTGCCTTCTATTATCTTTCTTCATTTTTAATTTTAAGTACAAAGATTTCTGTTGCTGCGTTTTAATCCATACATTCTCTTTGAATTAACCTTCTTCATCTATCTTTGGCAGCATCTCTCTCTCTTCCAAGGATTTCAAAATGTTTATTAAATTCTTCACATTCCACTCTTTCATTAAGACAGTAGTTGCCAGGAGAACTGCTTGCTTTCCTGTAACCCAAATGGGGTTACACAATGCCACTCTCTGGAGGTGTTAATAGTTTGAAGATACTTAGTTCTTAAATAAGACAATAAATTTATAAATATTTCTGAATGTTCAGTTAAACTCTTGAAGATTAAGACACATCAGCTCTGTGAACCTCAGCTTCCTCATCTCTAAAGTGAAGGGGTTAGAACACACAACCTCTAGGGTTTCTTTTAACTCTAACATTCAGGATCTTAGGCTGTGGGATCAGAATGCCTCGGTTTGAATCCTGATTATTTCTCTACCACTTCAGGAAAATTACTTAACCTGTCAGTTAATGAGGATAATAATACCTACCTAATAGGTATTACTATAAAAATTAAATAAGGTGGGCTTCCCTCGTGGCGCAGTGGTTGAGAGTCTGCCTGCTGACGCAGGGGACACGGGTTCCTGCCCCAGTCCGGGAAGACCCCACATGCCGCGGAGCGGCTGGGCCCGTGAGCCACGGCCGCTGAGCCTGCGCGTCCGAAGCCTGTGCTCCGCAACGGGAGAAGCCACAACAGTGAGAAGCCCGCCTACCGCAAAAAAAAAAAAAAAAATTAAATAAGTTAATGCATGTAAAGCACATTGGACAGTGCCTGGCACATAAGTATCCTTTAATAATTATTCAAGTTATTTTATAATATCCTTATAAGTAGATATGCATTTAACTTTTCATTTATTTATTTAACAAATATTTATTCAACACCCTACTACTTTGTATAGGTATTGGGGATAAAAAATAGTCACGTAAGACATTATTACTAGCTTCAAGGATCCTAGGGTCTCATGGAGAAGAAAATCATGTAAACTTATAATTACAGTTCAATGCAGTAAGAGCCTTAATAGAAACAAGCTTGGGCATGTGGGGGGTGGTTTAGGGAAGGATGAGATCACGTCTAAGTTAAATCCTCAAACTTGAACTACAGTTAACCAGAGTTAGCAAGGGCACAGGGCAGCAGCTGGTGTAGGGACTGAGGGATGAAAGGAGTGAGGAGGTCCACATAGAGGATAGAATATCTTGGGCAAAGACTCAGCATAGAGTATATAGTGTGCTAGTTGGTTCTGCATGTCTGGAGAGGAGGATGCATGTGGCAAGTGGCAGACAAGCTAGTGAGGTAGACAAGCTGGTAGCTAGGGGCCAGCATTTCAGAGAGGAGCAGACGAAGAGAAATCTGGGGAGGAGACTGAGAAGGAGAAGCCCGAGCTGGAGAAGGAGAATCAAGGACAGCATGCTCAACTGCCTAAGATGGAGCAGAAAGATTGTTACTTTGTTCCTCTTTTTTCTGCCTTCCTTTGGATTAAGCGTATTTTTTTATGTTTCTGTTTTAGCTCCACTATTGATTTATTAGCTATACTCCTTTGTTTTGCTGGGTTTTCGGTGGTTATTCTAAGGCAGGGTTGACAAATCTTACTCTAAAGGTCCAGAGAGTAAATCTTTTAGACTTTGTGGGCCATACAGATATGAAAATAAATGGGCTTGGCTGTATTCCAATAAAACTTTATTTATAAGACAGATGGCAGGTCAGATTTGGCTCACAGGCTATAGTTTGCCAACACCTGCTCTACGGTTTACAATATACATCTTTAACTTATCACAACATACCTTTAAATAATATTATACCACTTGAAAGTATCTTTTAAGAACTATGCCACAGTTCACTTCCATTTCTCTCCTCTCTTACTTTGTGCTATTGTGGTCATATTGTCATAAATGTTACCTGTACATTTTATAACCGCCATAGTACACTGTTATTGTTTTTGCTTAATGTCAATTATCTTTAAGGATTTTTTAAATGAGAAAAATTATTAGTTTTTATTTCTGCACATATTTACTATTCCTACTGCTCTTCATTTCTCTACCTAGGTTCAAATTTCCATCCAATATCATTTTCTTCTGCCTCAGCTGGCATAGGCATGGTTGGAAGTGTTAGAGGCTGATCAGACATTTGTCTCTTTCCTCACGTGTCTCCTTCATTTGGCTTCCTCACAGCAGGGCAGTCTCAGGGTAGTCCGAGTTTTTACATGAAGGCCGGCGTCCCCAAGAGGGAGTCATTTCAGAGACCCAGGAAGAAGCTTCTAGATATTTTATTTCCTAGGCTTGGAAGTTATGCAGTTCCATTTCCATCACAATCCATTGGTCAAAAAGTGAGTTACAGAGTCAGCTCAGATGAGGGCTATGCTGGCCTTGAGTTTATCAGGTGTATGGTTTGTAGGGTAGGGGTTGAGGGTAAGGGGAGTGGTATATCCTTAAAGACAAGGTACCATAGCTCAGGGACAATAAGGATTATTGTCTTCAGGACTGTCGAGGAAGACAATTCGCTGAAGAGGTGGGAGTTAAATAAGACTTTGATGGATGTGTAGGTTCTCCCTAAGGAAAGAAAAGTGCTCATGGTGAAATAAGCATATCCTCTCAGGAGGATCTGGATTTGAATCCTGCCTCTTCCACTTACTAATCATCTATCTTCAGGTTCAAAACCTTACTGGTTAGTTTAGGGGTGGGGTTGGGAATAGTGAAAATATAACCAAAAAGCCTGGATTCTAGCAGGGGCACATTAAAAAAAAAAGCAGGGGGAACTATTATTATTACTCATGAAAGGATGGTATTCCAAGCTGTGTAAAAATGAGAGCCAAAACATATACTGAAGGCATAGCAAGTGAACTCCAACACTGTCAGTGTGTTCAGAACGGGTCTGTTCCTTTATATATATTGTGCATTTTTTCCTCTGGTTGCTTTTAAGATTCGTTCCTCAAAATGCAATGTTGTTGTTTTTTGACTGCTCTCTTCTTTTTTTCATGGCTTTCAAGATTTTTCTCTTTATCATTTTTTTTTTTTTTTTTGGCAGTTTCGCTATGATGTGCTTTGGCTTTCATATCAGTTTCCTATTGCTGTGGTCACAAATGATGATAAACTTAGTAGCTTATAATAACACAAACTTATTATCTTACAGCTCTAGATGTCAGAAGTTCAAAACTGGGTCCTATGGAGCTAAAATCAAAGTGGTGGCAGGGCGGCCTTCCTCTAGGGGCTCTAAGTGAGAATCCATTCCTTGCCTTTTTCAACTGCTAGAGACGGCTTGAGTTCCTTGGCTCCTGGCCTGTTCCTTGTATCACTTTAACCTCTGCCTCCACTGTCACATCTCCTTCTCTGACTCTCTCTTGCATCAATCTCATAAGATCCATCGTCTTCATATTGAGTCCTCCCAGATAATTCAGGATAATCTTCCATCTCAAGAACCTTACCTTGCAAAGTGATGTAAGGTAACATACTCACAAGTTGTGGAGATTAGAACATGGATATCGTTGGTGGACCATGATTCTGCCTACCAAAGTGTTGTTGTTTATTTCACGTTGAACATCTTGCATCTATGGGTTTATAATTTTCACTAAACCTGGCAAAATGCTTTTTTTTAAAATTTTTGAATTTTATTAAATTTATTTTTTTATATAGCAGGTTCTTATTAGTCATTAATTTTATACACGTCAGTGTATACATGTCAATCCCAATCTCCCAATTCATCACACCACCACCCCACCCCTCTGCCGTTTTCCCCCCTTGGTGTCCATATGTTTCTTCTCTACATCTGTGTCTCAATTTCTGCCCTGCAAACTGGTTCATCTGTACCATTTTTCTAAGTTCCACATATATACATTAATATGCGATATTTGTTTTTCTCTTTCTGACTTACTTCACTCTGTATGACAGTCTCTAGATCCATCCACATCTCAACAAATGATCCAATTTCATTCGTTTTTATGGCTGACTAATATTCCATTGTATATATTTACCACATCTTCTTTATCCATTCATCTGTTGATGAGCATTTAGGTTGCTTCCATGACCTGGCTATTGTAAATAGTGCTGCAATGAACATTGGGGTGCATGTGTCTTTTTGAATTATGGCTTTCACTGGGTATATGCCCAGTAGTGGGATTGCTGGATTAAATGGTAATTCTATTTTTAGTTTTTTAAGGAACCTCCATACTGTTCTCTGTAGTGACTGTATCAATTTACATTCCCACCAACAGCACAAGAGGGTTTGCTTTTCTCTACACCCTCTCCAGCATTTCTTGTTTGTACATTTTCTGATGATGCCCATTCTAAGTGGTGCGAGGTGATACCTCATTGTAGTTTTGATTTGCATTACTCTAATAATTAGTGATGTTGAGCAGCTTTTCATGTGCTTCTTGGCCATATGTATGTTTTCTTTGGAGAAATGCTTATTTAGGCCTTCTGCCCATTTTTGGATTGGGTTGTTTGTTTTCTTAATATTGAGCTGCATGAGCTGTTTATATATTTTGGAGATTAATTCTTTGTCCATTGATTTATTTGCAAATATTTTCTCCCATTCTAAGGGTTGTCTTTCTGTCTTGTTTATGGTTTCCTTTGCTGTGCAAAAGCTTTGAAGTTTCATTAGGTCCCATTTGTTTATTTTTGTTTTTATTTCCATTTCTCTAGGAGGTGGATCAAAAAAGATCTTGCTGTGATTTATGTCAAAGAGTGTTCTTCCAATGTTTTCCTCTAAGAGTTTTATAGTGTCTGGTCTTACATTTAGGCCTCTGATCCATTTTGAGTTTATTTTTGTGTATGGTGTTAGGGAGTGTTGTAATTTCATTCTTTTACATGTAGCTGCCCAGTTTTCCCAGCACCACTTATTGAAGACACTGTCTTTTCTCCATTGTATATCCTTGCCTCCTTTGTCCCAGATTAGTTGAACATAGGTGCGTGGGTTTATCTCTGGGCTTTCTGTCTTGTTCCATTAATCAATGTTTCTGTTTTTGTGCCAGTACCATATTGCCTTGATTACTGTAGCTTTGTAGTATAGTCTGAAGTCAGGGAGTCTGATACCACCAGCTCCGTTTTTTTCCCTCAAGACTGCTTTGGCTATCGGGGTCTTCTGTGTCTCCAAATTTTAAGATTTTTTGTTCTAGTTCCATAAAAAATGTCATTGGTAATTTGATAGGGATTGCACTGAATCTGTAGATTGCTTTGGGTAATACAGACATTTTCACAATATTGATTCTTCCAATCCAAGAACATGGTACATCTCTCCATCTGTTGGTATCATCTTTAATTTCTTTCATAAGTATCTTATAGTTTTCTGCCTACAGGTCATTTGTCTCCCTAGGTATGTTTATTCCTAGGTATTTTATTCTTTTTGTTGCAATGGTAAGTGGGAGTGTTTCCTTAATTTCTCTTTCGATTTTTCATCATTAGTGTATAGGAATGCAAGAGATTTCTGTGCATTAATTTTGAATCCTGCAACTTTACCACATTCATTGTTTAGCTCTAGTAGTTCTCTGGTGGCACATTTAGGATTCTCTATGTATAGTATCATGTCATCTGCAAACAGTGAGAGTATAATTTCTTCTTTTCCCATTTGTATTCCTTTTATTTCTTTTTCTTCTCTGATTGCTGTGGCTAGGACTTCCAAAACTATGTGGAATAATAGTGCTGAGCGTGGACATCCTCGTCTTGTTCCTGATCTTAGAGGAAATGCTTTCAGTTTTTCACCATTGAGAATGTTTGCTGTGGTTTTGTTGTATATGGCCTTTATTATGTTGAGGTAAGTTCCCTCTATGCCCACTTTCTGGAGAGTTTTTATCATAAATGGGTGTTGAATTTGGTCAAAAGCCTTTTCTGCATCTATTGAGATGATCATATGGTTTTTATTCTTCAATTTGTTAATATGGTGTATCACATTGATTGATTTGCATATATTGAAGAATCCTTGCATCCCTGTGATAAATCCCACTTGATCATGGTGTATGATCCTTTTAATGTGCTGTTGGATTCTGTTTGCTAGTACTTTGTTGAGGAATTTTGGATCTATGTTCATCAGTGATATGGTCTGTAATTTTCTTTTTTTGTAGTATCTTTGTCTGGTTTTGGTATCGGTGATGGTGGTCTCATAGAATGAGTTTGGGAGTGTTCCTTGCTCCGCAATGCTTTGGAAGAGTTTGAGAAGGATGGGTGTTAGCTCTTCTTTAAATGTTTGATAGAATTCACCTGTGAAGCCATATGGTCCTGGGCTTTTGTTTGTTGGAAGATTTTTAATCACAGTTTCAATTTCATTACTTGTGATTGGTCTTTTCATATTTTCTATTTCTTCCTGGTTCAGTCTTGGAAGGTTATACCTTTCTAAGAATTTGTCCATTTCTTCCAGGTTGTCCATTTTATTGGCATAGAGTTGCCTGTAGTAGTTTCTTACGATGCTTTGTATTTCTGCGGTGTCTGTTGTAAATTCTCCTTTTTCATTTCTCACTTTATTGATTTGAGTCCTCTCCCTCTTTTTCTTGATGAGTCTGGCTAATGACTTGTCAATTTTGTTTATTTTCTCAAAGAACCAGCTTTTAGTTTTATTGATCTTTGCTATTGTTTTGTTTCTATTTCATTTATTTCTGCTCTGATCTTTATGTTTCTTTCCTTCTGCTAACTTTGGGTTTTGTTTATTCTTCTTTCTCTAGTTCCTTTAGGTGTAAGGTTAGATTGTTTATTTGAGATTTTTCTTGTTTCTTGAGGTAGGCTTGTATAGCTGCAAACTTCCCTCTTAGAACTGCTTTTGCTGCATCCCATAGGTTTGGGATCATCGTGTTTTCCTTGTCATTTGTCTCTAGGTATTTTTTGATTTCCTCTTTGATTTCTTCAGTGATCTCTTGGATATATCATAACGTATTGTTTAGCCTCCATGTGTCTGTGTTTTTTTCCCTGTAATTCATTTCTAATTTCATAGCATTGTGGTCAGAAAAGATGCTTGATATGATTTCAATTTTCTTAAATTTACTGAGGCTTGATTTGTGACCCAAGATGTGATCTATCCTGGAGAATGTTCTGTGCGCACTTGAGAAGAAAGTGTAACCTACCGTTTTTGGATGGAATGACTTATAAATATCAATTAAATCTATCTGGTCTATTGTGTCATTTAAAGCTTCTGTTTCATTATTTATTTTCATTTTGGATTATCTGTCTATTGGTGTGAGGTGTTAAAGTCCCCCACTATTATTTTCTTACTGTCGATTTCCTCTTTTATAGCTGTTAGCAGTTGCCTTAAGTATTGAGGTGCTCCTACGTTGGGTGCATATATATTTATAATTGTTATATCTTCTTCTTGGATTGATCCCTTGATCATTATGTAGTGTCCGTCCTTGTCTCTTGTAGCATTCTTTATTTTAAAGTCTATTTTATCTGATATGAATATTGCTACTCCAGCTTTCTTTTGATTTCCATTTGCATGGAATATCTTTTTCCATCCCCTCACTTTCAGTTTGTATGTGTCTCTAGGTCTGAAGTGGGTCTCCTGTAGACAGCATATATATGGGTCTTGTTTTTGTATCCATTCAGCAAGCCAGTGTCTTTTGGTTGGAGCATTTAATCCATTCACGTTTAAGGTAATTATTGATATGTATATTCCTATTACCATTTTCTTAATTTTTTGGGTTTGTTATTGTAGGTTCTTTTCTTCTCTTCTGTTTCCCACTTAGAGAAGTTCCTTTAGTAGTTGTAGAGCTGGTTTGGTGGTGCTGAATTCTCTTAGCTTTTGCGTGTCTGTAAAGCTTTTGATTTCCCCATCTAATCTGAATGAGATCCTTGCCGGGTCGAGTAATCTTGGTTGTAGCTTCTTCCCTTTCATCACTTTAAGTATATCATGCCACTCCCTTCTGGCTTGTAGAGTTTCTGCTGAGAAATCATCTGTTAACCTTTTGAGGGTTCCCTTGTATGTTATTTGTCAATTTTCCCTTGCTGCTTTCAATAATTTTTCTTTGTCTTTAATTTTTGCCAATTTGATTACTATGTGTCTTGGCGTGTTTCTCCCTGGGTTTATCCTGTATGGCATTCTCTGAGCTTCCTAGACTTGGGTGGCTATTTCCTTTCGCATATTAGGGAAGTTTTCAACTATAAACTCTTCAAATATTTTCTCTGGTCCCTTCTCTCTCTCTTCTCCTTCTGGGACCCCTATAATGCGAATGTTGTTGCATTTAATGTGGTCCCAGAGGTCTCTTAGGCTGTCTTCCTTTCTTTTCATTCTTTTTTCTTTATTCTGCTCTGCAGCATTGAATTCCACCATTCTGTCTTCCAGGTCACTTATCCATTCTTCTGCCTCAGTTATTCTGCTATTGATTCCTTGTGTAGTTTTCATTTCAGTTACTGTATTGTTCATCTCTGTTTGTTTGTTCTTTAATTCTTCTAGGTCTTTGTTAAACATTTCTTGCATCTTGATCTTTGCCTCCATTCTTTTTCCGAGGTCCTGGATCATCTTCACTATCATTATTCTGAATTCTTTTTCTGGAAGGTTGCCTATCTCCACTTCATTTAGTTGTTTTTCTGGGGTTTTATCTTGTTCCTTCATCTGGTACATAGTCCTCTGCCTTTTCATCTTGCCTATCTTTCTGTGAATGTGGTTTTTGTTCCACAGGCTGGAGGATTGTAGTTCTTCTTGCTTCTGCTGGAAAATACTTCTTCACAAAAATTTTTTTTTCCATTTTGCAGCCCATCCTTTCTTTTGTGACTCCAATAAATGTGTATGAGACTGCTCAATGCTGTTCTTCAGGGCACTGATGCTCTATTCATTTTTTTTCAGTCTCTTTTTTTCTTTGAGGATAGATACTGTTGCTGCATTTTCAAGTCCAATAATTTTTTTCTCGTAGTGTTAATCTGCTGTTAATTCCATTGTCAACTGAAAAAAAAAGCACAACGCAAGAGTTGTGCATAAGTTTTATTTGGGGCAAAATGAGGATTATGGCCTGGAAGACAGCCTCTCTGATAGCTTTGTGGAATTGCTCTGAAGAAGTAGGGGGGAGGTCAGTATATATATGATTTTAGCGAAGGGGGGCTATGTGCAATTAAGCTCATATTTTGGCAAGTTTGCTTCTAGTCACAAGGAGCAGATGTGTCTCCATTAATGATTTTAGTGCTTTTCTAGATATGAGAAGATGCAAGAAATTGGGCTCATAAAGTCTTCTCCAGAAAACATCTAACTATCTGAAGGCCTATTCTGCCAGTTTTTTCCAGAGCACAGGGTGCCTCATTCCTGATCTCTGCCCTGAACTCCTTTTTGAAGGTCAGTGACTTCGGTGGATAGTGACCTAATCCTTGTAAAGGCAGATGGCGTGTGACAATTTTTCATCTACACAGCCCAATGTATTTTTCATTTCAGGTATTGTTTTCAGATTTCATCTCAGATATTGTATTTTCATCTAGAAATTCCACTTAGGTCTTTCTTATATTTTCAATTTCTCTTATCATATTCATGTATTCATGTTTTTGTCTATCTTCTCGAACATATGGAATACATCTACAATAGCTGTTTTAATATTTAGTCTGTTGATTCTAACATATGTGGAATTGATTTTCTCTTAGCTAAGGATCATATTGTCCTGCTTTTCATATGTCTGGTGAGTTTTGGTTGGATACCAGACATTGTGAATTTTATGTTGTTAAGTGGTTTTGTTTTTGTTTTTGTTTTTGATAACCATTGATGAGCTCTGTTAGGGACATAGTTGAGTCACTTGGAATGAGTTTTAATCATTTTGAGGCTTGCTTTTAAGCTTTGGTTTGGACCAGAATGGCCTTTGGTCTAGAGCTAATTTGGTCCCACCACCAAGGCAATAGCCCTTGAGGGGTCTACTCAATGCCTTATGTATTAGGACATCTTTTCATCTGGGCTAATAGGAACATGACTTACTCCTAGCTATGCATTAATTCCAGTGATGTTTATGCTTATTCTTTTCTGTTGGCTCATTCCCTGGCCTCGGGTAGTTTCCTCACATGCACGCTTACTCAGATCATTACTCAAATGAAGATACGAGGAAGGCCCTTTGCAGATCTATGGAGCTCTCTCTCTCCGTCTCTCCATCACCATGCCCCACAAATTCTAGCTCCCTTGGCCTCCTTGAACTTTCAACTCATGAAAGTGCTGGGCTGTGTTTGGGTTTGCTTACCTGTTCTGCAGCCCCTCCAGGCAGTAAACTGGGTAGTCATAAGCTTCCACTCTTGTAGATTATGAGTCCTGTAGTACTCATTGTTTAATGTTTGAAAACCATCATTTTATATATTTTATCTGATTTTTTAACTGTTGAAGGTGGGAGGGCAAATCTAGACACTATTGTTCCATCATGGCAGAAAGTTTTCAGTATTTTTTTAAAGTATAAAAACAAATACATATTAAATATATATGCTTATTTAACAAAACAATTTATAAGCACTTACATAACCACTTCCTCAGAAATATTTCTTAAGAAAGGAACTACATCGGTAGTGGCTTCTACTGTCCTTAATTCAATAATAGCTGTGTCCGTAGATCAAAGGCCAGTCTCATTATGCAGCAGGCAGTATATCAACAGCCTCACTCTTCCTCTCCAATCTAATGAAATTCAGAATTTGAGTAAATGGTTCACAATAATCTCTTAACTGCCCATCCTGCTACCCCTCATTCACTCCAGTCCCCAGGGTTGAGTTTCCACAGTCCTGTCTGTTCACTGTGACCTCACCTGCCACAAACACAGCTCATTGGACTAGAGCTGGGCCAATCAGTGAATAGAAATTGGAATAGACTCTATCTATCTATCTACCTACCTACCATCTATCTATCTATCTAAAGAGTAACGTTTGAAAAAAAAAAAGAGAAACGTTTGCGAGACTAAGGGTGACAAAAAAAAGATTTGGGGTCTGTGTGGCTGGACTACAATATGTAAACTCTGGAGCTGGGAGCTGCTACATTCTGTGTGGAGCAAGGTAAGTTATCCACAGGTACAAAGAAGAATGTAGCAGATGGACAATGGGAAGCAGAGATGGCAGAACATGGCTTGGTGATGATTTTCCTGTTCTTGATTCTAATCCCTTCTTGAATTCCTGCCCATGGGTCCTATGATACCCTTTTGTACCCCCACTCTTTTGCTAAAACTAGTTTGGAAAGATTTGTCACTTCCAACAGACCTGGAATTTGGGTTGTACAGAGCCAACCACTGGGCTTCCACATGTCTGAGTCTCCTTTGCTGCCAGTCAAATCTGGCAGAAGCTCTTTCTACCACTATGTGTTTCAGTTTCCAGGATTTGCTTTTTTTAATCTGGTCCTGCTACCCTGTCTTCCCCTTGCCAGCTTCTCCTGGGTCACTAAAGCCCTGCCCCAAGACTTCAGTGACTGCAGCCCCACTGCCTGGTCTGGGGACTGACCTCTAGGATAAGCCTGTCTGACTCAAGGATCACCCATCCAGGATTCCTGGCTCCTGTGCTCCTGCCTGAGAGGGACCTACTGAGTCACACTGAGGAGGCTGCCATTCTTCCTGCACACCTACACACAAGGCCAGACCCAAAGGTGACAAAGATTTTCCTTCTGACAAAGCTTCTGGGCAAAGCAGGCTGCCATACTTGGCAATATTCTTCTTTCCAATCCAGCCAAAATCATGGGAGGAGTTTAGCAATGAGGAAGTACGTATCATTAATCACATCTCCCCTTTTCTCTCAAGACAGCACCTAGCTAATGCCAACCTATACAAAAAGGTGTAATTGAACACATTAATAATGAAGACTGCATTATGCTATTTTTCAGGGTTGCAGACACACTGAAAACTGGCACATTCAGAATAAAAATGGACAAGTGTTGGCTCCTATATCTTGAGTATGTATTATTACTAAAGCTCATTTTTTCTTTCACACACCCATGTTTTTCTCCAGCTGATCACAAATTTGCTAAGCCCTGACATAAAGCAATTTTTAGCAAGAGGGTACATGAAGAAAGTCATAGTGAGTTATTAAAACAGTAGAGGGAAACCTAAATATTGCTGAACAGGTCATAAATGAAGCTTTTTTTGGTAGTATTTCTTTTTTTTTTAAATATCTTTATTGGAGTATAATTGCTTTACAATGTTGTGTTAGTTTCTGTAGTACAACAAAGTGGATCAGCTATATGTATACATATATCCCCATATCCCCTGCCTCTTGAGCCTCTCTCCCATCCTCCCTATCCCATCCCTCTAGTTGGTCACAAAGCACCGAGCTGATCTCCCCGTGCTATGTAGCAGCTTCCCACTAGCCATCCGTTTTACAATAAATGAAGCTTTAAAATTGGTAGTTAGATAGCCTAAGAGTACTGATTAGAGAAATCAAAAAGAAGATTCCATTTGAACTTGGGTTACAACAATCAAACTATTTCACGAATTTACCGAAAATCCATAGATAAGAACATCTTTTAAAGAAGAGAAGCTTTTTGTGTCTCTAGTGAGTTTCAGGGATTTTGGGGTTTTTTTTCATTTTATGAACTAAAAAGCCAAAATAAATTTCTTCCCTGTAATAATATGCCTTTCCATCCAAACAAGAAAGATACTAAAATAAAAAGTATGTTATAACCAACATTTTAAAATGACTACTTGTCCTCAAATTCCACTTAAGAAAACAGTAAGAAAAAGCAGCCATAGACAATGTACAGATGCCTAAATATAAGTGACTAATAAATACTGTATATGAAAATATACTCAACCCCCATAACAAAGACTCAAATTGATATCACAACAGGGTACCATTATTTTTCCATCACAGCAATGAAAGGTTTTAAAAGGATCGTTATTTGATGCTAGTAAAGGTACATTGAAATAGTCACTTATATATTGCTGATGGGAGTATAAAGTCATGCAGCCTTTCTCAGAATAAATTTGGCAATAGGTATGAAGAATATTAAACGTGTTCCTACCTTGGACCTAGGATTTTCTCTTCAGAGATTCTATCCTAGGAAATAATCTGAGGTATATGTACAAAGGTTTATGTACAAAGACAAAGGTTTATGTACAAAGATGATTGTAACAGCAAAATTTATAAAATCTTTTATCTGCAAGTACCAGAAACTCTGACACAAGCTGACTTAAATAAAGAGGAAATTTATCTCACATAACAGGAAATACAGAGGAGGAGGTGGGTTTCAGGGTTGTGATTCAGTGGTTCATCAATGTTCACCAAAGAACTAGGTTTCATTAATCTCTTCTGCAGTCTTCAGAGCTGGCCAAAAGTAAGATGGCTGCACATCCACAATTCACAATGGCCTCAAGAAGAAGAGAGTCTGTTACTTCTTATGATTCTGTCTTAGATGTCAGAAAACTTCCTCAAATCTCTCCATCAGAACTTCCCTTCACATCTTATTGGCTAGAAGTGGCCATATGCCAATTCTGAACCAATCACTGGGAAAGAACTGTATTATTCTTAGACCAATCAGGTCCACTCCTGGATTTTGTAGTGGAATTATTTCTCTTTGAGGTGCAAGGTTACATGGAGGAGAAGTATATTCCTGAACAAAATTGTTATTCTTTTTTGGAAAATAGGAAGGGCAGCCAAAAGTGTACATTGTATATCTAAATGAATTAAACTAGTGGTTTGGTAAAATAAGTTAGAGTGCATTCATACTGTATGGTGGATGACTGGTCATTTTATGTATCTGAAGAATGTTTAACATAGGAAAATTTTCATGGTTGTTTTCTTAGTCTGCTGGGGATGCCATAACAAAATACCACAGACAGAGTGGCTTAAACAACAGAAATTTATTTCTCTTAGTTCTGGAGAATGGGAAGTCCAAGTTCAAGGTGCTGGCTGATTTGGTGTCAAGTTTGAGCTCTCTTCCTGGCTTGTAGATGGCTGCCTTCTTGGTGTGTCCTCACATGGCAGGGAGAGAGAGAGAGCTAGTGTCTCTTCTTATAATGTCACTAATCTCATCATGAAGGTCCCACTCTCATTAACTCATCTAACCCTAATTACCTCCAAAAGACCCCATCTCCAAATATCATCATATTGGGGATTAGAGCTTCAACATATGAATTTGGAAGGGGACACAAACATTCAGTCCCTAACAAATGTTATGTCAAAAAAAGATTAGAAAACTACATATATTATATCTATATGATACATATGCATATATGTGTTAGTATATACAGAGAGAGATCAGGAAGAAATGATAAAATGTTATCTGTGGATTTCTCTGTGAATAAGATTATTGGTGATTTTCACTGTCTTCTCTATTTTGTATAGATATATATTTCTACATGGGTACACATAAAAAAGAATAAAAGTCACTTATAAAAATTCCACTCATATTTGAGGTTAATGGCAGCTCTAATTTTAGTAAAGTCAATCCTCCACTTGTAATTTATCACTGTATATGGTATTCTGATATTTCTGAGAGTGTTCTCTTTGTCCATACTTGTGCGTTCGGTCTATAAAAGACCAAGCGTGCTGGACTTTTGGGTCAAAAAGTCTTCAAAGCCACTTTCTTTTGACTGTTTACACATTACCCAGTTGAATAGCTGTTCTGTTGTTTGACTATTCACACTACCCAAAGATTCAGCTTTTTTTTTTTTTTTTTTTTTCAGTACGTGGGCCTCTCACTGTTGTGGCCTCTCCCGTTGCGGAGCACAGGCTCCGGATGCGCAGGCTCAGCGGCCATGGCTCACGGGCCTAGCCGCTCCATGGCATGTGGGATCTTCCCGGATCGGGGCACGAACCCGTATCCCCTGCATTGGCAGGCGGACTCTCAACCACTGTGCCACCAGGGAAGCCCTCAGCTTATCTTTGACACCAGCACCTGCTATACTTGTGATAAACTTTTGGGCAGCTGTCTACTATTGGAGTTTGATGACATCTGTTTCTAAGAGTACTGATTGAGGTCTATGGTGAAATACTCATTTACAAGTCCATGGCTCAATGACCCTCTGACTAGCTACTGCCACGCTAACATACTTGAATAAGCAGGACCCTTCCATTCTCAGACTGAAACCAGCTCATTCAACCTTATCATCTGTGTCTACCATCAAGGGACACTGGAGGAGCTGAATAGGAAAAAGTCCAAGGACTGGAAAAGAAGCCCTTTATGGAATTCCCCCTAACAGACAGGTAGGATGATGAACCATTTCAGCTTGCACAAGACTAAGAGGTTTCCTAGGATGTGGGACTTTCAGTTACTAAAACCAGGCAATTCCTGGGAAAGCTTGGACAGGTTAGTCTCCCTAGTCATAGTTCCATAACTGGTCACATAAGAGAGACACACCTAGGAATCGTTGAAAAATGATTTGGGGAGCTTTCATATTGTTTTTTTGTTTTTCTCTGTTTTCTTATTAAAGTCTCTCTTGGAGCATTCCAAGCTGTTTCTGTTGCACTATCAAAAAATGGAATTTTTTTTTGTCACTTTTCAACCAACAGTCAAGGGAAGCAGAAAGACTCAAGAGGCTGGGTGCAGTGGCAGCATCAGGAAACCCTTAGGAGGCAAAGAGAGAAGTACTATTGTCTAGGGATTCCTACAGGAACCTTGTCCATTGGAAAATTTCTTTTTAAACAAATTAAGGATTTGAGCATAAAATCTAAAACTCAAATTTTCATTCAACTTTATCCTTGCCTTTCAGTTTTTGAGATCTATTGTCATGGCAACATCATGAATTGAGTAGTTCAACATTAATGTTTGTTGATGTCTGCTATGTTATTTAAAACTGCAAGGTTTTCTAAATAAAAGTCTTCAATTTTTATCTCTCAATCTTTTCAGAAATCATTCCATGGACTTATGATGCTTATTCCTGATGTGAACAGCAGATCCATATTTAACACATAAATGATCTCTAAAAATTTTATCATAGGCTTCATCCTCATGTACAGAGATTATATACAAAACTATACCTTGATTACTGTAGCTTTGTAGTATAGTCTGAAGTCAGGGAGTCTGATTACCCCAGCTCCATTTTTTTCCCTCAAGACTGCTTTGGCTATTCGGGGTCTTTTGTGTTTCCATACAAATTTTAAGATTTTTTGTTCTAGTTCTGTAAAAAATGCCATTGGTAATTTGATAGGGATTGCATTGAATCTGTATATACAGTACTGGCACAAAAACAGAAATATAGATCAATGGAACAGGATACAAAGCCCAGAGATAAACCCACACACCTATGGTCAACTAATCTATGACAAAGGAGGCAAGGATATACAATGGAGAAAAGACAGTCTCTTCAATAAGTGGTGCTGGGAAAACTGGGCAGCTACATGTAAAAGAATGAAATTAGAACACTCCCTAACACCATACACAAAAATAAGCTCAAAATGGATTAAAGACCTAAATGTAAGACCGGACACTATAAAACTCTTAGAGGAAAACATTGGAAGAACACTCTTTGACATAAATCACAGCAAGATCTTTTTTGATCCACCTCCTAGAGAAATGGAAATAAAAACAAAAATAAACAAATGGGACCTAATGAAACTTCAAAGCTTTTGCACAGCAAAGGAAACCATAAATAAGACCAAAAGACAACCCTCAGAATGGGAGAAAATATTTGCAAACAAATCATCAAAGGATTAATCTCCAAAATATATAAACAGCTCATGCAGCTCAATATTAAAAATACAAACAACCCAATCCAAAAATGGGCAGAAGACCTAAATAGACATTTCTCCAAAGACATACAGATGGCCAAGAAGCACATGAAAAGATGCTCAATATCACTAATTATTAGAGAAATGCAAATCAAAACTACAATGAGGTATCACCTCACACCAGTTAGAATGAGCATCATCAAAAAATCTACAAACAAATGCTGGAGAGGGTGTGGAGAAAAGGGAAACCTTTTGCACTGTTGGTGGGAATGTAAATTGATATAGCCACTATATAGAACAGTATGGAGGTTCCTTAAAAAACTAAAAATAGAATTACCATATGACCCAGCAATCCCACTACTGGGCATATACCCAGTGAAAACCATAATTCAAAAAGACACATGCACCCCAATGTTCATTGCAGCACTATTTACAATAGCCAGGTCATGGAAGCAACCTAAATGCCCATCGACAGATGAATGGATAAAGAAGATGTGGTACATATATGCAATGGAATATTACTCAGCCATAAAAAGGAACGAAATTGGGTCATTTGTAGAGACGTGGGTGTATCTAGAGACTGTCATACAGAGTGAAGTAAGTCAGAAAGACTTACTTCATACATATATCACATATTAGTGCATATATGTGGAACCTAGAAAAATGGTACAGATGAACCGGTCTGCAGGGCAGAAATAGAGACACAGATGTAGAGAACAAACGTACGGACACTAAGGAGGGAAAGTGGTGGGGGAGGGGTGGTGGTGTGAAGAATTGGGAGATTGGGATTGACATATATACACTAATATGTATTAAATGGATAACTAATAAGAACCTGCTGTATAAAATAAATAAATAAAATTCTAAAATTGAAAAAAAAAGACTATACCTTATTTTTGCAGAATTACACAAATAGATGCATTCTTTGTGGTATGTTATACTCTGTCTTATTCTTTTTTCACTAAATGTGATTATCAGAAAGGTCAAAAAAAAAAAAACTTAAAAAATAAAATCCCTATATAGCTAACAATAGTACACAATCAAAAACTTTTAAAAATATGTGAGTAAAAAGCATATTTTAAAATTGAATGATTATGATGGCTTCCAATACTGGGTGCTACTGAAAAGAAAATGTATTTAATATTTAAATTTACTGCTCCATCTTGACAAGTTCTTTGAATACTATTGAAACTAAACTGAAAGGATGGTGAAAGTCACTCTAATGACTTTAGTCTAATGAGATACATTTCCTTTGTTTTCCTGAATTAGCATGTGAATGCAAAACATTAGCATCTTAATGCTTTCGCGTCTGTTGACTGAATCCACCTATTCTTTAGGATGTGTGGCAGGAAAATATGTTTGAGAAATTAACTGTGTTATTTTTCTTTTTATTTCTTCTACTCCTGTTGCCTCCATCAGGCTAAGTGTTAGTTTGATTAGACGTGAAATGTGGCAGAGAGAGAACTATCCTGGTTATGTAGGCGGACTGGCTCACAAGCCACTTACAAGCAATATTCCTGTGCTCCAAATGTGGCATAGAAGCAGCAGAGAGCCTTTGGTCTTGAAGGAGCTGTGCTAACCAGCACAATGGACCATTCTGCCATAAACTGGGCAGGTGGACAACTGATATTCAGAGGGGTGCCTGGAACCACAACTCAACTGCTGAGAGGTAGGTAGGGGTTGGAATGAATCCTGGAATTGAGAAGCAAAACTCTCCAAAAAGACTGTGTTTAAATTTCCTGAAGGTAAGCAAAATGGGAACTGACCAAGATAGGCTTAATAGCCCCCTCAGCTTGACTAAACTTTAGACAAGCTTGTTCTTGACTATAGGTTCCTGACCAACATTTTCCTAGAGCATTTACTTTAGAAAACTTGCAGTTGTAAATCTTTTGTCTCTTTGTAATGTAAATTTTATACAACCCAGAAATGTCTTTCTCAAGAACAAGGGAGCCATCCCTTTGAAATGTAATTCATCAAGAAAGATAGAGGCCCTGTCTCGTAGTCTCTAGGGGAAGGTAGGATCCTAACTTTGAAAAGTGACAATTAGTAAATCTGGATGGTCTAATCACAGTGACCAACTTCCCTAAAGTCCCCTGTACTTTTCCACTAGCTCGTCCCAGCACTTAAAAATCCTCCCACCTTTTGTTTCAGTGGAGTTGAATTCAGTTTCTCTCCCCTATTGCAATTGTGTTGAATAAAGTTTTCCCTGACTGTTTTACTGGTCTGGCACAATGTTTCTTTTTCTTTTTTTTTTTGCGGTACGCGGGCCTCTCACTGTTGTGGCCTCTCCCGTTGCGGAGCACAGGCTCCGGACGCGCAGGCTCAGCGGCCATGGCTCACGGGCCCAGCCGCTCCGCGGCATGTGGGATCTTCCCGGACCAGGGCACGAACCCATATCCCCTGCATCGGCAGGCGGACTCTCAACCACTGCGCCACCAGGGAAGCCCACAATGTTTCTTTTATAGGATTCGAAAGTAAACAATTAAGCTGTCATATAAAAATTTTTAAATTTCATTTATTGGACAGCTCAGTTTGTGACATAAGACTTAAAAATAGAAACATTTCTGCTCTGTAGCTGGTTCCTGAAATCCTGGATATTTTGTATATTGGAGTCAGATTCAAAAATAAACTGTTTCCTTACATACCTGCTTCCTTTGGAATACTATTTCCTGTTCTTCTTACCATCAGAGATGGTTACTGTTTCTTCCCCAATTTGAACATTTATATTCCCTTCTGGGACATAAAAGTTGTTCTGAAGATTGGAAGTAGGATCTGTAAACTGAATAGCATAGAGCCTTGTCCTTGATAGACATTCAGCTAATGCAAATAAAATTGTATTCTTTCATCAAAAGGCCAATACATACAATAGTCCATCAGAAAAGAAGGGAAAGTTTGAATTTTAGGACTTATTTTTCACAGCTTGAGAAGCAGATATAAAACTTTAGTTTTCAATTATAAATAACAGAAGAGCAAAAATGAAGACATTAAATAGCAAAGACTTTCAAAATCCCACATAACAAGGAGTGGTCTAATAGTTTTCTACTGTTGCTGTAAATAATTACCACAAGCACAGTTCCATGGGTTCGAAGTCTGTGCACAGCATCTCTCAACTGGGTATGCTACTACTCAGGGCCTCACAAAACTGAAATCAAGGTATCGGCTGGATTGGGCTCTTATCTGGAGGCTCTTGGGAAGATTCTGCTTTCAAGCGCATTCATGTTGTTGGCAGAATTCAATTCCTTGGGGCTTATAGGACTAGGTTTCCATTTCCTTGATATGGTCTTCTTCATCTTCAAGCTAACAGTGGTACACCAACACATCCTTCTCATGCTTCAAATATGACTTCACCTTCTGCTATAGTTTGAGAAATATCTCTGCTTTAAAGAACTCATGTGACTACATTGGGCCCACCAGGATAATCCAGAATAATCTTCCTGTTTTAAGGTCATCTGATTAGTGACCCTAATTACACCTGCAAAATCCATTCTGCTACATAAAGTAACATATTCACTGGAGTAACATCAGGGAATGATGATCATGGGGACCAAAATTCTGCCTACCATAGATAAGTTTGGAATATATTTTGGAGGTGGAGGTGAAAAGATTTGCTTCAAAAAGTGTTTAACATTTTAGTTAATGAGACATTTATCCCTTATTTAGAAACTTCTTAAAGACCCCCCCATCATTTCCTTGAGTACTTGTATTCATTAGTCTACAAATATCCTGTTTGAGGGCTTTTGGTGTGCAGAAAGGGGAAAGACAACTGTCATTCAAAAAAAATTTGAATGTGGTCATAGGAATTGTGGTTTGTGAGGCAAAGACATGATGAAATTAAGGAGGAATTTGTGAGTGTGGAAGTTACTTTTTCCACTGTTCTCCTTCCATTTGGGTATGTTGGCATGAACAGGAGTAGAATAAATGAATGAAGAGGTAGGTGATCTGGGGCTTGGGGTCACATACAATATGTGAGGAGGGGAAATAAGAAGTATATCATAATAAAGAAGGTAAAATGGCAAAGAAGACCCAGAAAGTCCTAAGTAGGAAGAGGCCAAATAAAGGTAGAAACCACGTTAGTTCCATACAATGTCACTGATTAGCTAACCACTTTGGAAGAAAAATTATCAAGGTTCATACATTTTGAAAAGAAACCATTTTCATAAAAGTCAAGTCTCACTACCTGGAATCAACCTTCTCATTTCCTAATGATATTCAATTACTTATCAAGATCCTTGATGACACTGTATATATACATACATACATATATACATATTCTTTGGTGGGAGGGCTGCTGTTTTGGGGGAAAACTAGCCCAAGTGGAGATCAAGTAGACCACTTGATAAATCTAAAGATAGGAATATATGCAGAACAAAAGGGTCCCTCTGAGCGTGCTCTACATTCTCTCACAAGCCCACGGCCTCTGCAAAAACATCCCCAACAACCATAGAAAATGCACATCTTATTCTGCTGCTCCTTTCTGCAGATACCGATTTGGTTTTTAATGAGAAACGAACTTGCACTCATGATCCAAATTTTAAAGCTTCTAGGTCACTGTGTAAGAAACAGATGAATAGGTTTTGCTTTTCCTTGCTTTGGATCAGCTAAAACAATTATGCCCTCTAGCCTCTGAAATCTGTACTGCAAAAGCCATGTTAACAGTGGTTGCTTCAGCTTTATCCTCCTCAACTTTTGTTCTTGAACTCAAAAGTCAGCAAAAATGTGATTCAGATTCACAGAAACTGCTCCAGGTGAAAGTAAAGCAAACAATTAATCTCATTTGGCTGCATAAACATGGCTATCGAGCAATTCATTTGCCTTCCTAACTCTATCAAAAAAATTTTTTAATTACTTTTATGCTATACTATTATGCTCATATTTTTAAAACTTTACTTATAGGAAAAATACTCCCTAAAATATTGCCAACTGGGAAGTTATCCACCAGTTCCTAATAAAGGCACACGACTAAACTCATAATGACAAATTATGAAAGTTGCCTGCCTGACCTTCATTAACCATCTGGCATTTACGATGCTGATGTTTAAAAAGCCATCTCAGCACCTATAAAAAAGGCTTTGATTTGATCGATTTCCGCTTCTTCTTTGAGGCCATCAAGCAGGAGTTCTGAGAACACTCTCTGTTTGTTTACTTGTTCCTTTGATCCCTTTATGTCCTGTCTGCACACAATGGTGCACCTCACATTGAAAGAACTCGTAGATCAATGGAACAGGATAGAAAGCCCAGAGATAAACCCACGCACATATGGTCACCTTATCTTTGATAAAGGAGGCAAGAATATACAGTGGAGAAAAGACAGCCTCTTCAATAAGTGGTGCTGGGAAAACTGGACAGCTACATGTAAAAGAATGAAATTAGAACACTCCCTAACACCATACACAAAAATAAACTCAAAATGGATTAAAGACCTAAATGTAAGGGCAGACACTATCAAACTCTTAGAGGAAAACATAGGCAGAACACTCTATGACATAAATCACAGCAAGGTTCTTTTTGACCCACCTCCTAGGAAAATGGGAATAAAAACAAAAATAAACAAATGGGACCTAATGAAACTTCAAAGCTTTTGCACAGCAAAGGAAACCATAAACAAGACCAAAAGACAACCCTCAGAATGGGAGAAAATATTTGCAAATGAAGCAACTGACAAAGGATTTATCTCCAAAATTTATAAGCAGCTCATGCAGTTCAATAACAAAAAAACAAACAACCCAATCCAAAAATGGGCAGAAGACCTAAATAGACATTTCTCCAAAGAAGATATACAGACTGCCAACAAACACATGAAAGAATGCTCAACATCATTAATCATTAGAGAAATGCAAATCAAAACTACAATGAGATAACATCTCACACCTGGCAGAATGGCCATCATCAAAAAATCTACAAACAATAAATGCTGGGGAGGGTGTGGAGAAAAGGGAACACTCTTGCACTGCTGGTGGGAATGTGAATTGGTCCAGCCACTATGGAGAACAGTATGCAGGTTCCTTAAAAAACTACAAATAGAACTACCATACGACCCAGCAATCCCACTACTGGGCATATACCCTGAGAAAACCATAATTCAAAAAGAGTCATGTACCACAATGTTCGTTGCAGCCCTATTTACAATAGCTAGGACATGGAAGCAACCTAAGTGTCCATCGACAGATGAATGGATAAAGAAGATGTGGCACATATATACAATGGAATATTACTTAGCCATAAAAAGAAATGAAATTGAGTTATTTGTAGTTAGGTGGATGGACCTAGAGTCTGTCATACAGAGTGAAGTAAGTCAGAAAGAGAAAAACAAATACCGTATGCTAACACATATATATGGAATCTAAGGGAAAAAAAAAGTCATGAAGAACCTAGGGGTAAGACGGGAATAAAGACACAGACCTACTAGAGCATGGACTTGAGGATATGGGGAGGGGGAAGGGTAAGCTGTGACAAAGTGAGAGAGTGGCATGGACATATATACACTACCAAACATAAAATAGATAGCTAGTGGGAAGCAGCCACATAGCGCAGGGAGATCAGCTCGGTGCTTTGTGACCACCTAGAGTGGTAGAATAGGGAGGGTGGGAGGGAGGGAGACGCAAGAGGGAAGAGATATGGGAACATATGTATATGTATAACTGATTCACTTTGTTATAAGGCAGAAACTAACACACCATTGTAAAGCAATTATACACCAGTAAAGTTGTTAAAAAAATAAAAAAATAAAAGAAAGAACTCGGCAGCAGTTCTCAGGAACAGGAGTTTCAATGCTTTTATCTTGGGCCACCTTTAACAGAATTTCATCTTTTTTCTCTTTGATTTTGAACAGTGCATATATTTGCACACACTAACAGCATTCTGGCAAGTCTCCTTCATGGATTTGGAATTCAGATTGGTTGTCAGGTTTTTGAAAATACCTTCCTACCTGAATTGGATCATGGCTAATTGCTCTGATCAAGTGTAATACATATTAAGGAGAGAAAAAAAAATATTGAGAAGAGACCTTAGTCGATCTAGTTTTATTTCATGGACAAAGGCAAATGACTGGTTTATTTCAGTGAGGCAACATTAAGGATTAAACGCTTCCAGCAATCAGTTTCTGGATCTCTAAACCCAAATGACTGATCTTATCTGGTTATTTTAAAGGCTACTGAGAGATAAAATGAGAGTAGTTTGGGAGATCTTCCCTGGTATAGAGAAGATTTGATTCATAGCAATAGCTATGTGTACCTGGATATTTTGTGTTACACAAACTTCTGCATTTGACATCTCCACCAGAGGGAACAAATAAACAAATGAAAATCACCTTGGAAACTTTAAGAGCTGAAACCATCTTGGAACTTCGAAAGGTCTTGTAATTTCAGAAGTGGAGGAATGGTATGCTCAGGAGCAAGGCCACTTAACGGATCCCCCAAAGCCCAGATGACTATCTTCCCGTGACTTTTTCTTAAATTTTCATTATTTTACATTGCTTAAAATTCTCACCAATGAGAAATTCATTTGACTAATTAATATCAAAGCCTCTTATAAGGATTGCAAAAACTTCTGGGATGGTTAAGGTAATATCTGTCATTCAGGAAGGTATGTATATAACTGGGCAGGATTGGTTTAAAAAATCTTTGGGACAACAAAGGATATTTTGTTTAAGTTTTCAAAATCATATTGCATGCAAGGAAATTCAGTATAAGTCCTGTTTAGGAGGCCTTCCTCTCTAGCATTATAAGCATTATATAGAAATCCCAAGTAGCCTGGTGTTGAGCTCATCAGAACTGCACTGAGATCCTCATTATTCGTCATTACGTGGTTTTCTGCTGATCATTGCATCTGCTACCTCTGCACCCAAGTCAGCCACTGGGCACAACTATCAACCACTAGACCCCACCACCCCTCCACTTCTACTTATAGCTGGGTTCTTCCCTCTTATTCAATTAACAGAGCCCTCCTTCTCTTAAAAAAAAAAAAAAAGTCAGGATTTTGAAAATAAAAAGTTCTTAACCTTAAGGCTCCAGACCTTCAGGATACTTGCCCTTTTGAGCACTTGCCCTCTTCATTGCCCTGCTCCAGGACTAAGAATTAGGTAGAATTTCTCTAAGCTTCATGCCTTTCCTCTCGAATGCCATGGCCCTCTCACAGGATGCAGAGCTTAGACTGACACTGCTGGTCCTGACTAGCTCCACGCAGGTAACCTCTGGGCCTCCACTCTCTCACTTATGAAATGGGCAGCCTTGCAGGATTAGCTATCTAAAGGATTAGGTATCTAAAACTCCTACTATGAGTCTGACCCATATTGGTTCTGTGGCAGTATTTTTCTTTTCCTTTAGCAAGATGTCTCTGAAGCTCTAAATTACCCACTTATGAAAAAATGGAAACATAAACCCACTGTAAATTGGGTATTACTTGTAATGAGCAAGGGTCTTACCACATTAACAGTGATTCAGAATCAACCTGTAGCACAAATTCTTCCTGGTACTCCTACTGAACTACTTTTTTTTTTAAACAATTCACAAATTTTTGGTAGATTTGATTCATTTTAGATTTTTAAAATATTATTTTAATAAAATTCCTCCTTAATGGAGAGCTTATCCATTACTGATAATTCCGTGAACTATTTCTTTCAACTCCAATAGGAAAACATCAGGAAAGAAATTTTGCTTCCTCTTCTGTGTATAATGAATCTTTTCACATTTCTTCTAGTTAATTTCTTAAAAAATTAAAATGAATGACAGCTTGAACCATGCTTCTCACATTCATCTGTGATGTTGTGTGGTTAATAGTCCAATCTCACATTTACATGGGACCAGCTGTCAAAGATAGCACCACAGGGAATGCAATATAATTTTAAGACATGTTGCAGAGTCACATATGTCCATAAATCTAAATTCACTAGAATGCTCATGGGAACATAGTCATCACCAGATTTGAAAATAAATCGTTTATTGCTTTCATTTTGAACTTCACCGTTTACTTGACTCAAATTACCTTTATCAGATAATGGATGAGGGCCCTCATAATGAGCGAACAAGTTTCTGGGAGCAATGGCATTTGCAAAACTTCTTAAAATTCTTGTCAGAGCCCATTTTGAACATAACCAGGGCAACTGTCTCTGTTTCCTTGAAGAAAAACCTTCTTGTGGAATGAGCCAATTCTACACCTTGGAAGAGTTTTTCAATACACAAAAATTGAGGGAAATGGGGCATGTTCTACAAACCTCTCTGAGCCTCCAGGACCTCATCTGTGGGCAGAAAATATTTTCATGTGGGAGAATTAGACAAGATACAGGGAGGAAATGTGGTCAGTTTATTACTCCCTCAATGGGAGTTCCTTCCTCCAAACTTGGACCTTGGTAAATCACTGCTTAAAATCAGTCACCATCAACCTCCTCTCATTCCTGTAGTTCCACCCCAGAACCCTCCTCATAGGCTGCCTTTCCCCACCCTGTATCACCGTAGTTGTCTAACATCTCCAGTTCTTCATAGGGACCCCTAAGGGATGCTGAAGAAAATCCCATGGCTGGAATTATAGATTCATGATTCTGGCCTCAGAAGAACTCCTTCTGTCAGCCTTACACATGGCCCAGAGTGTTCTTGTGTCCATTCACCACTGGGGGCTAGTTGCCTCATTCCCCGTCATGGTCTCTACTATCCCTCACTACCCATTCTCTTTCTCAGCAGATGATCTTTCCTCCTATGACACTAAAAAAAGAGAGACCCCAAGGCAGGTGTTCAACTTCTCATTCCTCCTCTACTCCCATCTGAGCTCTGTTCCTCACTTATTTTTTTTCCACGTCAAGTGTATCTTCAGTCTTTCCCTCTTCAGTGACTTCTCCTCTGCATATAAATGTGACCAAGCCTCTCCAATCCAAAAAGAACTCCTGTCAATCTCCTCTAGCTACCTTCAACCCCCAGTCTTATTTCTCTTTCACTGCCAGTATTCCCGAAAGTGTGTCCTGGACTTATTGTCTCCATTTCCATCCAGTCTGGATTCCACTCCTTCCATGTAATCGATGCTGCTATGATTAATGAGTGCATTAATTCCATTCCTAGGAATGTTGCTACGCACTGGGGATACAGTAGCAAACAAGGCAGATATGATTCCTGCCTTCATGGAACATAAAGTATAGGAGGTGTATCAGTTTGGGACTTTTGAAAAAACAGTTGTCGAGACAGGATTAGTTGTGCAAGAGATATATTGAGGGAAATGCCTGGGCAGGACACAGGAGCTGGCATAGGCAGGGAGAGCTCTTAGATGCTGTGCAAGTAGAAAAGGATGGAAGGGTTGGATGAGAAAAGTCACAGGCCATAGCGAAGGTCTAAGAAAATCTCAGCTGTGCTGATGAGACACCACTGAGAAACAGTTTCCTGTTAGAGAAACTGTGTTGAGCAGGAGTGGACTGGCTCTCCTACCACTGCTGTGCTCAGTCAGTGATTGGAGCAGCCTGTGGGAAGTGTGTCTTAGTGCTGCCAGGGGCAGCAGGGAGAAATTATCAGGAACTATGTTCCTTACAGCAGGCTGGAGATCTGGACAGCCCTTCTCCAGGACTGCCATATAATGATTACCATGCTCTCCCTCCTTCCATTCTAAATTCCTCTCACCCCCAGATATCTCCTTTGCTGGTCTTGTTGGCTTACCTAGTGGTATAACCCAAACCCTCATACCTGATGGGTCTGATATCTTGGAAATCATACCCTTCTCAGGCCAGGGTTGTTGCACATGCCTGTTCATAGAGTTAAAATTGTGTCAGGAGTACCAAGAAACAGCCAGGTGGACCATCTAGGTTCCACATATCTTTTCTGCCCTCATTTTGTCAATACAGCTCCTACCTCCTTCTGCTGGTTGGGGTAAATTCTCTCTGCCAAGATGGTGACTCCTCTTCTCACCTGCTGATCCTTGGACCTGAGGATCTAGCAGCAGTCATAGTTGGTAGTTCACAGGGACACTTGCTATGCTTCCTCACAAGAGTGTGCCCCTTTGGTGACCAGGCCCTCTAGCCCTGCAGAGTCCGGAATTGAATGGGGGAGAAGCACAGGGCTCCCCAGTAGGTCTTGAGAGTGAAAATAAGTGGGGCCACTTCTGTGCCTACTTCTGGTTCCCAGATGTATGTATTCTTCCTATTGAGACCATTTAGAGGTCCTCTGATGCCAGCCCATGCTTGCAGCATGCTGTGCCTAAAGATGGTACTTCAGATGTGCCTTCAGTAGCTTGTTCCAGTATTCTGTGAGGCTGGCTGATTCTGGATGGGACAGTGGGTGATAGAAACTGTGTTCTTTGCTGAGAGGTGGTTCCCCTGATTGGATGCCATGTTATGTGGGATTCCATCAAATGGATCAAGCATTCTGTAAGCCTCAAGACAGGGATGCTGCCTGAGGATCTATGAAGACGAAAGGCAAACTTATATCCAGAATAGGTATCTATCCCTCTGAGGGTGCACTACTGGCCCTTCTAAAGTAGAAGGGTCTCAATATTGTTCACCTGCCACCAAGTAGATGGCTGGTTTGCTTAAGGAGTAATGCCAGATTGAGGGATCAACACCGATTTGTTTCTGTTGCTCACAGGTTCAATATTCAGAGGCAGTGGCAGCTAGATCAGCCTTAGCAAACGGAAGTACACATTGTAGATTCATGTGTAGCCTTCATCTCTTCTACTGGGTCATCATTCCCGTTCTGCGGTGCCAGTAATGAAAGCTGGCTAATGCCAACTGCCTTTTTTTTTTTTTTACTTGCTTGTTCACTGTCTCTTCCATAGCAGATATTTTCTGCTGGGCATTACTGTGGAAAACAAAAATGCTCTTACTTTGTACCCGCTACCATTTGCTATCTATTTGTGTCTACACCAGAACTTCTTGTCTCTGATTTTCCAGTGCTTTACCTTTTAGGATCCTGGTTAATGACCTGGTTAGGTCATTGGTCACTGCTGAGGAATCTATATATATTCTTGCCTTGAGTCACTTTTTATTACACACACAGTTAATGATGAGACATATTACTTGCTCACTGGGAAGATTTTGCCTCTCCATTGTGTTACAGAGTCATCTCAGAATACGGCTATATACAATTGTCGTTCATTTTTAGTTTGACCCACATATTGACCTGATCCATATGCAAACCAAGCTTAGGCTTTTTTCCCCTCCTACAGCTCGTCATAAAGGGCCCTATAGATAGTCATGGATGTGATCTGGGACAGGGGTTCTTGTACAACTGCGGTAAAGGGCTAGGCTACCTGTTCATGCAGCTTATTTGTGCCCTGTGGTCTTGCTTCTGCTTGTAGATGTTAAGTGGCACTGATCAACTTTGCTCCTTGGGATACCATGCTCTTTTAATCTTCTCCACCACTTCCTGGATCAAGTATCCTTGGCCGCCCCTCTATCCTTGCTGGTTGTTATGATAACTGTGGCCTTCTGGCTTTTCATGGTTGAGCTCCGCTGACTGGCCGCTGTTACTTCACTTCGCATCATGAGTCCAGTTCTGTGACCTCCCTGGCCTGCAGATGAGGCCACCCCTGAACTCTGGAGTGTTGCTGGTGCCCCTCTCGCCAGCACATTCCCAATGGCCTTGGTACCTTCGGGGCCCCTCCGTGGAATATATAATCCTGCAGTAGTAGGTCTTCTGGTTTCAATAATATATCTACTTCAGCATCCCACTTTCTTTAGCCTTTTTATTCCCTCCTATATTATGTGCAGGGCAACTCAGGCATTTCTACTTTGTCTAGCATAGGACATTGTGTTTTCCAGGCTTCTAAGAGCCATCATAGCTGAAGGTTTGTCCCATCCCCTTGAGTCCTTGCCAGGGTGGTAAATCCTGTGTCCTGAGAAAGTGTCTCAAGTTACTGAATTTTTGTTTATCCAGTTTTATGTTGTGATTCCCTTGATCAAGTACCCCCCCCCAGTTCAATCCTAGAGGCAATCCCCCAGCTCATATATAATACATGCTGATTAATTCTTGCAGCTCCTTCAACAGAAATCTCTTTCCTTCCTTCTGAGGTACAGTAAGTCCCCAGTCAGATTATGTGGGGTTAATCCTAGTAATTAGCCTGCAGCCAGAAGTGCAGGTAGAATTAACTCCTGAGGGGGTTATCTATTGCTTTATGGGGAAAAGAACTCAGCAGAGTCTTCCTTCTTGGGGCTGCTAGCTCTTCCTCCAGAGAGGTGGGCCACTCCTTCAAGCTCTAATATTTCAGGGAGCTCTACAAAGAAGCACCCACCCAGATGTCCCCATTTCACATTTCAGGGTCCCAGGTTTTCCCAATTTCAGTCCTTACCTTATCACACATACCTGCTTTGGCTGAGTACTTAAATATCACTAGAGTTCAGGAACCTCAACTACCAGATCTTGATTTTGCTCCTCAGCTATGATGCTTTCCCTCTGCAGGATATAAAGGCCCCACTGTAAACTACCAGGTAAGCGCTCACTTTGACCCTTTAACTGTTAGGAGCTCTTGGTTCCTAATTATCCCTCTGTGAGGCTTCAATACAACTTAGTAGTAACCAGCCAACAGCACTGCAGGCCGTGTTCTCCCCATGGTTTTCAGATGCCTGCATCATCTCATCAATGAGGGCATTCCCCTCCACTGAATGCTTCCCAGATCACCACCTTCCAACATCAATCCAGACTTCTTTTCCAACCTCATCTCCTGCCATCTGTCTTCTCTCGCAAGCACGTTAAGTTCCTCATCGTAGTCCAAGCATTTTTTTTGCCACATCAGGCCTACATTCATGCCTTTGCCGACAGTGTTGCCTCTGCCTACAATTTCTACCTTTCTGCACCTCTGTGACTCATTGTTCAAGTTCATCTCAAGCATCACCTGAGAAAGTCATAGAATAGACATGCATTTGTTTTATGGTCAAACAGACCTGGGTTGTAATTCCAGTTCCACCACTTACTGCTGTAAGAACCCAGCAGCTCCCTTGGTATGTAAACTCTTCTGTTGGGGCTCAGACTGCAGCGATTATGAGTCTCCTCGTGTACCACAGAGTGCAGTGCCAGGCTATGGTGAGGATGCAGTAAGGTGCCCATATGGGGTGCAAATGGAGCTGGACTGGGGTTTTTTGAATGCATCCAAGGACTTCTAAACATCAAACTACCTCTGCAGGCCATGGGAACCCTAAACCAGTGAGAAGAGTTGAGGTAGTGATTGCTGGAGTGAGTGGTAAGACGTGGCGCGGTTGACTTAGCAGTTAAGATACTGGAGCCAAGTGGATCTAGACTCAAATCCTGACTCTGTTGCTCAGTTGTATGACTGTAGGCAATTTATTTAAGCTATCTGAGCCTCGGTTTCCTCCTGGGAAACCTGGAAACAATAAGTAGCTCAGAGCATGGTCATGTGGGTTGACTGAGGGAACGCATAGAAAGCATCCAGTACTCTGCTCAGCATGTGATAGGAACTGGCTGGATGTAAAAACGACATTGATTAGTCCCCACTGCTGTCCCAGGTGAGGATCTCTTTTTAGGACAGAGGACCCATAAGAGATGGTGAAAGGGATGTAAGCGGAATCCATGCCTGATGAGCCCAGCTGGCCTCCTTTGTCTTTAAAGCTCTTTGCCCTTCCTTCTTTCTTGACTCTTCTCCTTTGTATTCGGTGCTCCATTTCTGCCCGGATTGCTGAGCGCAGTCCCTCCCAGCTTGTGCCCAGTGCTTTGAATCTCATTTACTCCCTCACCTCATCAACATTTACCTGTTCTGTCCCCCTTTGATTAGGGCCTTGCTGGGGAGCCACCTAATTAATTTGGGGAAGCAATTAAAGGCAGGGCATTAGCGGCTTGTAATGTTCCATTCCTCTTAGGGCATCTGCTGTAAATTTAATAGGGGTCTCCTTAACTTGATGCAAAGTAGTGACTAATGGGCTAATTTCAGGACTCTTGCAAGGTCAAAATCCATTTGGAGGACTGAACAGGAGAGTGAGTGCCAGGCACTGGCTGACAGCAGGGCTCTCCTGTTCCTTGAAGTTGGTTCACTTCACTGAGGGAACAGAGCTGCTTCAAGGAGCACACCACGCTGAGCTATGCAGTGGAGAGGGCCCAGACAGGAGCATCTCTGAGCCACTGCTTTGGATTGGGGCCTTTCTTGCCAGGACTGGAGGAGAAGCCTCTTCTCAGGTCTTCCTGCTTCCTTGAATAAGTCTCTTTCTAATCTTTCTTCCAAACCACTGGTGGAGGACCTTTAGAAGATACCATTCTAAGGATGTCATCCTCTTGCTTAAAAATCTGTTATTGGGTCCCTGGAACCTTCAAGATAAAGTCTGAACTCTTCAGCCTGACACAAAGCGCTCCTGCCTGGCCTCTGCTCCCTCCTCCAGGCTCAACTCCTGCCATCCCCATCACACATTCACATTCCAGACCAATCAAATGACTTGCTGTTCCCTAAAGTCCCCTGGACCCACATTTGCAGTTCCCAATGCCCAACTCACCTCACTCCTACACAGCCACCATCTCCTCTTTCTCCTCCTCCCATAGATTGCCCCATGGGCTCCTATTCATTTTTTCAAGACTCATCTGTTATTACATCCTGGTAGTGTCTTCACTATCCCTCACCCTCACTCCACCTTGGCAGACTGAGCTATTTTCTCTTGTCCTACCAAGTGTACCTCTGTGATAATATTTCCACTTTTAAAAAGTTACTTGTTTTACTCTCCAGAAAGTAGGCATAGAGGAAACTTACCTCAACATCATAAAGGCCATATATGACAAACCCACAGCCAACATCGTTCTCAATGGTGAAAAATTGAAACCATTTTCACTAAGATCAGGACCAAGACAAGGATGCCCACTCTCACCATTATTATTCAACATAGTTTTGGAAGTTTTAGCCACAGCAATCAGAGATGAAAAAGAAATAAAAGGAATCCAAATCGGAAAAGAAGAAGTAAAGCTGTCACTGTTTGCAGATGATGTGATACTATACATAGAGAATCCTAAAGATGCCACCAGAAAACTACTACAGCTAATCAATGAATTTGGTAAAGTTGCAGGATACAAAATTAATGCACAGAAATCTCTGGCATTCCTATACACTAATGATGAAAAATCTGAAAGAGAAATTAAGGAAACACTCCCATTTACCATTGCAACAAAAAGAATTAAATAACTAGGAATAAACCTACCTAAGAAGACAAAAGACTTGTATGCAGAAAACGATAAGACACTGATGAAAGAAATGAAAGACAAGACAAACAGATGGAGAGATATACCATGTTCTTGGATTGGAAGATTCAACACTGTGAAAACGACTATACTACCCAAAGCAATCTACAGATTCAATGCAATCCCTATCAAACTACCAATGGCATTTTTCACAGAACTAGAACAAAAGATTTCACAATTTGTATGGAAACACAAAAGACCCCGAATAGCCAAAGCAATCTTGACAAAGAAAAATGGAGCTGGAGGAGTCAGGCTCCCTGACTTTAGACTATACTACAAAGCTACAGTAATCAAGACAGTATGGTACTGGCACAAAAATAGAAATATAGATCAATGGAACAGGATACAAAGTCCAGAGATAAACCCACACACCGATGGTCAACTAATCTATGACAAAGGAGGCAAGGACATACAATGGAGAAAAGACTCTTCAATAGGTGGTTCTGGGAAAACTGGACAGGTACATGTAAAAGAATGAAATTAGAACACTCCCTAACACCATACACAAATATAAACTCAAAATGGATTAAAGACCTAAATGTAAGGGCAGACACTATCAAACTCTTAGAGGAAAACATAGGCAGAACACTCTATGACATAAATCACAGCAAGATCCTTTTTGACCCACCTCCTAGAAAAATGGAAATAAAAACAAAAATAAACAAATGGGACCTAATGAAACTTCAAAGCTTTTGCACAGCAAAGGAAACCATAAACAAAACCAAAAGACAACCCTCAGAATGGGAGAAAATATTTGCAAATGAAGCAACTGACAAAGGATTAATTTCTAAATTATACAAGCAGCTCATATAGTTCAATATCAAAAATACAAACAACCCAATCCAAAAATGGGCAGAAGACCTAAATAGACATTTCTCCAAAGAAGATATACAGATTGCCAACAAACACATGAAAGGATGCTCAACATCACTAATCATTAGAGAAATGCAAATCAAAACTACAATAAGGCATCACCTCACACCAGTCAGAATGGCCATCATCAAAAAATCTACAAACAATAAATGCTGGAGAGAGTGTGGAGAAAAGGGAACCCTCTTGCACTGTTGGTGGGAATGTAAATTGATACAGCCATTATGAAGAACTGTATGGAGGTTCCTTAAAAAACTAAAAATAGAATTACCATACAACCCAGCAATCCCACTACTGGGCATATATCCTGAGAAAACCATAATTCAAAAAGAGTCATGTACCACAATGTTCATTGCAGCCCTATTTACAATAGCCAGGACATGGAAGCAACCTAAGTGTCCATCGACAGATGAATGGATAAAGAAGATGTGACACATATATACAATGGAATATTACTCAGCCATAAAAAGAAATGAAATTGAGTTATTTGTAGTGAGGTGGATGGACCTAGAGTCTGTCATACAGAATGAAGTAAGTCAGAAAGAGAAAAACAGATACTGTGGCTAACACATATATATGGAATCTTAAAAAAATGGTTCTGAAAAACCTAGGGGCAGGATGGAAATAATGATACAGAAGTAGAGAATGGACTTGAGGACATGGGGAGGGGGAAGCGTAAGCTGTGACAAAGTGAGAGAGTGGCATGGACATATATACACTACCAAATGTAAAACAGATAGCTAGTGGGAAGCAGCTGCATAGCACAGGGAGATCAGCTCAGTGCTCTGTGATCACCTTAGAGGAGTGGGATAGAGAGGGTGAGAGGGAGACGCAAGAGGGAGCGGATGTGGGGATATATGTATATATATAGCTGATTCACCTTGTTATACAGTGGAAACTAACACAACAATGTAAAGCAATTATACTCCAATAAAGATGCTAAAAAGAAAGTTAATTGTTTTATATGTATCATCCCACGTTAAATGAAAACACTTTGGCTATTTGGAACATGTCCTGTTTGTTTGAATCCTCAGCCTCAGGGATTCAAGGTGATCAATAAGTGTGTTCTGAGTGAGATGAGTATGGCTATGGATGAGAAGAATTTAATTTGTGTTCTGTATCTATCACACATTATTGGGCAATTTATTTAATCTCCCAGTGCCTCCGTTTCCTATTTTGGCAAATGGGAATAAAATACCTATCTATGAGGACAGAAATGAGATTTTATGTACGTGAGTGTCTTGCCCCATGCTGGGCACAGACAAGGCTGTCCCATTGGGCTGCTGCCCCCACCTTTGTCCACCTGGGGGTATATCTGAGTGGAGTTGCTTGATAGTACTTTTAAAGACACATCCCCAGAGTCACAGAACAAAATCAAGAGACTTTGGGAGAAATCCAGTGTTTGCTGAGTACCTTCTGTGTGCCTAGCCTTGTGCTTGACACTTTATACACTTTTCCTAAAGCTCTTTCTTCAGGTGTCTGACTTGCTATTGCATTGTACTTGAAGAGTAATAGTGGTTGTTCAATGAACATTTTAATTTAAATGAATAGAATCTTATTTACATTGATTCAGAGTTTGAGGACCATTTTCTTCTGCTGTACCTTCTCAGTAACTAAGTTACAGATCTTCCTCAGACAACTACTATTATGCTGACAGATTTATATGCTGTTACTGCTGATTGCTTGAAAGAGACTAGTCCTTCAGAATGGAATAAATGTATCTGGCTCTTAGTTTTTGCCAGCTTCATGAGTAAAGAATTTGAAGAAATAAATCTCTACTGTAAATTGACGTTTTCTCCACCAATAACAAATAGGGAAAATGAGAGAGAGAGAGAGAGAGAGAGAGAAAGGGAGATTCCTGTATGTTTATTGATACATAGGGAGATAAATGTCTCCTCCTTTGATAGCTATTCAGAGCATACTACTAGCCTGGAATTTTGGAATAGCTTACTTGTTAAATGCTAGGAGGATCAAGTAATTGCAAGGGATTCAATTTGCAATAGGATGTCAATCTCTGAGACGTATTGTCTGAGCAAATAAACTGACAAGAAAATCTTTCAGGAACCAGAACCAGAAGACTTTCTAGATGTAAAAGAAAAAATCTTACAGTGAGCTTTTGGTTACAGAGCAGTTTAAAACAAAGTGAGGTGACAATAAAACATAATTTCCTTGGCTTTGCGCAAATTCAGTTTATCAGTACCTGGGTAAGATTCTTTCAGTTCTTCACTGTCAGATAAGAATTATAATATATGCTTTTATTTATTGCTTACAGAATGTTGTCTCTTAAGAAATGTGTACCCAGAAGGGTACATATGTAATGGTATTTTGCTGATGTTTAATTTGTATGTGTTTATTTATGATGAAGCAATTACTTATAGAATACCTCATAAATGCCAGATAGTGCTTTAGGCACTGGGTATATAGCAGAGAGCAAAACTATATCTGTTATCACAGAGTTTACCTTCTGAAGGCTGGGGCTGGGGGTGGATGAAGAAAACATGGTTGTTAAATAAATTAATGAACAAGGAAAATGCCAGAGAGTGAAAAGTGCTAAGCACAGGGAACCTAAAATCCCTACAGTGGGAATGAGGTTGGCATGTTGAAGGAAAAAGAGGCAGGTCAACATGGGTGGAGAGAAGTGGTAAGTATATGGCAGGAAGTGAGATGAAACAGTAGAGCTGGAAAGTCTAGGTACTGAATTTGCATTTTATTCTTAGTGCAATGGGAAGATGCTGGACGTATTTTAACATGAGTAGTGACAGACTCTGAAGAAAATTTAGAAATGTGGGTAGAGAACAGATTCCAGTGAGTTGAGAGTGGAAGCAAGATTTCTAGTTAGAAGGAATAGTTCTTCATCAGTGAAAACACGGTGGCGGCACAGACTAGGGAGATACTTGTGAAGATGGAATGAGTGAAAAGATTCTACATATGATTCACATTTGGCTTCAGTTTATTAATTTCTCATGAAACTTTTCCAAATGAAATTTTAGGCAGGAGAACAAACTCCCATGAGAAATGAATCCAATTATGTCAAAGAAGTGGCAAAAGAACTAGAATATCTTGGTCTTTTTGACATTTAAATACTAAATGTAAGCCAAGCTCTGTGATTTATGCTTTATCTCATTTAATCCTCATTTCAACCCTATGAAGGAGGTATTATAATTATTTCTATTTTATGACATGAGGAAACTGAGGCTTAGAGATCCAAGGTCACACAGCTAAAAAAAGGTATAGTTAACAAACAATACAATTTAAAAAATGAGCAGAGGACTAAATAGGTATGTTTCCAAAGAAGATACGCGGATGGCCAATAGGCACACGAAAAGATGCTAAACATCTTTTCGTGTTCCTACTGTAATTATCAGGGAATTGTAAATCAAAACTACAATGAGATATCACCTCACACCTCTCAGAATGGCCATCATCAAAAAGAACACAAACAACAAGTGTTGGCGAGGGTGTGGAGAAAAGGGAAACCTAGTGCACTGTTGGTGGGAATGTAAATTGGTGAAGCCACTATGGAAAACAGTATGGAGGTTATCCCCAAAATTAAAAATAGAACTACCATACAATCCAGCAATTCCACCCCTGGGTATTTATAAAAAGAAAACAAAAACAAAAACACTAATTAGAAAATATATATGCACCCCAATGTTTATAACAGCATTGTTAACAATAGCCCAGATATGTCCATCAACAGATGAATGGATAAAGAAGATATGGTGTAGGGACTTTCCTGGTGGTGCAGTGGTTAAGAATCTGCCTGCCAATGCAAGGGACATGGGTTTGAGCCCTGGTCTGGAAAGATCTCACATGCTGCGGAGCAACTAAGCCCATGCGCCACAACTACTGAGCCTGAGCTCTAGAGCCTGTGAGACACAACTACTGAGCTCACATGCCATGGCTACTGAATCCTGCACAACTAGAGCCCATGCTATGCAACAAGAGAAGCCACCGCAATGAGAAGCCCGTGCACCGCAATGAAGAGTAGCCCCTGCTTGCCACAACTAGAGAAAGCTTGCATGTAACAACAAAGACCCAACACAGCCAAAAATAAATAAATACATTTATGAAGCAAAAAGAGGATATGGTGTACACACACACAGAGAGGAATATTACTCTGCCATAAAAAAGAATGAAATCTTGCCACTTGTGATAACGTGAATGGACCTAGAGGGTATTATACTTAGTGAAATAAATCAGACAGAGAAAGACAAATACTATAAGCTTTCACTTACATGTGGAATCTAAAACACAAAACAAATGAATAAATATAACAAAACAGGAACAAGTCACAGACACAGAGAACAAACTAGTGGTTACCAGTCAGGAGAGGGGTGGGAGGAGGGGTAAAATAAGTGAAGGGGATTACGAGGTACAAACTACCAGTTATAAAATAAATAAGTTACAAAGTTGTAATGTATAGCACAGGGAATATAGTCAGTATTTTATAATAACTTTGTGTGGTGTATAATCTATAAAAATATCAAATCACTTTTTGGCACACCCAAAACTAATTTAATCTTGTAAGTCAACTACACTTCAATTAAGAAAAACAGTCCTATAACCTAGGACTGCTTCTACCAAAACCAGTTTAAAATTTAGCTACCAACCTAAACTGCTTTTCAAGAATGAAATGTATGTGATTTTCTGTAAATATCTAGGACATTTTCTTCATAATTTTACTAAGGGCTCTAGATTCTACCACTGAATAAATATCAGGGTAAAGCACATGTAACTTGAATCTGTGGCCATGACTTTGGAACAAGATGTAACAGAGGATCAAGGAGTTGCCAGGTGGATCGTATGTTTCTCGTAAGTTCTAACTTATGGGTTATGGTGGGTACAGGTACCTCACCAAGCACTTACGGGACAATCTTCATGAGTTGAGAGTTGCTGAATGACCCAAGTTTGTGTTCTAATTTTGAAATCCTGTTGATTCTACTTCAGTGCCTCTTAACATTGTAGCCCTTTTTCTATGGACTCTTTCAATACCTTCCTTCAGGCCCTTATCTCCTGGTGCCTAATCAGATTAATATTGGTAGTGCTTTATAGTTTACAACACACCTTTTCGCATTATTACCTCAACTCTCATGGCATTGTGAGTCAGATATCATATTTTGTTGGTTTCTTGCTACATATACCTTTTTTCACATTTTAATATATTTGAAATTGTAATAGGTTTTACTCTCAATGTCAACTTACAATTGTTATTGGTGTAGTAGTAGTGGTGTATTAACAGAAGATAGCAGTAGTGGTATATTTGTCATTGTCTATGCTAGCTCATTCTGAC
Source organism: Monodon monoceros (assembly GCF_005190385.1). Taxonomy (NCBI): domain Eukaryota; kingdom Metazoa; phylum Chordata; class Mammalia; order Artiodactyla; family Monodontidae; genus Monodon; species Monodon monoceros. The sequence goes on along the minus strand of NW_021703768.1, from coordinate 88,928,037 downwards.
ATATTTTTCCTGGTGAAATAAATGTAATTCACTGTTCTCAACTGCTAGCTCCTAATAGATTGTTCAAGGAAGGAATACGAGGTCTGGTTATTGCCTAAAAACCTTCTATTGAACAAACTGGGATATTTGCCAGCAACAAAATTTTCAGGATGAATGGGGCTTTAAAAATTGCAGAAACAGTAGTGGAGCATTCTTAAAAATATGGCATATCAGCAATGCATCCATGGCACAGAGGATGGTGCTATATAGATAAAACATGCGTGCAGACTACTTTGAAACAAACAGTGATCCAGGTGAGTTGCACTATGAATGTGAAGAAGCTTTAGGAATACCTTACCCCAGAGATTCTCAAACTTTCTTGGTTCATGACGCTTCTACGGTCTGAGTACTTTTTGATAGCACCCCCAGGCTAAAAGAATTATCTAACGGTTTCATTTTTTTTTTAAATGCTTTGGTTCAACAACTTAATAGCCATTTGAAAAAATAACTTTTAATTTCACTCTTAAATAACTAGAATTACTTACTAATGGTATGGATGTGCTTTGGAGGCACTACACAACTTTCCAAACCCTGGAATCAAACTGGACACTGCCGTCCTCATTTCCTGTTCCACGTTATTTTTTTCAGTACTTGCTTTTTTATTGCAGCAACTGCCAATAGCCCAGATTCACAAAATACGACGTCATCAAAAGGAGTGTAGCCTGATCTAATGTTGAAATTATAAATAACTTTGAGCTCATAGTTGGTACCGTGTCTAACAGATGTCAAGTATTACTGTGTTTCCTCTGAAAATAAAACCATCCCATGGTACCCCTGTTAGTTCACTCCTTGAGGAACCACTCCTTGTGGCTCCTTGAGGTGGCTTGGTGCATATTTTGGGAACCATAGCCTTAGTCAATCCTTTTGGCTCATGGTTTATTTTTATGAATGCATAAGAATAATACATAATAGAAAAGTAATGTCTAAATTAGTATATAAGAGCAATTCAATACGTATAAAATAAACATTCCAAAGCAATAAGAAATCATTTTTTCATAGTTCTATTGACAGAAATTTTTCTTTCTTTGGGATACATAAGTGATTCTTATAACTGGTGGCATCTTAGGTTCTATTTTATAGATCAAGCTAATAAGGCATACGATTCTGAATTGATCTCCCAGCCTCTGGGCACTTATGCTGTGCTGTGTTGCTAGATTAGTTACCCTAACTCAGAATCTTCATTGACACTTCTCCCTGTCAAAATATTCAATAATTTGCCTTTGCCTATATGATAAAATCTGCGTTTCTCAATGTGACAAGTAATGCTCTCTGCAGTGTGTTCTAATCTACCTACCTCTGTAGCCTTAGCTTTACCTTTCAGAACGAGGAGACTCCCAGCCTACATCTTCTATCAATTGGTAAAGCACTTCTCCACTCCAGGCCTCAGTCTCCCCATCTATAAAATAAGAAGTTGGATCACATCATTGGTTCCTAGATTTAAAAAATAAAACATGTGGAGACTGACATAGGGTTCCCAGTGTTTTAGTCTGCGGTTAAGTTTGATATTCATACAGTTAGTCTATCTTAACAGGATTGTGCTGCAAATAAAGTGAATTACAACTTAACATAAACACCAAGAAAGCACTGAATAAAGTTAACTCTATAAAAAACTTAGCAACTGGAGTTCGGAGAGCTTCTGGGTTGGTGAACACATGGGGGTGCTGGGAGGGAGGCACACCTGGAGAGGGCATGGAAACTGCACCCCTTTCCCCATACCTTGGCCTGTGAGCCTCTTCCATCTGGCTGTTCTGAGTGGTATCCTTTTATTAAAAAACCTGGCAATCTAGTAAGCAGAAAAAAACAAAACCACTCAGTTTGTCTTTATTGTTTTTACTTAGCTTTGTGGACCGTATAGACTGTTGAGCACTTGTTCTTAGGCCAGTATTCAGGACCAATCAACTAGATTCTTTCTACTTAAATTGAAGCCTTAGACCAGGAACATCACATCACCTGGAAGTTTGTCAGAAATGCCGAATCTCAGGACTGGCAGAATCAGAGTCTACATTTTAACGTGATCCCCAGGTGATTCGTATGCACATTAAAGTGTGAGAAGCCTTAGACTCAATGCTATCCAGCAAGAACATTCTCTGTCATCTGTCATCCCCTTGTACAAACTTGACACAGCTGCCAAACCCTGGCTTGCAATCTGACTTGCATCTAACTATCTCGTATTGTACTTCCGCGTTTCTTATTGCCTGGCCACCTCCACGCCTTCCTCCTACCTATTCTTCAGTGGTTGGCTCAGGTTCCATCTTTGCTTCTCTGTCCTTTAGCTCTGTCAGATTTTAGGCAAGTTGATTTTCCGATCTCTCACAATTTCCTCACCCATAAAATGGGGATAATGATGTCTATTTCATTAGGTCGTTGAAAAGATGAAATGAGTTAATACATGTACACTTTGTACAACAGTGCTTGGCATAATTGGCCCTCAGGAAGGGGTAGCCGCTACTGTTGTTGTTCTTGTTCTCTTGGGAACAGTAATGCAATGTACCATACAGACAAAAATCCCCCTGCCTTGTGGGGTATACTTTCTAACGGGTGCTGCTAAATAAGTGCTTGTTGGGTACTGTAGTCACATCTTGACTTGCCAGGCAGTTACTGATAGGCCTGGTGGGTCCCAGAGACTGCCAGAAAGCTAACTATGAGATTTTTTTTTTTTTTTTGTGGTACGCGGGCCTCTCACTGCTGTGGCCTCTCCCGTTGTGGAGCACAGGCTCCGGACGCGCAGGCTCAGCGGCCATGGCTCACGGGCCCAGCCGCTCTGCGGCATGTGGGATCTTCCCGGACCGGGGCACGAACCTGCGTCCCCCGCATTGACCGGCGGACTCTCAACCACTGCGCCACCAGGGAAGCCCAAACTATGAGAGTTTTGTATGCTTATGATATTGCGTTTTGCATTATCGCTGTTTATGTAGGCATTTCTTACTCATTAAATGCTGTGCCTCGCTTCTGTGTATAGTCCCTTGGCTCTTGACACTTGGTAGGTATGCTTAGTGGATGGAAGGCTTTCAGGAAGCCTCTCTTTCAGACCTCTCTTTGTCCTTCCAGTGTGAGGCTGCTGCGGTGAGGGCTGTCCAAGTCGCCAGCTTGGATGAAGGTGTTCCTCGTTCCAGTCAGATGCTGTTCTCTCTGCATTACACTGCTTATCTCAGCTGTTTAATGTGGACCTCTGTATTTCCAGCCTCACTCTCTTTAAGTTGCCTTGTTGCAGATGTTGACGGCTTTAGGGTAAACTTCTAGCTAGAAGGAAACAGTGCCAACCCACAGGCTGGTGCTGAGTGCACAGGTTTTGTGTCCACTGTAGTACAACATACATCCATTCTCTCTGACTTCCTGTAGTGTCAGATGGCTATTGTAAAAAGATCTTGGAAACTTTTGATTTAAATATAAAAATTCTCTGTAAAGCAATTTCAGGGAAATGGAGAGCTGCCATATGGTTCCTTTTGGCTTTCTCTGACCCCAGCTCTAATTGATACCCATTCTTTTTCAATTAAATCACCAAATTTATTTTGGCAAATCTAAGATAAATACGCTTTGTCCTCTTTCTACCACCCCCCTTTGATAGTGTCAGGGCTGGTGCTTTTGTGAATCAAGTTCCTGAAACCAGGTCAACATGAGCAGAGAGGACTTGGAAACCAAGTTCCTCTGGTTCACCAGAACAGCTCAAAATCACTTCAAACTGGGGTCATCATCCTCGCTGGAGTTTCATCACCGTTTTGCTGATTAGCTTCTCTTTCTATAACAAGCCCTATTAAAGCTGCACATCTCATTGAAAACACCCATGTTCTCTACACCCTCAAACCTACCATTTAAATCCAAGACGCTTAGGGAGATATTAATTCAGACATTTGACTGAACAGAGCCCTTTATCCCTTTTTTCCCCCCCAAGTAGCAAGTTATGCTAAGTACAGGGTAGGAAAACTCAATAACTCATGGAAAAGGCATTCATTTTACTTTTAAATTTCAATCACCAGGGTGAAGGGTCAGGAAAGGCCACGACAGAAATTCTTGCAGAAGAAAATCTCCCTGTTGCCCCGCAGCCAGTCATCTTCCTGCTGCATAAATCATTTCATTCTGTGGAATGTCAGCTCCAGCTGTAATCAGAGTGCCAAAGAGAAGGGCTTTCTTCAGGGCTTCCGACTGTGACAGTTGTATTTATTTTGGGTCAGCCTGATAGATGAACGGCCCTTTCAAAATAGCACGATTCATTAAAGAGTCGTTCCTACATATGCTCTTGGGGCTGGCCTGGTCCCACTGTGGGAATGAGGAATCAGTGTTGCTGCACGCGGCCGCACCTGCAGTACACACAGGCCTCCTGTTCCCCTCCAAGGCCACCTGTGCTGGCTGTCCATGTCCTCCTGCTTCACTCTTTTGGTGGGATACCACAACATTTAAAGAATAAAGAAGGGGTAGGCTCTTGACTCTAAACCATAGCAAATGAAGAAAGCAGAAAATCTCATAAAGCAAATTTTCTCAAGTAGATATTCCTGGGCTTCCTTAGCGCTTTCTATTCTTTTCTACCCTCTATACAGTGAGAGGATAGAGGCTGGCCTCAGACACACACTGGGCTCTGGCAACCCTGTCCTGCCTTTTGCATCTCTTCCAGATGGCACCATTTCCTTCTCATCCCCTGTATTCCTAGTTCACTTGCCAGTCTGTGCTTGTAACACTGTCCTGCTCCTTTCCCCTTTACTATTACATGCCAGCCTCTCTCCTACATATCTCTGGTGACAACACACCCTACACACACCACACACCCCTAGGTCCTCACCTTGGTGGAACTAATGCTAACGGTATCCTGGTTTATTTGTGAAGGAGGAGATAGCAGCTCAGAGGTTTGGAAGCTCGCCTCAGCCTCCTTTGCTGCTGCACACCCAGGACCATGAGAGTCTTTGCCATGACAACGGCCTCACTGTGCTCACAGTGAAGGTGAAGGAGGTCACCTCACTCTTCCATCTGTTCAGTTGCTGTGACCTGTGAAAGTGAAGACTGTCCATGGGAATCTCACACTGAGCTTGTCCATGTGCTTCTAGGGAGGGTAGTATGGAACAGGGCCCATGAGGAGTGGAGTAAAAAATTCAAGAACAGAAAGATGGAATTCTTATCCAGATTTGAACTCCTTCCTCGCAAATTATTTTCCACTAAGACACAAAATTGGGTAAGTTAAACACATTATTATTGCTTCTGCACCACACGTATTTAATCTTCATGGCAACCCTATGAAGTAGGTATGGTTACTAACTTTTTTTTTTCAGATGAGGAAATTGAGGATTCAAAAGGCTAATAATTGGGGCTTCCCTGGTGGCGCAGTGGTTGAGAGTCCGCCTGCCGCTGCAGGGGACGCGGGTTCGTGCCCCGGTCTGGGAAGATCCCACATGCCGCGGAGTGGCTGGGCCCGTGAGCCATGGCTGCTGAGCCTGCGCGTCCGGAGCCTGTGCTCCGCAACAGGAGAGGCCACAACAGTGAGAGGCCTGCGTACCGCAAAAAAAAAAAAAAAGGCTAATAATTTGGCCACAGTAACTGTGATCCAGAGCAAAGTTCTTAGTCCTGTGCTGGAATGGCTTCTTTCACAAGAACTGCTGGAATGAATGTGACAGAGGTAAGCGGGGGGAAGCTGATAAACCACAGAGGAGCAATTTTGACAACGATAATCTAGAGACTTGGGAATAGAAAGATTATACAGACTACCTAACAACCTTGAAGGGTTAGAATATATATGAATAATGAAAAGTAAGACAGTGGAAGGAAGAAATGAAACCTTTCAATTATTAGGGAAGAGATCCAGAAAAGAATCAGCTGATCACACAAACAATCTACCCTGTCCTCTTTCCTTACCTCTGTTATCTATCCATGGTGACCACCTGGGCAAAACCCCAGGCCCTTGACTGCTCTTCAGTACCTGTCAGGACCTCACACACAAGCAATGGGTGTGAACATGGAAACCAGCTCGACTGGTCATTCTCTGCTCCCGGATTGCTCTTGTCCTATGCCCACCTTACTGCCTCCTGGGATTACCTTGATGTTTCCCATTGTTACCTTTATGGACCTGGCTCTGCTTCTGGATTTTACTCAGACTTCACTTCCCAGCTGCCTGATGAAAATCTCTACTGGGAGCACCATCTATCCTCAAACTCAGTGCCGCCGAGCTCAACTAACTCCACCCCCAAACTACTTCTCCTCCTGACTCCCTGTTTCTCCAGTTGACCAGATTTGAAAACAACAATCATCTTTGATTGCCTCATTTACCTCTTTCTTTCTCTTACACAGAATTCAACCAATAACCAAGTTGATACATCTTCCATCTTTAATCCATCACCTTCACGTCAGGGCCACAATTCTAGTTTGGACCCTCATTTTCTTTTTCAGAAATTATTACTGGATCCTCTTATATCTCATCTATCTTATTTTTTCCTTCATCTTCTTGCTAGATCATTCTGGAATACCTCTCATTATGCTGCTTCTCTGCATAAAAATGTTCGGTGACTCTCCATGGCTGAATCAAGTGCATATTCTTCAGTTTGGTTTCAGAGCCCCCAAAATATGGCCCCTGGTGGGGACACTTGCTGTTTTTCCTTCCCAGAAGCCAGTTCGTTTTTTGGTAGGTGTCTTTAAGATTCCTTATGGGGACCCACTCCCCATTCCCTCGTCCATGTGGATTGGCTGGCACCGATCCCTCTTCTTGGCTCTAGGAGTGGACATATGACACAGTAATTGGTTCAGGGATAGGCAGAAATGACTTAAATCAGACCAGTGAATCTCTATTCTGAGTCTTTTGGCTGAACAGTTGAGAAAAAGAAGCTCATTTTCTGTTGAGACTGCTAGAATTGGTATGATAAAAGACTGAAGCTGCCAGGAGTTAACAGGTAAAACATGATAATGAAACCAACAGAGAGAAAAGAGGTGACATTTAGAGAGCAAGGTGGGAGTCCCTGGATCCACCTATGACTGAAGCCAGAGCACCCCTTGACTTTCCAATTGTGGGCTAATTTCTGAGCTTAAAGAATCCTGAACCTAAAGAATTCTGACTAATACAGCTTTCATCTACCTTTTCAAGCATCTCCTCTTACCCCTCCACAATTATGCCAAACTATCTGCTCTTGTCTCAGAGCCTGATGACTGCGTATTCATGCTTTGGCTTGTGCGGTTCTTTCAATGTGGAACACAATCTGTAGCCACCTCCACCTGCTCATTCTTTTAAGGTCTCTTTCAGATGTTACTTCCCATCTGGTATCTTCTCTGCCCTCCAGCCACATAGGTTCTTATCCCCATTTGAATCCCACTCCCCCCAGTGAATCTTCTTTGTCATTATATATTCAGCATCTTTCACCAGTGGCGCAGAGTAGATGCTCAATAAACGAGTGTGACTTGGATCAAAGAGAAAAGGAAAATGAAGGGCTTTCCATGTAGAAACGAAGCTAACATTTGTTGCAGTGAACTGACTTGAAGTCCTGAGAAAAATAATAGGAAATAGCTTTTCTCCTTCCTGCTTCATACCTGGCTTCTGTTTCTTCCAGAAGATAGGTAGGCATTTCCACTGCACTTCCTTAATCACACAAGCAACTGTAAACTGTAATTTTGCAGCATAAAAGCACTTTAAACCTGTGGGAAGCAGCAGTATTTATGGTTATAGGAAGATATTTTACTTACTTTAACATTGGTTGCTTCCTTTTACATATAGACTTTGTTGTTGTTTTGTTGTTTGTTTTCTCAAAGTCAATACTGTAGATTTATTTCACTAGCAATGTCAGTATTTCTGAGGCTATTGTATTGCTTTCTTCTTCAGAGTATTGCAAATTCTTTGAGCCTTGTGAGTTTTACCATGACACTATTTGAAAGGAATGTTCAGTTGTATTCAGTGTTTATATAGCACCTGACAGTTTATCCTCTGAGTGATTTACAGCTCCTCTATGGATGAGGAAAATAATGACACTGCAGTCTGGCAGAAGAGGGGCTCTTTCTATAGATGCTAACTGGAGAGGTTAAACAAGAAAAATCCTTGAGTCTCTTGGCTATGTGGTGTCAAAGACTCCTTTTTTACCCCACAAGTTAAAATAGTTACTTTGATGTCATATAAACACAACCTATAGAATCAGATGTTGAATTCAAAAGGAATCCTAGGACTTAAATCTAGACCTTTTTTCCCTTTATTTCCTCACTGCCATAGGCTACATATACTTGAAGAGCTTCTTTACAGTTAAGCAGAAAAAAAATCTGGGAGGATGTGTTTGCCTTGGTAAGTAGCTTAGAAAAGGAACTTTATACAGTCTATGCCTTTTTCCAACTTTCTGCACTGATATTTTTAGTGTATGGGACTTTTATTTTCATGAAAGGCTAAAAGCCAGAAAAGCATGCTGGTCAAGACTGTCCTTAAAAAGGATTCCCCAAAGCCCTATCTTTCTTCTACTGTTCCATTCATCTACTTATTATCTCTGCTTTTACTACTCCAGCTCTTTCCCACCAACTTCTCTCCACTTTCCTCTTTTATATGGCTTCTATTTATTGCCCTCTCATTACTCGTGATTATTCATGACTTTGTTGTCTCTCCTTGTGTATTTCACTTCCTTCCCAAAACGAATGGTTCATTCTAATGCCTTAAATTCAGAACTCTTGAGAGAGATCTTTTTAGGCAAAGCTCACCTGTTGGCCCCCTAAAGTGTTTCCAGCCAGTAGGTTTATTGATTGGCTGCCCTTGTTCATTCACCTGGGACCACATCCAACAGTGAGGCAACTTTTGGGAAGATCACGTCTTAAAAGGTCTGTGGGCATGGCAAACATTCCAAAGCTTGGTCCATCCAGGACAAGCCAGCTCATAATGTATTGCTGATGTATATGGCTATATACACCTAGAAGAGCATATAAATGATAAAGGAGAGGGAGGATTTCTACATACTTAAGGTATCAGGGGACCTTATCAACACATTTCAGAGAAATATTTAAAGGTTACTCAAAGGAGATTTCTTTTTTGAAAGGGTAAAAGAAAGGAGGCATGTCACATATTACTATGGATTTATCCCTCTTTGGTTATCTTTACTGTCATTTCTATGGGACATGGGGGAGAAGAAGTAAATACAGGTTTTCAGTCAACTTTCTGAACCAAAACCTGGCTTCTGCATTTTGATGGGCTTAGTTCACTTTAACATCATGTGCATCCTTGAAAGCAATATGTTTTCACAAAATAAACATTCTTACTGCTCTGGTATTATAGCAGCATCACAGTGAGCAGAAAACTTTAAAAGAGGTGAATTTTAGGAAAGGCAAAGTTCAACCACTCCAGCAGAGAACTGAGTCAATGGACTAATATTTGCCATCACTCTCTGGAAGGGACTCATTCCCTGGAAGCTTTGCTGTGACTGACCATCAGTGGATTTTTCCTGATATGCTTTGTGCCTGGTAAAGAAATGAAGAAAACTAATTTCTAGAGGGCCGAATCATATTTTCAGGATGGGCTGAAGTTGGTAAGAAAAATCTAGAAGCTCAGCTTAGGTGGGCCAGCAAGTAGCATTTGTTGTCTGGTTGACAGTCTGTTGTTTTTTTTTTTTAAGTCAGCAAGTGATAATGATGACATCATAACAAAACCATGGAACAAGACTCAGCAAAATCCTCAAAACAAAACATCAGTAATGAATGTGAATGCTTCTTTTCTTCATCTTTTATTGACATTTTTCTTTTCCTCAATGGTGTGACAGGCTGTACCATATCATCTACACTTGCTCAGCTGGTCTTTGCTCTAAAAGATGGCACATTTATCAGGCAATTAGCAGAGGGTAAATTTTTAGCCTTTGGTGACAGGGCAGTAATTTAATTTGGGTGAAGATAACCAGTTTGACATTGAAACCTATGATCTTGCTTCTAATCCTTGGACCTCAACAATTGATAAAATCAAACAGGCCACCAGAAGGACTGACTTACTTACCTGCTTAGATATTTACTTACTGACTAATTTCTGTTGTGTGTTCAGTATTACAGTGTGCTTTAGGAATAGGGGGTGGGGTGGGATCAGCAATCAAAAAGTAGAAACCCCGTTTATTAACTGGGAATCTAACTGGGTAGAGAAAATACATGTGAAGCAAATTGTAAGGTAGAATGCCGGTGGTTCTCCATTTTAACTATACATTGTAATCACTTGGGGAGCTTTAAAAATTACTGGTGCTGAGTCCTACCTCCAGAGAACTGGATCATACAATGTACTTGATAGTCCAGTGAAGACTGTAAGTCCCAGTGTTTTGTTCTTGACACTGGGGGCACATCTAGAATCATCTGGAGGACTTTTAAAAGTCCTTGTTCGCAGCTCAAAAACATCAGGATCTCTAGGGATGGGACCTAGCCTCCAGTATCTCTTAAAGCTGTCTAGGGTTGACAACCGTATCCTTAGAGAAATTCATAGCAAAGGAAGGGAAATAATGTCCGGTACAGTCAAGAAGATCCCACAGACAAGAGCAAAGGACATTTTGACACAAAAGAAGGTGGCGTACTTTCATGTGAGGGAAAGCATAGGTAAAGGCGCAGAGCTTGAACTGAGGCTGGTGGAGGCTCAGTTGGAACACAAGCTGGACAACGGTAGGATGCTCTTGTTTGAAAAAACTGCAAACACATTTGGAGAGACAAGGTAAACTGAGATCAGGATTTAAAAGTCAGGCTACGACACTTATTAGAATGGCAAAGATCCAAAACACTGGCAACACCAAATGCTGGCAAAGATGTGAAGCAATAGGAACTCTCATTCATTGCTAGTGGGAATACAAAAAGGAACAGCCACTTTGGAAGATAAATTGGCAGTTTCTTAGAAAATTAAACGTATTCTTACTGTACAATCCAGCAATCGCACTCCTTGGGATTTACCCAAATGAGATGAAAACTGTCCACACAAAAACCTGCACATGAATGTTCATTGCAGCTTTATTCATAATTGCTGAAACCTGGAAGCAAATAAGAATCCCTTCAGTAGGTGTACAGATAAATAAACTTTGGCACATCCAGATAATGGGGTATTATTCAGTGCTAAAAAGAATGAAAAGCCATGGAGCATCTTAAATGTATATTACTAAGTGAAAAAAGTCAATCTGAAATGGCTGTGTAATGTATGATTCCAACTGTATGACATTCTGGAAAAGGCAAAACTATGGAGATAGCAAAAGGATCAGTGGTTGCCAGGGATTGGAGAGGAAAGAGGGATGAATAGGCAGAGCACAGAGGATTTAGGGGAGTGAAATCATTCTGTATGTACTACAGTGGTGGATACATGTCATTGTACATTTGTCAAAACCCAAAGAATATACAACACCTAGAGTGAACCCTAGTGTAAACTATGGACTTTGGGTGATAATGATGTATCAATGTAGGCTCATCAATTTTAACAAATGTACCACTCTAAGTCAGGATGCTGATAATGGGCGGGGAGGGGGGCTATTTGCATGTGGGGGAAGGAATATAGGGGAACTCTTTTACTTTCTGCTCAATTTTTCTGTGATCCTGAAACTACTCTAAAAAATAGCCTTTTTTTTTTTTTTTTTTTTTTAATGGAGAAAAAAAGCCAGTATGGGGAATTGAAAGTTTAGACTGGAGGCAGTAGGGTGTTTCTGTATTTCTTGAGCAGGGAATAGTGATGAGAGCAATGTTTTAAGAAGAACACCTTGGCCACAATGTATGGAGTGGATCAAACAGCAAGGGGCTGTGGCAACAATACAGATGCTAGATGAGGAGAGAGGGTTGAAGATTGGCGATGATCTGAGACTCAATGTGAAGGAAACCTTGGTGACTGACATCTCATCTTGAGTCCTATGACTCTCTTTTCACTATTTTGATAAATAAAAGCAGTGTTTGAAGCTATCTAAAAGGGAAAGGGAAAGTATGAAAAAAGAGTTGAAATGTGCACTATGCTCTGAAAATCTGTTTTTCAGAGTGAGGCTAGAAGGCAGCATATGGGAAGCACTTGAGTACATTAAAAAAACCACCATGTGAATTATTTTAAAAATCTAATTTGCAAAGGCCATTGGCATTGCTTGGGTGCATTTGTAAATCAGGCAGTCGCTTAAGTCATCTTGAGCAGCTAAAGCTATAATTTCCATGAAAAGGCTCAAAATATTAAAACATTAATTGAAAAAGAGCACTTTGAAAATCCTGTTTGCAGAGTTCATTCAGCTGGGCAGGATAGGGTCAGGCCAATTTTTCATCTGCAGTATAGGCTAAGCCTTTTTGCATGATTGCCCTGGAAAACAAATCCTTCATATGGTAAATGAATGACTCCTTGGTCTGTTTGCTTTATTAAAGGCTATTGCAGTCCTTTTTATTTATTATGCTCTCAGTTTCTACTAAACTCGCAAACTTGAATGTAAAATGTCCTGTGTTATTTAATCTACAAGCTATTGTTTACTCCCTCATCTTATGAAGCCAGGGCTGGCAGACTCAGCTTTTATTATAATAGATGTAAAGCGTCTGTGGCATCTGTGACGAGAATCAGCCTAGCAAGACAGGGTTCTGCTGTTCCCTGCTCTTCTCCTGTAGGCTGGCAATTTGGGGTAGTGGGCGCAGATGCTCCCCCAAGCACTCCCTCCCATCCCCCAATGTCTGCTGCCAAACCTTAGATCACCTTTACAGAACAGAGGGCGACTCAATGTCAGCAACTGACACATGCTAATCTTTCCTCTGAGGCAGCTGACAAAAACTCTGCTGGGAACAGAAGAGTGACTCTGGGCTCCCTCTCTGCAGGTCTTTGCTGATTTCAAGGTCAGGTAGGTAATGCACATGGTGTCTTACCTAGAGTAGACACTACAGAGTCTGGAAGGAAGTAGAGAAGAAGGAAGAGGAAAATTGACGTGCCTATTCTGCTGCAGGTACTTTACATTAGCACATTTTATTCTCCTTCCATCTTATGAGAGAAGACACATTATTTACCTCATTTTATAGGTTAAAAAAAAAGAAAGCATTGGGAAATAAAATCACCCACAGGCAGGGATGCAGATAAGAAGTTATCAGCAAGTGGCAGAGCTGGGGGCTAACCCCGGACTGCCCCACTTCACAGCCTGAGTACTTTTCACCCTTCTGATTTTTGCCCTGGTTCTTTTGCCAGGCCTTCTTGGACCCCCCAGTGCTCTGTGCCTCCTCTGTCTGTGTGACCCACCCCTGCATTACTTCTGAGGTCCTTGCCTGAATGGCACAGCCCAAGGCTTCACCCATGGAAAGCTACTTCTCTGTCCCTCCCAGACTGCAGGTCAGCTGGGAAGTTCTTATTCTTGTCACACACACGATTTTTGTCAGAGGTAGGCTTAATTTAGCCCGTTAAGCACCTTCCCATTAGGCTTGTGGCTTAAGTGAAATGTCAAAATGTGATGTCTAATATTTTATGAGTAACACTGATGTGCTACTTCTTTGATCCCTTTTCATAGCCCATGTTACGACCATCTGGACACCTCCTTCTCTTGGAGTTTTTGGGATGGCAGCCAAAGCAAGTACAGAATGCTGAACAGATCAATATAGTTAAGCACATTACCATAATCCACAGACATTAAAACATCAATACCTCATTCCCCTGACAAAGCTTATATCAAACAGAAGGCTCGATGGCATAGGAGACAGATTCATTAGGCTTTCACCTCTGGGAATGGGTTTCCACACAGCTTAGGTCACTTGAAAGGAAGAGTTTCATGGTGTTAACTTTGCCAAACTTTATTTATTGGCATTTGGGCTCCAATCACAATCCCAACAGGATAGCAGCTTTTCCTTACAAAAGGGGCATTTTCCACATTTGTCGCATCAAACACATGGTGTCAACACAGGAATTCATTTGAGCTCTGTGTATCCTGTTCTATTAGGTATCCTGTTCTATTAAAAAAACACCTGCAAACATTAGACTGCAAAGCTTCACGTGTAACCCCTTCAGTATGTTTAGCCAAGACGTGAAGAATTTTAAAAATCAATATTACTCAGGCAGCTACTGTGTGCCTGGCACTGTTCTAGGCACTGGAGATGCAGTCAGGGTGCTTCACAGACTAGGAGCTTCCCCTCACAGAGCTTACACTGTAGTTGGAGAGACAGACAAGCAAACATAGACATAAGGTAATTTCAGGTACCTGTAGATGCTATGAAGAAAGGAGATGTGGAAATGTAAAGTGGGACACATAAGGCAGAGCAGTGACAGAAGAATTGCCGAGAAGCTAGATCCATTATGTGCAGAGAGAAGTCATGCAAAAGTTAGGAAGTTAGGGGAAAAGTATCCTAAATAGAAAGAATAGCAAGGGCAATGTCCTGCGGTGAGAATGAGCTTAATTTATATGAGGAATAGAAGTAAGGCCACCGGGAGCCTTAAAATCAGAGAAATTGGCAGTTAGATCATGCAGAGCCTTCCTGGACATGCAAAAGACCTGGGGCGTCACTGGAGGTTTTAAAGTAGGGAGGTGACATTATTTTTAATTTTATTTTTACTTTAATATTTATTATCATTATTATCTATGATTCATTTTTTAAATAAAAATTGCTCTTGCTATGGCAGTGATTCTTAACAGGGGGAGATTTTGCCCTCCCCCCCAGGGGACATTTATCAATGTTTGGAGCCATTTTTGGTTGTCACAACTGGAAAGTGCTACTGACATCTAGTGGGTAGAGGCCAGGGATGCTGCTGAATATCCTATAATGCCTGGGACAGCGCTCACAACAAATAAATAGGCAGACTAAAAGGTCAGTACTGCTGTAGTTGAGAAACCCTGAGCTAATGGTATAGAGAATAGATTTTTCAGGAAGGGGGAAAGAGTGGAAGCAGAAGGCCGGGGCAGGAACCCAGGAGAAATGATGGTTACTTGGACTAAAATGGCAGCAACAAAGTTAGAGAGAGGTAGAGTGATTCAGGATATATTTTGCAGATAGAGCTGACAGGACCTGCTGATAAGTTGGCTGTGGGAAGTTAAGGAAGGGAGTCAAAGGTGACTTCTAGTCTGAGCAACTAAGTAGATGGTCAGGTCATTTACCTAGATGGGGAAGAATAGGCAAGAAATAGATTGAGAAGGGAGTTCAAGAGTTTTGTTCTAGGCATCTGTTAGACAGTGGAGATACCAAGTGAGCAGCTGAACAGAAGTCTGAATCTAAAGGTCAGGTCTAGTTATGAAACCACGGATGGTCATTAGTCAAATCCATTTCACCTGACTTCGCTCATCAAGGTTGTCTTCAAAAGACTTGCCTCTCCCCCAAGCCGCAGGTAGCCTAAACAATAAGAAGTTTGCAGTCAGCTGTGTCTAGTTCCAGGTGAGCTGGTTAAGACTGGTTACAACCACCAACTCTCCAACTGGGCATGCGTGAGTGTCCAGTTTGGTGACCTTCTGACGTCAGAGGGCCAAAAGCTCCACCCTCAGAGCCTGGCAAATGCCTCAATTTTTTGAATGTGCAGAGACCTGTAGCTTAGTTACCCCCGCACAGGACAGAATGATTACCACACCTTTTTCCAATCACCTTTCCCCACGTTCCCCGTGCCTCGGACCACCCTGCTTCATATTCTTTATCCTATAATTACCCCAGCCCTTTGCTTTGGGAGAGGCAGATCTGAGATCTCTCCTGTCTCCTCGCTTGATTGACTTGCAAATACATCCTCTCTTTGCTGCAGATTTCGGCATGTCAGGGCTTTAGCAAATCGAACCTACTTTAGTAATAGTTATCATTATGTAGATAGTACTTAAGGTCTTGAGACTAGATAGATAACCTAAGAAGAAGGGGTGACTGGGAAGGGCAGAGGGGAGAGTGCTGATCTCCCCAATATTTAGGGGCCAAATTATAAGGTGGAAGATCCAGAGGAACGTGGTATCCTGCAAGACATGGTTGGGGGAGTGCGGGTGGGCAAGAGTTTTGGAGAATGGAGGTGTTATCTATGTTGGATGTTTCTGAGAGGTCACATAAAATCAAAGCCCAAAAAATCCCCACAAAAAACAAACCAAAAAAACCCCCAAATTTGGCTGACTTAATTTGGCCAAGGGAGTGTTGGCACAGACTAGAGTAAGCTTCTGTGAAGTAGATGGGGTTGAATGCTGATTGGAGTGGGTTGAAGACAGCATGGGGGGTTAGGAGATGTGATCAAAAATAGGAATTCTTTCAATAAATATTGCTGAAAAGAGAAGCAGATAAATGGGATGGTCGAAATGGGATGGTGACAGAATTCCAACTGTAGAAAAAAACTTTTTTCTTACTAGAATCCCCCCACACTTTTTTTGCAAGTCCCAAATTGTAACATTTACTTATGAAATTAACCAATAAGAATTTAAATGAAAAATTTCATGGTTTCCTAGGTGTTGGTATATAACACACGTGTTTTATTAAAATTAGAACTCTATCTTGTGAATGAAGTTAAAATAGATTATTCTAGAACCACCGAAGAACAACTAAAACTTCAGAGAAGTGGTTTTTCTAAGAATATATTTGGAAAACCACTACACAAAATTAATTTTAACAACAAAACTTCATGTACCAGTCAAGGCAATAATTTTTTACTCTCCATAAGTCCTTTCTCCTGAGCCTGAAATTATAGCAAGATTTTAATCTTGGCTCTGTCACTTCTTAGCTCTTTGGGCAAGTTGCTTCATCTCTTGAAACATAAGATTTCTCATTTATAAATCAGTAGGGGATAGTGTGAAGATTAAATGAAATAATATATGCAAATTGCGTGTGTCCTGCGTGGGGCCCATCTCCTTTCCTTCTGGCACCTTTACTCCAGGACTCTGTCAGGCTAGCAGTGCAGTGACTTTGTGCTGCAGTATTATATGTGGCAGTGCTGGTCATCATGGGGAGCTCCATTTTTTTCCTCTCATCTCACCTTTGTTGTCTTTTCATCTTAGCTAGTACAAAGCCCAGAAGGCAACAGACTTTGCATCCACTTGCTGCCTATTACCCTTGAAGCATCTCAGTGACATGAGAAACAAAGCAAGATTTGTTTCTGAGACATTGTAGATAACCAAATATGGAAGCTGTGACAACTTCAAAGGAAGAATACCACCAAATTTTTGGTTTAGGGTTTTGCTACAGTTGGACCCATAAGCAATTACCTTTCCCCAATCCTCCAACCATAAATGGAAGATTCTTCTAAGAAGGAAAAACAAAAAAAAACACCCCAAAATAAATTAATTTTGAATTATTGTATATAATTATAAAATAATTTTGAATTATGTATACAAGTAGAAGTGAGAAAGTCTCTTCAAATCTAAAAAAACTGTCACTGACTTAACACTGAGAGTGTTGAAGAGACCTGTGAGAAGAGTATTGGCAAGTGGAAGTGGCAGAGGTAGATAATGTCCTTTGTTAAATACAGACCACATTTCAAGTCAGGTTTGAACCCTATGGATAGACTGAAGGATGCATATGATCTCAGTGCCAGTTATAGCTGTTATCAAGTTTCACACACTTGTCTGTTTCAGAACCCAATTCCTCACTACCACTCTGCATCTCTTAGGTTGGAGCCTGAACTTCCTAAAACACCATCTATGTGAATATTCTGAGATGTGCCCCATGAATGGGAGATAATACCCCTGGATTAGGGTAAAGAACTGTCTTTGAGATTCTGGCCTATGTCCTGCACCCTTCCTGGGGCAGCTTCCACTAATGAATGAACCCTGTCTTCAAACATGGAGCTCACCTGGGCTTTTGAAAATATGAAAGGCTCTTACTATCACACCAGTCAGTGCCAATGAGGACTAACCTAGCCTGGCGGTGGTTTCTGCCATGCAAATGTCTTCTATGTAAATTGTCTTATTGGGAGCTTTCAAACTCATGGGGGTGAGGAGTGGTTACAGAAAGTCCACAAATGTCCACAATGGCCCACATTATCAGTATCTTCAGTACCAGATTTCTGGTACAGAAAAACTCCAAAAGCTCCAACAAAGACTGCATTCATTCTTCAGGAGATGCTTCTCCATTTTTGTCATATTTCACTTTCCCTTAGTGTCATGTTATTTGCCTGGGCATAATTTTACTTTCTTTATATTTTTAAAGTTTCAGGTTGGGTGGATTAATTTTTAACCTTGAGGTAAAAGTCAATTCATAGCAATTTAGCAGTGTCTAGTTCAGTGATTCTCAGGATTTTCATACTTAAGACCCTTTAACAGGTTAAAAATGTTTCCTGATCCCCACATTGTAGGAGCAGAACATTTAGTATCCACTGATTGAAAAATTACTTAATGACAAAAGCAGAAGCATTTGAACACCTTGAAAAAAAAAACTGAACAATTTCACAAGTTTGAAAGACAGTAGTGCACTACACTTGAGTCACATCAATCCTTCACTTTTGGGTAGTCATTAGTATGAGGACGAAGGAGCTGATCCTTTAATTCAGTGGCTGCTCAGGAATTTGTGCCCACCCTTTCCCCACAGTTCTGCACCTCCCCACACAGACTTCCTTGAGATGAAACTGAGCAGGAACCCTGAGGGGCCTTCCCAGAGACAGACCCCCAAACTCCCATGTCCAGTACCTGCCTCTTGTGTGTAGAAAAGTTTTAGCCTCCTAGGCCCTCCTCAAGTTCCAAAGAGCAAATTTAATCAGAGAAGTGAGAAAATGCAGAAACAAAGGAAAACAGTCAAGTAAGACAAAATAATAATAGTTTAGTCATAAAACAAAGTCAAGGACATTTAGTGCCTCCTCAATGGCTACAGGTAATATCCCGAGCCATATCCTAGCTGTTTTGCAGACACTAAGACCCCTACTAGGTGGAAGAAGCTAACTGCATGATGACCATGAACACATAGCCCCCAGACCAGCTGGAGCCTGAGGATTGGTAATGCTGACCCCTGTGACCTCACCATCAACAAATCAGAGAACCGTGCATAAGCTGATCAAGCTGTGACCCTGTCCCTCACTTTGCCTTTAAAAACACTTCCCTAAAAGTCTTTGGGGAGTTTAGGTCTTCTGAGCATGAGCTGCTTTTTCTCCTTGCTTGGCCCCATGTTGGACACCTTGCAATAAATGCTGTCCTTGCCTCCACCAAAACTTAGGATCAGTAAATTGGCTTTGCTGCACATCGGGCAAATGAACCCAAGTTTGGTTTGGTAACAGAAGAACTGATATCTTTCTTTTTATTTTTTTTATTTTTTATTTTTTTTAAAAAATTTATTTATTCATTTATTTATTTTTGGCTGTGCTGGGTCTCGTTTCTGTGCGAGGGCTTTCTCTAGTTGTGGCAAGCGGGGGCCACTCTTCATCGCGGTGCGCGGGCCTCTCACTGTCGCGGCCTCTCTTGCTGCGGAGCACAGGCTCCAGACACGCAGAGCTCAGTATTTGTGGCTCACGGGCCCAGTTGTTCCGTGGCACGTGGGATCTTCCCAGACCAGGGCTTGAACCCGTGTCCCCTGCATTGGCAGGCAGACTCTCAACCACTGCGCCACCAGGGAAGCCCCTGATATCTTTCTTAAGCAGCTTCCCAACTCGTAGCACTCAGTTTGGGCCAGTACACATGATGAATCTTCTGGTTTGACTTGATTAGATCCTAAGATAAAACTATAGCATTTTGGAGCTAGGAGGCACAGCAGAGGTCATCTACTTTTACCACTTTAATTCCCAAATAAGCAACTTAAGGCCAAGGCATAGGACTGGCTTGGCCCAGGTCAGGGAGAGTAGGACAGAACCAGGTACACATAGCATTTTGGCCCTGGCTCTGTCTGGGCCTTGTGTGCGGGACAGCCAGGCCTGCATCCTGAATACTGGCTACTCCCTATGGCCAGAAGATTCTCCAACGTGTCAGGCTGTGCCCTGCTTTTAGCTCTCTACTCATGTAACCTTTGCCCAGAACCTATCTCTCCCCACAATTACCTGGCAGAAATTTAGTTCATTTTCTAGACTCAACTAGAGAAAATCCTTTCCATGAAGCATCTTTAGACCCTCACAAGTCAAATAAAACACTGCCTCTTTTGCATTTCTACTGTAGAAAGAATAATAACAATGGCTAACATTTATTGAGCACCTACTATATGCCAGTCATGTTTACAAGTTATATTTCCGTTAATCCTCCTACAACCTATGCCATAAGAACTATTATTTGTTTACAGTTTGAAAAGGAGGAAGCTGAAGCTCAGAGAGATTAAGTAAGTTTTCAGAAGTGTCAGAAGTGAGACGTCTCCCCTGGCACTGCGAGTCGATTAACTGCTGTGCTAAGTTACTATATTGTACAGTGGTTGTAGCATAGCACTCATAACATGGAAGTGCACTTATGTTTGATGTACATCTGTCCTTCCCACTAGACCATGAGCCTCTTAAGGGAAGGGCTTTTTTCTCCCCATATCTAGCAGTTTCTGGCAGAGAGTAACTTCTCAATACATATTTGCTGAATGAATGCATGAATGAAAGAATCATTTGCCATAGGTGGTTCTTAAAATGCAAGTCCCAAACAGTCCATGAATAATGATCATTTATAAATGAGAGGGCTGGACTAGTGATTTATCTACCTGAATGATGATTTCCCCAAATAGATGCTACAGATTATTGGCAAAAATGTCAGATAATTAAAAGGCTTTCTATATTAGGTCAGTATGAGAACCTCCTATTTCTCTCTCTCTCTCTTTTTTTTTTTTTTCTTGCTGAGGAACAAATTGAAAGCTAGAGAGAAAGCAGGGAACAGTGGAAGTAGTGTTAGAGTGGAGGTCAGGAGTGCTGGACCCATAACCTGCTCTGCCTCACCACTTCCTTTCAGACTCCAGCAGGTGAGACAGCCCGCCATTTCTAAGCAGGGATGTGTTTCTAAATGCTCCCTGAGACCTTTTCATTGCAAACATTCTGAGATTCTAATATTCACCAGGTTGTGTGTGGGCTGATCCAAAATGCAAGTCAAATGAAAAAGCTCTGTCACTTTGGACTTCCCCAGAATATATATATTCTGTATCACAGATTTGAAACTGCTTTTTAAAAGACAGAAAATGAAGACTTAAAAAATGAAATTAAACCTATGCTTCTTTTCCACAGGCAAGGTCCTCAAAGATTTTGTGTTTGTGATGGTGAGAAAAACTAGAGAAACTCTCACCTGTGAGTGGTCTTCACACAGAAAGAGCTGGAAAGACACTGTGACCTTGAGCTAATCCCCCAGCCCATTTTGGTCTGCCTGTCAGATGGAAGGGTGGGGCTCATTGAAGGGTTTCTTCTAGGGCAAACGTTCCATGATATCACATACTCCTGGAATCAACTCATGAACTTTCTTCACACCACCAATATGGGTGGGTACTGGATCAAAAGCCCCTGTACTACATGTTACCACTTCTTCCACTGTGTTTCTATTAATGCTCTAGCTTTGGCCACATCTATCATCTCTCCATGACTGTGGTCAGTTCTAAGTCACTTGCTTCTTCTTCTTCTATTTTTTTTTTACTTTGATCCCTGCCTACACTATTTTTGGATAACTGTAAATTATCTAAGGAAATGCCAATTCTCACTTATGTCATCTTCTAGCCATTAATCTTGGGATTCACGCCCATCTCTTACAAAGAGAAATACAATATGTATGTGCTTAAAACGTGACTTCCTTTGGGAAGAATATCCTTAATATCATAAATAAATGGTTTATTTGGTTTGAAATTTAAATTTTTTTTTTTAATCTTTATGAGTTTCTCCTGAAATCTATTTTGCTTTAAAATCACAATAAAAATTTAGTGTTTGAAATTAACTCTGAATGCTCATCATTCAATTAATAACAGAGGCTGACATCATCAGTGATAAACTATGAAGCTCACAGTGTACAAACTTCTGATAGATATTTTTGGACAAGTCACATCAACTGCTCTTAATATTATGAGCTTCCTTTTATCCTCTACACTTTCCTTTTTTAAACTTGCTAGATATATTTACAGAACATCACATTTTCCCCACAAGCTGTTTCAATCTGCATTTTTCTCAATGACTAATCTGACATACCAGATAGGAGATTCTTATTTTTTCCATCTTAGTAAATGCTAACCAAGTATTTTGTTCTGTTTTCGTGAATTCTGAGAAATCTAGCAATAATAGACAAGAAATAAATAGTCCAATGTCTGTATGTTCTTGTTCTCAAGATGGCCATGTTTTTGAGATTATCCTTTTTGCAAAATGGCAGTCCATGTTTCCCCTTCAGTAACTTTGCTGTAAATGGAAAGTCATACAAGAGTTGCCAGAATCAATGTTTTAGATTCTTGTGTCTCTCAGAGGATTCATGGTGGTAATGCTGTATACCATGTGTTTCTATTTGAAATTATCTGAGCTTCTTACTTGTAGTTATGCTGCAAAATGGTGTGATCCTGAGTCTACTCTTCTTCCAAAGCAATACATAATTTTATTGCCTTGTTTTTCAGAAGAATGCACTTTTTTATTTCTAAGACATTGAGAGATTATTCCATTTCTCTGTATTTGTACCAAGAAGAAAGAAGCAATTATCCATTTCTACTTCTTCTCTGTTACATTATTTGCCAAGCTAATCCTCTTTGTGCTTCCAGTGGACATTTGTTTCCCGGTTAGTTATAGTCACCTAATGATCACTCTTCAGGAACTCTTGTCTGTGTCCCACATGTTTGACTGCAACAAGGCAGTTGGCTGGCAAGAAATTTCAAAGAGAAACCCCTCAAAAACTGGCTTCAGGATTTTCCACATTTATTGCTGGTTAGAAATAGGACTTGGGAAGTACAGCTTTACTTCATTTTATGGCACTTTGCAGATACTGTTTTTTTACAAATTGGAGGTTTGTGGCAATCCTGCCTCAAGTAACTCTATTGGTGCCATTTTTCCAACAGTATTTGCCCACTGTATCACATTTTGGTAATTCTCACAGTACTTCAAACTTTTTTATTATTATTACAGTTGTTACGGTGATCTGTGATCTGTGATGTTACTACTGTAAAAAGACTACAGCTAATGAAAGGCTGGATGTTGGTTAGCATTTTTTAGCAATAAAGTATTTTTTAATTAAGGTACGTACATACTATAGTCTATAGTATAGTATAATATATACTATATATTATATACCCACTTGGAAACCGAAAAATTCCTGTGCTCGGCTTATTGCAGTTATTTATCATGGTGGTCTGGAACTGAACCCACGAAATCTCTTGGTATGCCTGTATTCATTCTGCGCTTGTCACCAACAGCATATATCAGGGATTTATCATAAATGGAGGCATCCCTATGTGAAGGTTCCTAAATATAGTCTGTGTGTGTAATTGTACTTTTGCCATTGGTGTTTACATACCTTAAATAAATCTTGCATCTGGATGACACGATGATTCTTCTAGGAAACTGTCATGACTGTGGCTATAGAAACCACTAAGTTCAAAGAGGAGCCAGGAGTTGAGGCTGAGGGATAGCAAAGATTGAGAAGGAGAAAATATTTCAATTTTCAAAAGGAATGAGGCAAGTAAATGGCATGACTTACTGGTAGCTTTATTTCTGAAAGAGTCATAAGGTTTCTTGAGAAGTTAGGCAGAAGGACTCCAGACTGAGAATAGGGGTGAGACAGAGATCAAACAGAAATCTCTAGACAGAGAAATGAGTAAAATCCATTTCTAAAGCTAGAGAACTCAAGACTAACTTATCTATTCAGTAGCATTTATTGAGGATATATTGCATGTGAGTCAGCAATTATACTATTTGTCCATTTCACTACCAAACAGATTGTTCCTTTGCTGGCATTGCTGTCTTTAGTGGACAGACAGGTATTATTGTGTCTCCCTAGAACAGTACCCCCTCCCCTTCTTTTGGGAAGTGCTCCTCACTCATTTCAACCACATGACTCTGTAGAGAGATACAGATGATCCTCTTCTATCAGGAAAAGTGGGCACCCGCCCAGGTTGGCCCAATCTTGTATCTCTTCCCCTAGGCCACAGTGACTGTGGTAGAGCTTGTGACCTATGTGAAGCCAATGAGAGCATTTATAGCTTCTATCATTCCTCAAGATTTGCATACTTGGAGTTGGCTGGGCAGAACTCTCTTTCATATCTGGTCAGGAAGTTATCAGGATGTAAACCTAAATCTGGCCATCATTAGAGCCTGGAAGGACATAAGGAGAGCTGGCCTGGAAGACCAAAGCTGACTTATGGAAAGAAGCAGAGAAGAAACTTGCAGAGAGACACACACACACATAGCGATTGTCCTGTTTGGCTTTTGAGTCCTATATCCAATCATCCCTGGAATCAGATCCCAGCTTTTCAATGGTGTGTTATGTGAGCTAATTCATTCCTTCTTCAGATAGTTGGAACTGTGTTTCTGCACCTTACAATTGAGATCTTGAGAATCCGTGGACATTTCTGCTTTAGGTAAGAATATGGGGGGCTTCCCTGGTGGCGCAGTGGTTGAGAATCTGCCTGCCAATGCAGGGGACACGGGTTCGAGCCCTAGTCTGGGAAGATCCCACATGCTGCGGAGCAACTGGGCCCGTGAGCCACAGCTACTGAGCCTGTGCGTCTGGAGCCTGTGCTCCGCAACAAGAGAGGCTGCGACAGTGAGAGGCCCGCGCACCGCGATGAAGAGTGGCCCCCACTCATCGCAACTAGAGAAAGCCCTCGCACAGAAATTAAGACCCAACACAGCCAGCATAAATAAATAAATAAATAAATAATAATAAAAAAAAGAATATGGGGACTTCCCTGGTGGTCCAGTGGTTAAGACTTCGCCTTCCAATGCAGGGGGTGCGGGTTCGATCCCTGGTTGGGGAGCTAAGACCCCACATGCCTCGCGGCCAAAAAACCAAAACAAAAAACAGCAGCAATATTGTAACAAATTCAATAGTTTAAAAATGGTCCACATCAAAAAAAAGAATATGGAAAAGACTATCCAATTGTTGTCACGACCATCCTAAGAAGGGAGTTTTTAAAAAGGGTTAGAGAGATAATGTGTATATTGGAAAGTTGGAGGCAGAGAAGGTGTAGGGCAGTGGTCCCCAACCTCTTGGTCACTAGGGACCGGTTTCGTGGAAGACAATTTTTCCACGGACCAGGGCGGGGGTGGTTCGGGTGGTAATGTGAGCGATGCGGAGCAGCAGAGGAAGCTTTGCTCACTTGCCCCCCGCTCACCTCCTGCTGTGCAGCCCGGTTCCTAACAGGCCTCAGACCGGTACCTGTCCGCAGCCCAGGGGCTGGGGACTCCTGGTATAGAGAATTACATTCCCAAGGCTGGCCCCAGGAGAAATCATCAAGCCCTCAGTAAAAAGGCAGGGAGAAAGCTACAAGCCAACACCAAGAAGAGACTGCTGGTTCACCATTCAGACACCAGATTTGTCCAGAGCTAGCCTTAATGATGAATGTCTTATCATGCAACCACTGCTAAAGCACACACTCAGGTTTATTTTCTGAATCCTGATCTGATATCATGTAGTTAAGGAGTCACCCTACTCAAATATATAGCATTTAGCGTTTCTATCTTTTAGGATTAGGCAGAAGCCAGATACTCAAGAGAAGAATATTCAAATCTTGAATCTCTTGGAAGAGGCAGAAACAATACAATGGAATAAAGGTTAAAAAGCAACAGCAACAACACATTTTAGGCCTTGTTGTATTGATTTAAAGAAAGTAACTAAAGGTAAGTAAAACTTCAATGGAAGATAAGTAACTATAAGTAACTGAAACCCCAACTTGAGCTTGGAAGGGGGATTTATAGCTTATATCATTTATGTTTGGGGCTTCAGGTGAGCTTTCATCAGGGTTGCATGTCTTTCTCTGTAATTCTCTTGGCTTTTCCAGCACTGCTAGATTCAAGCTTCCAGAGAGGGCCTCTCTTAGAAAACATGTACTTTCTTCCTTGTTTTTGTACAAGCCCTCTTAAGCCTAAGCTTGCCTTTTTATTTTAGGATCAAATTGAAGACCACAAGGCATTCTAACCTACTGAATTTTTCTTACCAGTTTTTCTAGTTCTATATCCTCATTAGGCACATGATCACCATCCTTATGTTTAACCAATTGTTTTGCTATCATATGACAATGCTTGCCAATTTCCCAGCCTAGAATAAAGTACATTCACTACCTAATTTCCATTCAATAATTCTCACATTTTATAGTCTGTTACCTTCCACACCTTATTTCTGGGAATAAATTGTGTCTGTTAGGATGTATTTGACTGAAGGGAATAGAACATGCAGTGTGGTTTAAACATCAAAAGTGCTTTATCGGTTCGTGTGATAAACAGTTTGGTGGTAGGACAGCCTTCAAGCATGGTTTGATCAGGACTTTGGCTCCACTTCTCTGTAGTGCTGGCTCTGCCCTCCCACTGTGTTGGTTTGGTCCTCAACCTGGCTTCCTTCATGGAGTGAGATGGCTGCCAATGACTAACAAGGCTACATGTTTCTTGTTTACAAATAATGAATTTCTCTCTAAATTTCAGTTTTTCTGTCACATCAGTAGAGAGACAGCAGCTCTGGTTCATAACTAAGTTGTACTTAATAGCTTCCACATCTCCATGTATTAACTCAACATGTACCCCTGACAAAATGTAATCCCCTCATGTAATAAGGAGAAAGGAAATCTCAGTCCAGCTATCAATTTTCACAAGCATTTTATTTCAGAGTACTTTATGTTAAGAAGGTTTTTCTCTTCCCAGACTCAGAGACCCATTTTTCTTTTCCTCTTGCCCTCAAATAGAATAATTTTCTTATTTCCAGATTGAAGTCTGAGAGCAAAGAGGATGCCTCATTGTTGGTAAAAATGGGAAAACCCTGGGAAAGGGGCTGTGCCAGGAAAGAAACACTATTACGCTACTTCTTCCTTCATAGCTCTCTTCCTGCTTGTAGAAGTGTCAAGAGAAAGAGGAACAAGTCCTCCTTCAAAGGAGAAACAGCTGTTGAGATGAGGTTACCACTCACCTTACACATACACCCTGGAATTTAGAGATCTGGTTGCACTTCTATGCAAGCTCTGCAGAGGGTCGCTGGACACCACTTTGTATCCAGCACAGTTGTATTTTAGACTCAGCCCTTACTACTCTATTCCTTTTTGCTAAAGCATAGCCCAACACATGGTTTTCAAGTAGAATTCAAACCACTTCCTTAAGAATGAACTCGGTAATAGAGTAGTTCATATGTAAACCTGGGTTTACTTTATGTCCAACTACACGTTTAACTAGAAAGAAAGAAGGTTATGAGGAAGATGTGGTCAGAGTGGTACGTAGAAATCTGCCAAGGCAGGAATCCAACCCTCCTGCTCTGTGTCTGTGAAATGTGCAGAGGTGTACAGAAAAAGGCCTGTGGGAAGTCAGGGGAAAAGGCTCCCTCCTTCTTAAAAGAAGTTCTGGGAAATTCTCAAAGAGAAAGAGCAGAAGAAGGGAAATTTGGAAGAGACAACACAAATAATCCAGAAGTTGCAGCGAACTAACATTGGATTTGGTGGTTCAAGCTCATAATTCTTCCCCCAAATGCCATTCTTTGGGACCATACATGGAACTATGTCTTAAAACCCCGCCTTTCCCCATCACAATGCCCTTTTTGAATTTAGATGTCACAATCAAGCAGAGTACAATCTGATGCCAACTCAGTCGTGACAACAGATTAAAGACTACACATTTACAGCCTGAAGTAATTCATTTTAGGGAGGGAACTGCCGATTGGAGACAGCTGGAGTTTAGTTAATGGACAACCCGTCTAAATTGCGCAAGGCTCTGGTGCAAGGGCACCTGGGGTGTCTCAGAACAGCTCTCACTTCTCACCCAGGCAGCTATCCTGTTTCCCAAGCTGCTCAAATGCCCAGCAATTCGACCATGTGATAAATACAAATTAAACTTCTGGCTGTTCCAATCCTTCTTTATTATGAGCACTGGGGAGGAGCCAATTTAAGGGAGTAAGCATTCAAGGGCAGAAATAGTTATTGTGTTATCACTGTGCACAAAAACAGGTGGATGCAAATTCCTCCCTTTATTGCTTTGCTTCATTTCCTTCCATCCAGACCTCCCTCTTTCCATAACCTGTTTTGTATTCTGCTGGTAGATCTAGATCACCAAAGAAAGAAAGCTAAATTGTTTTTAGATAAAAATGTCATCTGCCTCGCTCAAAATGGGAAATTCAATCATACAAATGACTGTACAAATGACTGTGGAGGCTGGTTCTCCATTTCCAATGTGGTGTCACTTAGAACGAGATGTTCTTCAGCAGCTGTTGTGCATTATTATGGAGGCTGAAAGCCCATCCCACCAATCATGGCAGAGGATACCCAAAGCTGCAGCTCCTTCCCTCAAACAAATTACTTCAGGCTATAAAATCATAATTGTCAACAGCAACCAAGAGAGCAGACTGCATTTGAGAAGTCCAGTGCACCAAGCTTCGAGTACAGGCCAGAGACAGAACATAGGATCAGCGACTTGCTGTGTGGTCTGGGAACAAACAAGCACTTCTCACAACTGTGACATCCCCTGTGAGGTTAAGGTATAAAAGGTCTGAGAGCCATAAGAGGGGAAGGGGCCACAAAGCTTGGTGACATGTCAGCTGGCTTCAACCAGATTTCTACCTCTTCATTCCAAAAGAATATTTCCCTGTTATTACTGCTCTTCTCTGCTGAATAGTGCTTTTAGGTATATTCAGAGTGTGTTTTTAAGATCCATCCCTTTTATTAGATCAGCTTAAAGACAACTTTTGTTTATGTAATGCATATATTGTACATCCTCATGATCAGACTGCAAAGGACTAATTATTAAAGACACCTGTCAGGGAATAAGTCAGTGAAAATGCAAAACGAATTCATTCTAATGTGCTCAAATAACTGTTATCCCCACAAGAATGGGAGAATAAATTAAAGTGCATTAGCTTCTTTGTTTGGCATCCATAAAGATAGTGAAAGGAAAGGAAACAAGTAGGTGCTGAGTGCCTATTTAAGGCTAGACCTCAGTATAAGGGATTTTCACATACCTTAGCTCATACAGTCCTAGAAAACCCTGTTACATACGAATTATTATTTCCATATTTACAGGTAAGGATATTGAGGCTGACAATATGTAAATTGCCCAGGTTTCTACACAGAGAGTGAGTGAACTAGAACTTGACCTGACTCTATGCTCTTTTCATTACATATTTCGTCTTGGGGTATGACTTAATGAAAGCAGATTTCAGTAACCCTTTCCCACCTTGAGCCTGCTCAATTTTTAGAGTAAGAACTATATGGAAATATTATGCCTTTGGGGAGCAAATTACTCATACCTCAAGTAATGCAAGTTTCCCTTCTGTATTTTCACTTCCACGGCCTTCTCTTCCCTTTTCCTATTTGCATGAGCATGGGAATTTGCAGCAGAGCAAAACAGCAGTCCTAGGAAAAATGTGGTCATATCCCTCTAAAAACTACTAAAGTGATAGTCCAGGAGAACCCATATAATTTCTCCCTCATCAAGACGTACCCTTCCAAAAAACAAATACAAACAAACAAACAAAACCAGACAGGAAGATACACACACACATTCCTCCGAAAAATTCTGCCTGTGTCTCCTAGCCTGGCTTGTGAGTTCCTTATGGATAGAAATCATTGGCTTTGGACCTCGTTGTGAACTCGGAACCTCTTATGGGAAGTGAATGGTGGTTTGGCTGGCTTGGCACTGCATAAATTGTTGGTGTGGATCTGAGGGTTTGTCCTGAGGGTTTAGAGAGCCAAAGGACAAAGCAAGCTAGCAGACGCTGCAGGAGACGGGCGGACAAAGGGTCAGAGGCAGGACTGAAGGTACAGAGCCAAGAGGTTAGTCTGGGGGAAGCAGAGATTTAGACAAGGGGAGGGCAGAAAAAAGAGGAAAGACAACTACTATGAACAGCCTTGAAGAATCTGTAAACCTTCCACTTCGGGACCGCTCAGTTTTTAAAGTATAGGACATGTGAGGTGGGTGTTATGTGGTAGAATGGGCAAGAATCTAGGATGGAGATTCATAAAAATTATCCATGAAACAGACGTGGGTTTCATTGTTGTTATCATATTATTTTAGGTCAGCTCTCCCCAGTCCCAACAACTAATAACTCCATTCTTCCCTGCAAAGAAAGCATTTTGTCTTGTCCTTTCTGTGAGGATAACCCTACTGGACCTCTTCCTGATGTATGCATGAGGTTGTACTTCTATCTTGCATATTTTCTTACCTCCCATTTCCTGCCATGTTTTCTACTATCTATATTATTGCAAATGTGACCTGCAAGTTTTTACATTTCCTTCTTAATTCTACAGTCATTTATTTGCTTTTTTTCCATAAAATTCCCTAAAAAATATTTATAGTCTGTGGAAACAGTAATATTGCCTGTAAATTAAAATGGAGATGCTCAGCACATCAGCATTCAGAAAACCTTCTAGCCATGGAGCCCAGTGGGAACCTGTCCTCATATACAAACTTTCCCCTTTAGTGTTACACAAAGAAGAATCTGGTACTTAAAGAATCCCCCTGGGGACTTCCCTGGTGGCACAGTGGTTAAGAATCTGCCTGCCAATGCAGGGGACACAGGTTCGAGCCCTGGTCCGGGAAGATCCCACGTGCCATGGAGCAACTAAGCCTGTGCGCCACAGCTACTGAGCCTGTGTTCTCGAGCCCGCGAGCCACAACTACTGAAGCCCGCGCGCCTAGAGCCCATGCTCCGCAACAAGAGAAGCCACTGCAGTAAGTCTGTGCACCACATGGAAGAGTAGCCCCCACTCGCCGCAACTAGAGAAAGCCCCTGTGCATCAATGAAGACCCAAAGTAGCCAAAAATAAATAAATTTATTTAAAAAAAAAAAAGAATCCCCCTGGAAAATAAGTATGCTCATCTATAAATTTGCTTTGCAATACCTATGTAAGGGACATTGTGATTCAGCCTTGAATAATAAAACATTGAAGTACAAAACATTGTTGGGACTTCTGCTGTGCTTAAAATAAAATTGATGCAATTCTCAAGCTAAAATTCAGAAAGTGGGTAGTTACAATCTAAAAGTGGGCTTGGGTTGGGATGTTTCCCTGACTCTTCCCCTCAGTAGAGAAGAGTAGCACCTGGAGTTATCTTTTCTTGGCCAGTGTACTCACTCTCTTCCAAAAGAAAACAAAAGTCTTTAAATAAAAGTACTCAGAAGGGAGTATCACGGAAGCAGAGGGACAGTCTGTTAATCCCTCTATTCTCTCTGGGCAGACTTTTTCAGAGAATGAGAGGGAGGTGTCTTGACCCTGGGGTCTGCAACCAGGCTGGTTCCAGCAAATCTCTGAAACGACGCTGAGTTCCATTTGGGCAGAAAACCAGGGTGTGGCATTTTCTTTCCTCTATAACTCTGGAGCTTGCTTTGATTGAATATCTCAAATCAATACAAGGCATGTCAGACTCTTAAGTTTTTTTAGGGTTAAAATGTGTCTGAGAATAGGTTGTTAGCATATTGAGCCAGAATTCAAAAAAAATATCTTCTTTTGAATTCAGAAAAACTCCCAAGGTCTCTTCACTACATCCTCACACAGTCCCCTTAGTGGGCTTGTGGTTGGGCCGGTTAAAAGCAAATCTGAAAGCTATTTCCACTAATGCATCTGCTCTAGGCTGAGAGACTAAGTATTTGCTGTGTTTCCAGATCTTTCTGGTCTCTTATGGTTTGGAAATCAGAATGCACAGCTGCAATGTGGCAGTCAAAGCACGGGAGCTGATCATTTACATTCTAACACACAGAGATTTCCTAGTCAAAGTTACTTATAAATCAAATAGATGTCATTTCATAAACACCCCCCAAACAACTGTACTCCATTACTGAAATGGGAAGCAATGATGTTAATGGGTAGCTAAGGACTAAAATCAATTTAACTTACAGGCACTCAGCTGCTACAACAGTTGTGAACATGTCTGAATGTTAATAAACAGATTGGTATTAATATCTTACAAGACTTTAAATGTGGCTGGCATGAAATTCTTATTCTAATGGATAGAGAGGCTTGTTGACAAAGATTTATTCTTTTTTCCTTTGTCAAGAGAAATTTTCCGTAGCTTTGACAGTATTATCATCGGTTTCACAAAGATATTATGGCATTTCTTGAGTTTTAGAGACTATGACATAATACTCTCATGAAAAGAGAGAAAGTTGAACACTCCTTTGTCACCCAGAGACAACACCAAAATGATACCAGGAGCTGCAAGTGGAATGTGAAAATTAGGAGAAAGAGTGAATATATGCAGACCATGATAATATAGAACAGCTGGGAATGAGGGGCTGTCCCACAGAGAAGGTGACAGCAGCCATGACCCGCATAACAAAAGGTAATGTTAGGACATGGCTCCACTTTTGTTTCCTTTCAACGTGAGTGAAAAGGAACAAAATGAAAGGAAGTGAAATGTATTGACTGGAAATGCAAAGGGATCTGATTTTAGCAAGTTTCATGTGAACTCTGAACTCTAATTTCTTTCTATTCTTTTCATCATTATTTGCCTTGACTACTCTGTGACGCGAAATGACTAGACTCAAGAATGGAGAGTTAAAGTTAGGGATTAATATGGATCAGTGTATTTTACTTGAATAATATCTATTATCTAGGATGGTTATATATTTTAACAGCTTTACTGAGGTATAATTGACAAATAAAACTTGTATACATTTAAGGGGTACGACTTGACATTTTGATATATGTATACACTGTTAAATGATCACAACAATCAAGTTAATAACATATCCATCACCTCACATAGTTACCATCTTTTCTTTTTTTCTGGTGAGAACACTTAAGCAAATTTCAAATATACAATACAGTATTGTTAACTATAGTTACCATGCTGTACACTAGATCTCCAGAGCTTATTTATCACAAAGGTGACAATGCAGCGCAGTGGGGGAAAGGATTACCTTTTCAGCAATTAGTGCTGGGTAAATTGGATGTCCATATGAAAAAAAGGAGAATCTGTATCCCCCCAAGGATATACAAAAATAAATTCTAAGAGGGTTGCACGTTCTAATTGGTGAAAGGTTAACGTTTTAGAAGAAAAGACAGGAGACTATCTTCATGACTGTGGCACAGGCAAAAATATCTTTATGAACCTAGTGGCAGGGCAGGAATAAAGACTCGGACATAGAGAATGGACTTGAGGACACGGCGGGGGAGAAGGGGAAGCTGGGGCGACGTGAGAGTAGCATTGACATATATACACTACCGAATGTAAAATAGACAGCTAGTGGGGTGCAGCAGCATACCACAGGGAGATCAGCTCGGTACTTCACGACGACCTAGAGGGGTGGGATAGGGAGGGTGGGAGGGAGGCTCAAATGGGAGGGGATATGGGGATATATGTATGCATATGGCTGATTCATTTTGTTGTACAACAGAAACTAACACAGCATTGTGAAGCAATTATACTCCAATAAAGATGTATTAAAAAAAAAGACACACAAGGCATTTAAGTATATTGAGAAAAAAATTGATAAACTGAACTATAAGATTAAGAACTGTGTATCAAAAGACACCATTACAGGAGCAAAACTACAGCCCATGGTATGAGGAGAGATATTTGTGATACAGATAACCAACCAAAGACTTGGAAACATGTTACGTAAAGAAAGTCATAAAGAAAAACACAGACAATACAAAAATAAACTTTTACTTGAACAGGGAATATCCAAATGGCCAATACACATATGAGAATATACTCAACTTCATTGGTCACCAAAAAAATGCCAAACTGAATTCAATGAAATAACCTTGTCAAAAAGTATAGTTTTCTAACAAACTTATGGTTACCAGAGGGTTAGGTGGGGAGGGATAAATTGGGAGATTGGGATTGACATACACACACTACTATATATAAAATTGATAACTAATAAGGACCTACTGTATGGCACAGGGAACTCTACTCAGTACTCTGTAATGGCCTATATGGAAAAGAATCTAAAAAAAGAGTGGATATATGTACACGTATAAGTGATTCACTTTGCTGTACACCTGAAACTAACACAACATTGTAAATCAACTATACTCCAATAAAAATTTTTTTTAAGTATAGTTTTTTCACCTTTTAGGATGTTTAGTTATTTGATGTTCTTTCTCCTATGTCTCCTTGTTAGTACATATGGTCAACTAGCCAAAGATAACAGGTAGGTCTTGTGTTAGTATCCACCTGTACTACATGGACAGGTAAGGAAAGTTGCATTTATCTCCTTCTTGGATCATGTGTATAACTATTCCTCCCACCCAGCCTTCTGACTCAAAGCACAGGGTCTACCCAGTACATACATCTTTGCTTTATATGTGGGCTTATATGTAGGAATACACCGTGTCTTTATCTGGGTGCTGATTATACAGGTGTGCTCAATTTATAAAAATGCATCCAACAGCACACTCATAATTTGTTTACTTCTCTGTATAAATGTTGTAGCTGTTATACTTCAATAAAAAAGTTTTAAAACTCAAATAACACCTGAACTCAAATGTTAACAGGTCCTCACTCTTTGCTACACCCTACAGAAAAGTTGAAAGACTATTAATACAATTGGACACACATATACTCTATACCTATATTCACCAGTTGTTAAAATTTTGCCACATTTGTTTTCTCTCTCTTCTCTCTCCCTCTCTATCCACATACACACACATTTTATCTATACCAGTTAAGAGTAAGTTGTAGACATTACTACACTTCACTTCTAAATTCTTCAGTGCGTATATTCTAAGAACAAGGACATGAACCATGAAAGTACTACATAACCACAATTCAATTATCATATTGAAAAAATTTTCTTATGTAAATTCTGTATTCAGATTTCCTCAATTTCCTCAACAATGTCCTTTAGTTTATTTGTTTGTTTAAAGAGCCAGGCTCCTTACAATTAGTTGTCAAGTCTCTTCAGTGACCATTGCTCTCCTCTTCCCAGCCAGTCCCAGGAGGCAGGTTATCTACCCTCTCTACCCACAGCATCCCCTTGCAAGCACCCTCTGGGGTCTGAGAGAGGAGCCTGGAAGTGCTATGACATCCTTGTGTATGAGGTTCCCAGAGGCATTCTGTTCTTATGCTTGCTCACCCTCTTCTTTTAGCAATTCATTAAAAGTGACCTGAAATCTTACTTGCTTGCATAGTGACCCCACCTTCCTCGGTGCCCTGCCTCAGGCAAACCAGGGCTCATGCACTCTCTCTTCCTGAAGGCATCCATTTTTAACTCAGATTTCATGGTAGTTGGACACACTGAAAACTTAGCTCTTAAATGGGTTCAAGAAAAATGATTTTATAAAATATGCAGCATTTGCCTGTTCCTAGGGTAGGAATGACACTTCTTCCAACTTTCCAGATCCTAAGAAGAAGCCAGAAGCTCACTCTATTTTTAAAATTCAATGTATTATCTTTCACAGTTATTCTTTTTGACGTTCAAATTGTCCCAGATTCCAAATTTGGCCAGTCACAATGTCCTCAAGCTGGCTCTTGTGACTTTTTGACATGTTGTCATTTGTCCTTGAGCATTTTCCTTCTAGCATAAGATCTTCCAGCTTGCTTTGTGTTTTCCTTGCCTCAGGCCTGGAGCCAGGTTATTTCTCCATGGATATTTGGTTCCTTTTACTGGGGAGTAGCAATGAGAAACCTGAGCACTAAATGCGCACATTGCCACATGCATCATTATTTCTAAATAATGTCATTTCAGCGACAAAGTGAAGAAATAAGAGGGCTGTTTTTAATCATGAGTTCGTATTGATATTACCTATTCCATTTCAACACCACCTCCATTCCTTATTGTATTTCAACTCCCTCAGTGAGAGTTTTGGTTCCAAACATTGATATATTTAATCATTTACTCTATTCTAAAATAAAAATAAAATTATTTTAGAAGCACTATACTTATACTACTACCAATAACAAACCAACTAAAATCCCAGATTCCTTTGCAGCTCTGAGTGCATATACTGTATACATATAATGTACTGTGTTCAGATGTTACTTGATGCATTTTTGTGCTCGTTACAAATTTGATATGAAAAATTTTAGGTTCATTTGTTTTTGTTTATATTCAATTTTAGGTTTTTCCCCTCCTTGTTATAATTATACTGTTTTAAATATATAAAACATTGACTTGATTCAAAGGTAAAACTTATATTAAAAGATATATTCAGGGGCTTCCCTGGTGGTGCAGTGGTTGAGAGTCCGCCTGCCGATGCAGGGGACATGGGTTCGTGCCCCGGTCCGGGAGGATCCCACATGCTGCGGAACGGCTGGGCCCGTGAACCATGGCCGCTGAGCCTGCGCGGAGGGACCACAACAGTGAGAGGCCCGCGTACCGCAAAAAAAAAAAAAAAAAAAAAAAGGATATATTTAGAAGGTCTCACTTCCTTCCCTATTCCTTCCATTCTGTTCTCATTCATCACTTGTGGGTAATCAGTTCAGTTCTATTAGTTTCTGATTTATGCCACACCCCTCACCCCCCTACCACACACACATGTTCCCTTCTTTACTTGAACTAAAGATCAGCAGGATATTGAAGAAGATTTTCTAGCAGTTATCTTGATTTATAGTGCAAATTCGTTTGCAAGAGAGGAAAAGTTCTAAAAAGTTTTTTTTCATAAGGATGACAACTGACTTGAGAGATCAAAAGCTTATTGAAAATAAAATCTATATGCAGAGAACTGCACTCTCTTGCATCATTGGTCAAATATAATTTTTTTTTTTTTGGTCACGCCACGCGGCATGTGGTGTCCTAGTTCCCCAACCAGGGATCGAACCTTCGCCCCCTGCACTGGAAGCGCGAAGTCCCAACCACTGGACCGCCAGGGAAGTCCCATTTGTCAAATACAATTTTTGGTTGCATAAAAGTATAATAGGAAATATAATTGCTAGATAAGAACTGTAATAAAGATCAATTAATTTCTTACACTCTTGCTCCTATTTTTTCCTTCTTCTCTTTCTTCCTCCTTTTCTCCTTTCTTTTCTTCCTTTACTACATGGATACTGGACATCCTTCTATGCATGGGGGTACAGAGATGAACAGTACAGATGAAATCCCTGCCCTTAATAAACTATTCTATTTGGAGAGACAGACAGTGAATGAATTATAATAAAGCAGTGTAGAAAGACAGGCTGCCATTTCCCCACTTTACTGTTGGGTGGTAACAGCAGTTTAGGTGATGGATACACATCAATAGTTGCATTGTGTTAATAATATCTCAGTATCCATAGAAGTCAGGAGAAGGTAATTAATGGTATGAAATTCTCTTCCTTCCCTTTGTTTAAATGACCAAATTTGCTTTGACGTAATATAGTGGAGATGGGAGTGTTGGGAATAAAGACTGTAAAACAGAAGCTCCTCTACAAACCAACTTTCACTTAGGAATTTGGAGAGATTAAGCAAAGCTGTGTGCTTGTGCAAGAGTGTCATTATCAGCCCCCTCTGTAGAAAATGGGGTCAGCAGTTGTGTGGTGATACAGTGTTGGTTGTTAACCCATAGCAAGTTTGTCACATTTGTGCTTTGTTTCCAGATCTGTTACAAACCCTGTCAAATCCCGTAAGTGCAAAAACATAGTAGTATTGAATGTGTTTAGAAAAACAGGTACATGATTATGATGGGAACCAAATTGATCTTGTCTCTACACAAATATACTTTGTCCCTAGACATGTTGTCCTCATAGATAAATGGACTTAGGATCAAACTTGGAAATCTAACGTGTACATAAGTATAGGAGCTTCCGAAGTTAAAAACATGGGAATCAATCCCATGTCTTTTAGATTATACATCTTCCAGTAGCATTGGGTTCTAAAGTCATTTGTGTAAGTCAGAAATCCCCTGTAGTCAAAACAGTCTTTGAAAATTTCTAAAATGGTTTGTGTATGTAACTTTAAATAGTAATTTTAAAGTTTGAGCACTACTGAGTTAATCTTTGTAAAAAGGCGGGAGGTGGGGGACAAAAATAAGCTCTAAATGCTGATGTCTTAGCATTAAAATCATTCAGCCTTTAAGATAATCATTAAATCTCTGAATGTAATAGAGGAAGGAAGGGGATTCTAAACTGCTTTTGCGTATCTTCAGATTGACTTCATGTTTCAAAGGCAATAAGCACAGTTATTTTCACACTTGTTAATTTGTGTGTTGTTTTGAGGAATAAATGAGGTATGTATGTGAAAGAACTTGGTCCAGGGCTTAGCACATGGTTGGTTCTCAATAAATAAATAGGAACTGATTTGAGCCTAAGATCTGCTTGATCAGATCCACATGAATATGACTTTAAAAAGTAATAGAGAAATACTCAGCTGCCTGCTGGTGTCATTTCAAATATGCATTTCTTGAGACTCTGCTAAACTGTTGTCACAGTAACGCCTTTGGGAATTGGTCTCAGGGCCCCTTAAGTGGGATCATGCTCACCCAGGGTATAGGTTCTCAAATCAGTATGAAAAATAAATGCATTTGGACAACATGACTAAAGTATAGATGTCTTCTTATCTGTAGTTCAATGCACAATTCACCTTCTCCATTGTTCCTGAATATCTCTGTACCCTTTGCATTCTCCCACCTCCCATTCATTAGAGCCCATGGAAACTTGCTGTTCAGTTTCCCAGCATTTTTCCTCAGTAAGAATATGCAGTCTCTAGGAGAAATTCCTTGGTAATTATTTTAATTCCCAGTAATGAGACAGAAAAAAATAATAACACCTTTTCTTAATTTTACTCACTTGAGTATTAATTAATTTGGAAAGCAGTGTGTGTTTTTCTCTGTACATGTTTGGGGCTAAATTAAAATTAACCCCTAAGGGGAAATACAGACTGCTTAGAGAAGTGCTCTTCTTTAAATATTTTTATCATCAATTTTTGTAAGGAAACTGCAAATATATTCTCCTTATTAAAAACACAGACAGTACAAAAGAATATAAAGTGAAGATCATAATCCTTACCACTCCCCCCAAATTCGAATCCACTCTCCAGAGAAAACCAAGTGCTCTTAACAGTTTTGTGTGTAACTTTCCATACTTTTATCCTTTTATTCATATATGTATAGACACACATAAAAATATCTAGTATTGCTTTCTTTACCTTTAACAATACTGAAGTTAAATAACAATGTATTATAGTTCAACTTGCTTTTTTTCTATTAATGATGTATCGTGGTAACCTTGCCCTATGATCCACCCCACTTCTTTAAACTTGCTCCATACAATATTCCATAGTAATGCATGCACCATATAACCTATTTGATGTATATCTGTTTCTAGTTTTCACTGCTACAAATAATGTATCAAACAACATTACTGTTCCATTACTGTGCACATTTGTATTTTTCTAGGATAGATATCTGAGAGTGGACTTTCTAGGTCATAGGTAAAATCAAAAGATTTTACTAGATACTACAAAACTGTCCTCTATTAAAGGCTTGGTCATTGTGCACCAAGAATGCAAGAGAATACCTGCTTCCCTTACACCCTTGCCCTCGGTGGATATTCATTTTTATTTATTTATTCAGATAAGATAGAGGATAAATTACACCTATTTATTTTAATATGCTTTGCTCTCATATCTAAAGAAGTGAACCATTTTTAAATTACCTTTATTAGCTATTCATTTATTTTCTTCTGTGTATTATTTGTGCTTTGTATGCATTTTAATGTTTGAATATTTGCCTTTTTCTTAATGAGTTTTAGGAACTCATTATATAACCCTGATATTGTTTTGGGTTGTATGTTACTCATCTTTTAACTTTAAGATGTCATTTTGTCTTTCAGAAGTTTTAAACTGTTATATAGTCAAATCTTTCATTTCTTTATGATTTCTGACTTTGGGGTATTGTTTAAGAAAGTCTTCTCAGACTTCCTTGGTGGTGCAGTGGTTAAGAATCAGCCTGCCAATGCAGGGGACATGGGTTCGAGCCCTGGTCCAGGAAGATCGCACATGCCGCAGAGCAACTAAGCCCACGCGCCACTACTGAGCCTGCACTCTAGAGCCCGCGAGCCACAACTACTGAGCTCACGTGCCACAACTACTGAAGCCCACGCGCCTAGAGCCCATGCTCTGCAACAAGAGAAGCCATGGCAATGAGAAGCCCGTGTACCGCAATGCAGTGTAGCCCCCGCTCGATGCAACTAGAGAAAGCCTGCGAGCAGCAAGCCTGCATGCAACAATGAAGAACCAACACAGCCAAAAATAAATAAATAAATTTATTTTTTTTAAAAAAAGAAAGTCTTCTCCACTCCAGCATTGTAAAAATATTCTCCTATATTTTCTTCTAATACTTTTGTAGGGTTTTATTTTATATAGTCAATTCCTTAATCACAGGAATTTCTTTTGGTGTACAGAGTAGTCATCTTCCCTTTGTCTTTTTCCAAATGGATAACTAATTGATACAACTACTACTAAATATTCTTTCCTCATGCATTTGAAACATTTCCCTTATTTTATACTAAATACCCCTATATACTTGGATTTTTTTTGGAACTTTCAAATCTGTTCTATACATACATTTGTAAATGGCCCCTCAAATACTGCCCTATTTTAATTGCTATAACATTATATAAATTTTTGATATCTGATGGAGTATGTACCACACTATTCTCAATTTTTAGGTTTCAAAATTCTTTGTATAGCTATTAGATCATACTTGCTAATTCTGTTATTTCAATACACTTGTTTATTTTTCATCTATTTTGTCAACTATTTATGAGAGGAGTAAGTTGACATCTCCTATTTAAATTGTTTTTTCTTAATTAATTAATTATTTATTTTTATTTATTTTTTATTATTTATTTTTGGCTGTGTTGGGTCTTCATTTCTGTGCGTGGGCTTTCTGTAGTTGCGCCGAGCGGGGGCCACTCTTCATTGCGGTGTGCGGGCCTCTCACCACCACAGCCCCTCCTGTTGCAGAGCACAAGCTCCAGACACGCAGGCTCAGTAGTTGTGGCTCACGGGCCCAGCTGCTCTGCGGCATGTGGGATCTTCCCAGACCAGGGCTCAAACCCGTGTCCCCTGCATTGGCAGGCAGATTCTCAACCACTGTGCCACCAGAGAAGCCCTAAATTATTTTTTTGACTTTTCTTTGTAAACTTAATGATAAGTTTACATATCAGTGATTGTCAGCATATTTCAAATCTATTTTTTCAGATGCATAAAGTTTCCTGACTGTTATAATGACTTGGTGGATAATAACTTCTTGCTCAATTCAAATATCACTCTCTTTTTCTTTTAATACATTTTATCTTTCAAATCTATTGTTACACTTGTTTTCTTTCTTTTATAGCATTTGTCTGGAATATCTGTTTTTCTTTTATTTTTTAAATTTCTTGTGTCATTTTAAGTTTGTCTCTTGGTTAAGAGCATACAGTTGGTTTTTTCTTTTTTTTTCTGTAACCCTGGGTTATTTTACTTGGAGTTCAACTCATTCACTTTTTTGTATTATATTTGGACTTTTCCCTTTCATCTTATGTTTCTATTGACCTTTTAATTATTTTTTTCATATTTTTACCATTTATTGGCTTAATTGCATTTTAATTTTCTCTTTTAATATTTCTGCTAATAATCTGAAAGTCAGTCATACTGATTCTACTCTTCTAGAAGTTATTTTTATATATTTAATGGACATATTTAAACAACTTATTATTATTATTCTGGGATAATTTTCCATGTGCCCAATTTTCTGTCCTCTTTCTCGTTCTCTCTCTCCTTCCCTCTCTTTCCCCCTTACTCAATTTCTCTTAATTTGTATTCTAGGATATTTTCTAAACTTGATCTTCTAGATCACTAATTTTGTTTTCAGCCTCATCCATTTTATTGTTAAACCCTTCTATTTATTTTTTTTAATTACAACAATCATGTTTTTAAGTTAAAATAAACTTTTTGTGCTTTTTTTTTAAATGCGGTATTTTCTTATTTAATGGATAAATATCCTCTCTATTCTGAGAATATCAATATATTTTTTTAAAAGTTCTTTTCTGGTTTCTGAATTATCTTTGCTTTCTCAGAAGTCATTTGTTCTCTTCATCCATCTCAGACCTGTTCATGCATTTGGTATTCTTGGTTGTCAGGGTACTCTTATGACAGAAAAAAATAGGTCAAAATAATAGGTAGTGCCTTAGCTTTCTATTGCAACTGTAATAAATTACGATAAACAGCAGCTGAAAACAACACAAATGTATTATCTAACAGCTTTTGTGCATCAGGAGTCAGTGTGGGTCAGCTAGGTCCTCTACTCAGGGTCTCACTAGGCTGAAATGAGGATGTGACTCATAGTTGGGGTCTCCTCTCATCTCAGGGTCCTCTTCCCAGCTCACTCGTTGTTGGCAGAATTCAGTTCCTTGTTGAATAAGTGAAGTCCTCATTTCCTTGGTTACTTTCTTCAGGGCAACTGTCACCTCCTAGAGCCTTGCCAAATGCAGTTCACATGATTGTTTACTTCTTCAAGGACAGCAGGAAAACATCTCTGCTGCTTTGAATTTCCCTGACTTCTTTTGCAGGCTCACCTGATAATTCCAGGCCCACTCAGTGTAATCTCCCTTTTGATTGACTCAAAGTCAAATTATTAGTAACCTAATCATGGGAGTGAAATCCCATTGTATTCCTAGGTTCTGTCCACATTCAGGGGAAGGAGATTACACAGAATGTGTACACCAAGGGGCCAGAATCTTGGGTGCCATCTCAGAATTCTATAAGAAGAGGCATAATTTTTTTCTGTAAGTGTTCATCTGTTTCCCCTACAGGCTCGCTATTTCTCCTGTAGGACAGTGCACTGAAAATTAGCCAAGTGGAGTGGGGATGGAAGTGTGTTGACTCGCTGGTTTTACAAGTTATCCAAAATAAGGAAGCTTTACATGAGGAATGAGGGTTCTTAGGACATTTTATTCCAGGAAAATGACTTTTTTCTATGGGATATCCAGTAACTATGAAGTCTGTTCTTCTCTTAATTTCCTACACTCAACCAGGAACTTTCTTAAGTAGGTAGTTTACTTTCTTCATCATGCCGGGTTTCAACCTGTGATCAAGTGTTGCTGAGATGGATTGTGCTGGTGGTCTCACTGGCCCTGCTGTTCTTTGCTCATCTCTCTAATTAACTTTCCTAACAGCTGTCCCAAGACTCCCTCCTGATCTTGCTACTTAATCAGAGCTTGCAGTTTTTCTGGATCTGTTGTTACCTCTGTAGCTGCTGTTGGTTGCGGTGGTGGTATGTGTGTTTGAGGGTATCTTTTTCTCCATTTTTGTCCCATATGCTTTCTATCTTCCAGGAATTTCTCACAATCTTTTATCTGTTGACAGCATAATTTTAAAATTTGCTTTCTCATGCTGCTAAAGATTTATTCACCATAAAATATATTTTCTATATTTAAAAGGGATTTGAGGTAGGAAGGGAGGTAAATGCATTTGCCCATTTCATCATTTTGCTCTAATTTCCAATTTTGATGTTTTTAACTTTACAAAATCAAGATTTTTTTGCAATTAGGGTTAACTGTCTACACGTAGATAATTTAATAAAGCTCTCAAGCTGTTATCCTTACCCTTTGCTCTTCTAATCTTTACTCTTCCCTCCTTAGTTCTCCAAGTATGAAGGACAGAGAAAAGGCAAATATGAAAATCAAATACTACTTTTCCTTCTGAGTTTATCCACTGTGAAAAAGTTGATTTTGGTTGAAATTTCTGGCTATAATGAAGCCTTTGCATTATTAGTGGATTCTCTCCCCACCTGAATACCCAGTGCATGGATAACCAAGGCACTTCATTGCCTTCAAATGATGAGAACATTTTCATGAAATAGGCTTATTTAATAAGCCATCAAAAGCAAAAAGAGGGCTTCCCTGGTGGCGCAGTGGTTGAGAGTACGCCTGACGATGCAGGGGACATGGGTTTGTGCCCCGGTCCGGGAAGATCCCACATGCCGTGGAGCGTCTGGGCCCGTGAGCCATGGCCGCTGAGCCTGCGTGTCCGGAGCCTGTGCTCCGCAACGGGAGAGGCCACAGCAGTGAGAGGCCCGCTTACCACAAAAAAAAAAAAAAAAATAAAGCAAAAAGAGAGTGGAATCAAGTTAGCAACTTCTCTTAGGGAACTAATGTGGAAAACACGGAGAGAGCCAACCTCACAGAGAATGATGGAGCTTCCTAACTAGGTAATAAAGTGCAGAATGTCTTATCAAGAGATAACACAGCATGGTTTAGCCCATGATTTAAGGGAGAGATTCTAAAGAATCAGATTTTGAAAGGGGCGTGTAAGTGTTAGATCAAACAACATATATAACATATATGTGTGTGTGTGTGTATATATATATATATATATATATAGAGAGAGAGAGAGAGAGAGAGAGAGAGAGAGAGACTAGTCCAACTCACAGGTGGTCAGATTTTTAACTCAGTTTATAGTTATAGTTTTTAACTCAGTATACAAGTATGCTCAAGTATGATGAGTATACTTGTATGTTAAAAGCATATAAGAAACCAGAGCATAAATTCAGGCCCTGAGAGAGTACAGTAACTTACATATAGGAAAAGGGAGAGCCATTTCACATGACTTTCAGCAGAAAGTAGTATAAAGGGAATCAGAGGGAAAATGTTTTAGAGAAAGCCAGGGCTTGCAAAATGGGCCAGGTGAAAAGAATATTAATTCTAATATACAAGGCAAGCATTCAAGGGTGAAGGACTCGAGATTGTAATCCATCCTTTTCTATGCCAGATTGAGTGCCATCCATACCATGCCAAGCAAACCTTCTATTTAGG
Organism: Monodon monoceros; assembly: GCF_005190385.1. Lineage (NCBI taxonomy): Eukaryota > Metazoa > Chordata > Mammalia > Artiodactyla > Monodontidae > Monodon > Monodon monoceros. The sequence continues at coordinate 88,883,510 of NW_021703768.1, read as the reverse complement.
GCCATGAACTCAGTGGAAAATTGAGTAACATCTCTAAATTCTATTCACTTCCTTTTCCAGTTCATTAAAGGCATTGAACTAGACCAGACCCAATATGGACCCTTGCAACACCCCACTACACATTGCTTTAGACTTAATTATGCTGTCATTAATCATTTGCCAATTGTTTATAATCATCCAAGCATTTTTAATATAACTAGATTCTTATTCAAGCCTGTTTTAAATTAATTTTGTAAATAAGATTTGGAGGGCTCAGATACAATGATCCATTGGCACCTACATCCATCAATTAGGCAGCATTCTCCCTCTCTCCTCCTTGGGGGTTGTCCTGGTAGGATGTGCCCTCTATGCAGATCCGGCCTTCTGTTAGACATAGTTCTTCTGTGCTCTGGTTGCTTACAACTTTTCTCTTTCAATAGCTGCACCACAACTTTTTAATCTGTCGACATAAGAACCAGATGATGCTGACCCAAATCATACTTATTTCTTAAAAATTTATTACACATCTATTTTGTTCCTTGTTCATTTTTCCACCCACCACGCTCCTGTCTGTTTTCAGCAATATGCCTTAGTTTTCCATTGGAAATAACTTGATGTATTTCTTTAACACCGTTTAAGTATTTTATGCTTGGATGTGTGTCACAAACATTGCCATTTTGGTTTTTTTAAATTTTTATTGGAGTATAGTTGATTTAAAATGTTGTGTTAGTTTCTGCTGTACAGCAAAGTGAATCAGTTACATATATATATCCATGCTCTTTTAGATTCTTTTCCCATATAGGTCATTACAGAGTATTGAGAAGAGTTCCCTGCGCTATTCAGTAGGCCCTTATTATCTATTTTATACATTGCCATTATGGATGTATTAAATGTTTTATAACTTTCTCAGACTGCTTTTTTTAAAAATAAATTTATTTATTTATGTTTGGCTGCGTTGGGTCTTCGTTGCTACTCGTGGGCTTTCTCTAGTTGCAGCGAGCAGGGGCTGCTCTTTGTTGTAGAGGGGGTTACTCTTCATCGAGGTGCATGGGCTTCTCATTGCAGTGGCTTCTCTTGTTGTGGAGCACAGGCTCTAGGCATGGCACACGGGCTCAGTAGTTGTGGCACACGGGCTTAGTTGCTCCGTGGCATATGGGAGCTTCCCAGACCAGGGCTCAAACCCGTGTCCCCTGCATTGGCAGGTGGATTCTTAATCACTGCACCACCAGGGAAGTCTCTCAGACTACATTTTGAAAAGAGCTATTTTTCTTAATTTTTTCTACAGACTTAATAAAATGGTTCCATACTCTCCTTTAAAAATAAGTTTTGTTACAGGTTCTATTTTTCTGGACTCAATCCTTTACCAGCTCTCTGTATCTTTCTTTATTTCTAACTAATAAAACCTAAGTTTTATATGTACATACTTTAGAATCAAATAGTTCTACAAGGTTTTTAATGAAAAAGAGAAGTCCTCCATTCCCACTCCAGCATCTACCTCTCCAAGAGACATCACATTTAACTCTTAGCTGAATTTTGGTATTTACCTCCAAGACTTGAAATAATGTGCTTGAATTTATATCATTAATTTTTATTTTAGACATTATTGTCTTCCCATTATAAAAAATAGAGTTTGGCTCCTTTTCCTCCCCTGATCTTACCATTCATGTGTTCCCTTTCTTTTACCTTGTCCTCCCAATATGACTGTATCATAATTTTGTTAGGTTAATAAGTATCAGGGTTTATTTTGATTACATAAATGCTGTCCACAGTTGAAATACATGGTAAACTCTGGTAATTTATTCTTTCTTGCACAATTTTTTCTTTTCTTTGGAATTAATGATTGTCTTGATTTTTTAATTTACTTATCACTAATTCATCCCCTGGCTTGCCATCAGTTGTCAAAGGCTCCTCTCAAGACTGTCAGGCTCATTAGCATTACCTCCATTTTAGCTTGCTAAAGAAGGACCTTACAGAAACTTCTGACATCATCAATCTGGAATGGTAGTTCTCCAGGTATGATGCACAGCTCTCATCCTGGGATCTCCTTTCACCATCATCCTGGCATTCCTTCTGTCTCCTATTCTATTGGCTCTCCTTGTCCCTCTATCCTATGTTTTCCTCTTTCTTGACTTAATTTCCAAGAGCCCTGAAAATACAGGAATGGAAGAGGATGCTTTGAGGAACTCGTATGTCTGAAGATGCTTTATGTTACTCTTAGACATTGAGTGGCTGGGAACAGATACCTAGATTAGGACCGTTTTCTTTGTTTAAGGCATTACTCTATCACCTTCAAGCTTCCAGTATTGCTAGTGAAAATTCTAAAATGTTCTGATTCCAACTTCATTAGTATTCTAGGTTCTTTAGTATTCCATATTGCTAGTGAAAATTCTAAAATGTTCTGATTCCAACTTCGTTAGTATTCTAGGTTCTTTAGTATTCCAGCTTCTAACGTATTAGAATGAACTTTTTGGCCAGCCCAATATTTGGCCGGTTTCTTTTTCATTCTTTCTCTTTGTGTCCTGTGTCCTGAAATTTCACAGTGATGTACTTCAATGTAGATCTCTTTTCATCCATAAGTATTGCACACTGCGTGCCCTTTCAACCTGGAAATTAAGTTGTGCTATTCTAGAATTCTTTCCTCACTTACTTTGTTGATTATTTCTTCCCTTCTATTTTTCTTTCTTTCCTCTTTCTGGAACTCCAGTTATTTGAATATTAAAACTTACTAAATTAATATTCTAATTTGATTTTCATTTTGATCTCTTATTTTTCATCTTTTTGTTCTTCTGCTCTACTTTCTGGGATATTTCCTTAATTTTATCTTTCAATTCTTCTATTAATCTATTCACTTTTGTTATATTTTCAGTTTCTAATCGGTTTTGTTTCTAATATTTTTTTCTAATAAGTTTAGTTTCAGGTTCTAATAGAACTTCAGTCCTGTCTAATTTCATATTTGCATTATCTTTTGTTACCTAAACATGTTTTCCCCAACATTTTATTATGAAAAATTTCAAACATATATAAATGGTGAAAGAGTAGTAAGATAATAACCATATATACACTACTCAAATAAATGTTAACATTTTACTGTAATTTGTTTTATCTTTTATAACTTTTTGTCAAGACATTTGAAAATCAATTGCAGATATCATGTCACTTCACCCCCAAATTCTTTGGTGGGTTTAGGGTGATAAGCTCATCCTTACTTGCCCAGGATTTTCCTGGTTTTTAAAGTGAATGCCTGTGTCTTGAGGACCCCCTCCAGTCCTGGGCAAACCAGGACCCTTGATCAGCCTAAGTGGGTGACTCTAGTGATGACATTCTCCTATGAAACCACTGTACCATTATCATACCTAAGAAAAATAATGGTAATTCCATCATTATATCAGTTTAATTCTGCTCTACATTAAATTTATCCAACTATCTTTTATAGTGTGTGTGTGTATTTAGGTCTCTACCCTCCCTGTTTCTTTTTTTCTCTGACATTGACTTTTTAAGAAATTAAACCAGTCATCTTATAGAATAATGTCTCATATCATATTTTGGATTTGTCTGATTCTTTCTTCCTGATGTCTTATTCCTCTTCTGAAATTATATCCTGCATATTAGCAAAAAGGTCTGAAGTTTAATTAGACTGAGGTTAAATATGTTTGGCAAGAACATTCTGTAGGTTATAACATGCTTCTCAGAGTGTATCACATCAGAAGGCAGAAAATGTGAAGGTTCCCCACTGTTAGTGATGTTAAGATTGAACTCTTAGGTAAGCTGATCATTTCCAAATCTCTCCACTAGGAATGAATGTTACTTCCTTTGCAATTAGCAAGTAATCTGTGGGATGATATTTTAGAACCCTTCAAATATTCTGCTCCTCACAATCTTTCATCTCATGATTTTAGCCTCCATTGATTATTTTTATTTGGAACATTTTTTCAAATGGTGTTGCAAAACGGTGTTTTTTCTAATTCACTTATTCCTTCTACATTTATTAGCTGATGTTCTTCTGTAATAAAGACATTTCCCTGAGCTGGAAATAAACTATATTTTCTCCTAAAAAGGCTTAGCAAATGTTTACTTTTTTGTCTTTCATTGCAATTTTCAGAGTGAGGAATGGCACTGTTGTCCCTCCGAAGGTGGAAAATAGGGTCTCACTCTCTCCCTCCTTCTCTCTATCCAATGTGGATTCCTGGATTTTGTTGTGGTTGTTGTTAATATAAAAGATTTAAAATCTAGTTTACTAAGATTTTTTTTCAAGTTATATTGTATAAAAACGATTGATAGTTACCTTGATGGTTTTAAAATGAACAATGTATTTGATCACTTTCCTACTGCAGTTTAATAAAGTGTTTCCTGCTTATGTTTTAAAAACCCAAATACAAAATCAGATATATTTCTATATATGTTGATATCTATCTCTCTACATGTAGCTCCTTTTCCCAAAATGGAATCTCAGTGGAGGTGTCTATCAATGTCTACCAATCCCAAACACCTTTGCATCTGTTTTTACCATAATGGCCTGTATCATTTCCCTGCTCTAAAGGTCAAAGCTGATTGGACCTGGCTAGTGGGCATCTGTCACAAATGCTGGTGATCCAACCGTGGTCTATGTTACCTGTCTTAAAAAGAATAACTGGGCCAGTAAGAAACCTTTACCAGGAATTTGGAATTGGGAAACTGAGAAACTGAAGCAGTTAGTAGTGACACCGAAGTAGAGGTAGGAAGAGAGAGGCCTTGGTGAGCACATTAAGCAACAGTCACATGAAAATCAAAGCTGTGGGAGCAGAAACTATGAGAACAACAGAGGAAAGGAAATCAAGTGGGTTTCTGTGCCAGGGCAGTGTTCTCTCTCATCCTGTTCCCCATCCCAGGGAACGGCACCATCATGCATCCGGTAGCCCCAGCCTAGTGCAAGACATTGTTCTTGCTCACCTAGAGTAAATGGCTTACCTGCATCCCCTCCAGCCCCTCTCTAAGCCATTCTCCACAAAAAAGTGTAAATCCAATCCTCTCACCACTGCTCCCACCCCATCCTCCACCCCCTTACATTTCATCAGTGACTTCCCATCTTACGTAAGAGGGAGACAGAAATCTTCACACAGCTTGCAATAAGGTACCGTATAATCTCTCCACTGCATCCACATGAGCCTTTTATTAGTGCTTTGTTCTTGGGACTTTGTACGTACTGCCCCTGTGCCTGGAACACTATTGCCTGTTTCTTAGACAACTCCTTCTCCCACTTTGCTGAAACATCACTTTTTAGGATACCCATTCTTTTCTTATAGCCTCTCATAGGTCTGTGAACTCCCCTTAATAGCATACATTATAGTTAAAATTTTTCATTTTTATTTTTGTGACTATTTGAATAACACCTCTCTCTCCATTATCCTAGAAACACTAAGGCCACCAAGTCTGGTTATTGCTCATCATTTAATTTCAGTATCTAACACAGTTCTCAACACATAAAAGGGGCTCAGAAAATATTTATTGGGTGAATGAATGAGAAGCAAAGAAACCAGAGAAGAACATGAACTAGTTTCTCTTTGTTTTTCCCCACACCACATTTAACTCATCAATCAGTTGCATAGAATTGACCTTCACAATGTAAATTCACACCAGAATCTGAACACTTCTCATTACCACCACTGCTACTAGCCTAGTCTGAGCCACCATCAACTCTCACACGGACACTGTATTAGCCTCCTTCTTGGTCTCCCTTCTACTCTAGGCCCCTGCAGAGCAATCAGAGTGATCCATTAAAACATCAACCCTACATGACACCCTTCAATGCCTTCCCATGACAATCAAAGTGAAGTCTAAACTTTTTATTATAGTCATGAGCGTCTACAATACCCTTGCCTACCAATTCTAATTCATCTCATCCATCTCCCTCTTCATACTACTTAGTTATGCTTGCCTTTTTGCTACTCTTTCTACACATGAAAGCCATTCTGGCTCCAGTGACTCTGACAATTATATTCTCTTTGCCTGGAATATATTTCCTTGTATTACTTCCTCTGTTCTTTCAGATATTTGCTCAAAAGTCACTTCCACAGAGACCTTATCTGACACCCTGATCCCCATACTTTATGTAACCCTATTGTTCATTTTCCTTATAGAAAATTTTACTTTCTCAAAGAAAACACAAGTGTAAGTCTTTGTGAGCTTGGAATAGGCAGTGGTTTCTTAAATATGACACCAAAGCACAAGTCATCAAAAAAAAAATAAAGATAAATTGGATTTCATAAAAATTTTAAACTTCTCTTTTTCAAAGGGTACTAACAAAAAATGAAATGACAGTCCACAGTATGGGAGAAAATATTTGCAAATCATATATTTGAAAAGGATCCAGTATTAATAATACATAAAGAGCTATTACTACTCAATAATTTTTAAAAAACTTTTTTTTTTTTTTACTAAACGTTACTTGTTTTCAATTTATTTTTATTTATTTTATTTTTGGCTACATTGGGTCTTTGTTGCTGTGCACAGGCTTTTCCCTAGCTGTGGTGAGTGGGGGCTACTCTTTGTTGCTGTGCATGGGCTTCTCGTTGCAGTGGCTTCTCATTGCAGAGCACGGGCTCTAGGCGTGCGGGCTTCAGTAGTTGTGGCATGTGGGCTCAGTAGTTGTGGCTCGCAGGCTCTAGAGCACAGGCTCAGTAGTTGTGGCACACGGGCTTAGTTGCTCTGCAGCATGTGGGATCTTTCTGGACCAGGGCTCGAACCCATGTCCCCTGCATTGGCAGGCAGATTCTTAACCACTGTGCCACCAAGGAAGCCCAAAAAAACCTTTTTTAATGAGCAAAGAATTTGAATCCACATTTCTCCAATGAAGATATACAAATGGTGAACAAGAACATGAAAAAATGCTCAACATAATTAGTTACTAAGAAAAGGCAAACCAAAACCATAATGAGATACACTTAACACCTACTAGTATGGTTGCTATAGCCAAAAAAAGAATAAAAGGAAAATAAGTGTGGGAGAGGATACAGAGAAATTAAAACATTCATACATTAGTGGTGGGAATGTAAAATGGTGCAGCCATATTGGAAAATAGTTTAGCAGTTCCTCAGAATGTTAAACATAGAGTTACCATTTGACCCAGCAAATCCACTTTTATGTATATACCCAAGATAGTTGAAAACAGATGTCCATACAAAAGTTTGAAAAAACTAAATACAAATTATGAGCACATTAAAAATATCCTGATATAAGGGCATTATTAGTTTTCACAACTTGAGCTATAATTTTCTTTTCAATTTTTAAGTTTTTAAAATAGCTTTGAGGAGGAACCAAGATGGTGGAGTAGAAGGGTGTGCTCTCACTCCCTCTTGCGAGAACACCAGACTCACAACTAGCTGCTGGACAATCATCAACAGGAAGACACTGGAACTCACCAAAAAAGATACCCCACATCCAAAGACAAAGGAGAAGCCACAATGAGAAGGTAGGAGGGGTGCAATCACAGTAAAAACAAATCCCATAACTGCTGGTGGGTGACTCACAGACTGGAAAACACTTATACCACAGAAGTCCACCCACTGGAGAGAAGGTTCTGAGTCCCACATCAGGCTTCAAAACCTGGGGGTCCGGCAATGGGAGGAGGAATTCCTAGAGAATCAGACTTTGAAGCCTAGTGGGAATTGACTGCAGGACTTTGACAGGACTGGGGGAAAGAGAGACTCCACGCTTGGAGGGCACACACAAGGTAGTGTGTGCATCAGGACCCAGGGGAAGGAGCAGTGACCCCAGGGGAGACTGAACCAGACCTACCTGCTAGTGTTGGAGGGTCTCCTGCAGAGGCAGGGGGGATGGCTGTGGCTCACTGTGGGGACAAGGACACCGGCAGCAGAAGTTCTGGGAAGTACTCCTTGGCATGAGCCCTCCCAGAGTCTGTCATTAGCTCCACCAAAGAGCCCAGGTAGGCTCCAGTGCTGGGTTGCCTCAGGCAAAACAACCAACAGGGAGTGAACCCAGCCCCACCCATCAACAATCAGGCAGATTAAAGTTTTACCGAGCTCTGCTCACCAGAGCAAAAGTCAGCTCTACCCATCACCAGTGGCTCCCATCAGGAAACTTACACAAGCCTCTTAGATAGCCTCATCCACCAGAGAGCAGACAGCAGAAGCAAGAAGAACTACAATTCTGCAGCCTGAGGAACAAAAACCACATTCACAGAAAGAGAGACAAGATGAAAAGGCAGAGGGCTATGTACCAGATGAAGGAACAAGATAAAACCCCAGAAAAACAACTAAATGGAGATAGGCAACCGTCCAGAAAAAGAATTCAGAATAATGATAATGAAGATGATCCAGGACCTTGGAAAAAGAATGGAGGCAAAGATCGAGAAGATGCAAGAAATGTTTAACAAAGACCTAGAAGAATCAAAGAACAAACAAACAGAGATGAACAATACAATAACTGAAATGAAAACTACACTAGAAGAAATCAATAGCAGAATAACTGAGGCAGAAGAATGGATAAGTGACCTGGAAGACAGAATGATGGAATTCACTGCTGCAGAACACAATAAAGAAAAAAGAATGAAAAGAAATGAAGACAGCCTAAGAGACCTCTGGGACAACATTAAATGCAACAACATTCGCATTACAGGGGTCCCAGAAGGAGAAGAGAGAGAGAAAGGACCAGAGAAAATATTTGAAGACATTATAGTCAAAAACTTCCCTAACATGGGAAAGGAAATAGCCACCCAAGTCCAGGAAGCACAGTGAGTCCCAGGCAGGATAAACCCAAGGAGAAACACGCCAAGACACGTAGTAATCAAATTGGCAAAAATTAAAGACAAAGAAAAATTATTGAAAGCAGCAAGGGAACAACAACAAATAACATACAAGGGAACTCCCATAAGGTTAACAGCTGATTTCACAGCAGAAACTCTACAAGCCAGAAGGGAGTGGCATGATATACTTAAAGTGATGAAAGGGAAGAACTTAAACCAAGATTACTCTACCCGGCAAGGATCTCATTCAGATTCGATGGAGAAATCAACAGCTTTACAGACAAGCAAAAGCTAAGAGAATTCAGCACCACCAAACCAGCTCTACAACAAATACTAAAGGAACTTCTCTAAGTGGGAAACACAAGAGAAGAAAATGATCAACAAAAACAAACCCAAAACAATTAAGAAAATGGTCATAGGAACACACATATCGATAATTACCTTAAACGTGACTGGATTAAATGCTCCAACCAAAAGACCCAGGCTTACTGAATGGATACAAAACCAAGACTCATATATATGCTATCTACAAGAGACCTACTTCAGGCCTAGGGACACATACAGACTGAAAGTGAGGGGATGGAAAAAGATATTCCATGCAAATGGAAATCAAAAGAAAGCTGGAGTAGCAATACTCATATCAGATAAAATAGACTTTAAAATAAAGAATGTTACAAGAGACAAGGAAGGACACTACATAATGATCAAGGGATCAATCCAAGAAGAAGATACAATAATTATAAATATATATGCACCCAACATTGGAGCACCACAATACTTAAGGCAACTGCTAACAGCTATAAAAGAGGAAATTGACAGTAACACAATAATAGTGGGGGACTTTAACACCTCACTTGCACCAATGGACAGATCATCCAAAATGAAAATAAATAATGAAACAGAAGCTTTAAATGACACAATAGACCAGATAGATTTAATTGATATTTATAGGACATTCCGTCCAAAAACAGCAGATTACACTTTCTTCTCAAGTGTGCAGGGAACAGTCTCCATGATAGATCATATCTTGGGTCACAAATCAAGCCTCTTTAAATTTAAGAAAATTGAAATTGTATCAAGTATCTTTCCTGACCACAACGCTATGAGATTAGAAATCAATTACAGGGAAAAAAACGTAAAAAACACAGACACATGGAGGTTAGACAATATGCTACTAAACAACCAAGAGATCACTAAAGAAATCAAAGACGAAATCAAAAAATAACTAGAGGCAAATGACAATGAAAACACGATGATCCAAAACCTATGGAATGCAGCAAAAGTAGTTCTAAGAGGGAAGTTTATAGCAATACAAGCCTACGTCAAGAAACAATAAAAATCTCAAGTAAACAATCTAACCTTACAGCTAAAGGAACTAGAGAAAGAAGAACAAACAAAACCCAAAGTTAGTAGAAGGAAAGAAATCATAAAGATCAGAGCAGAAATAAATGAAATAGAAACAAAGAAAACAATAGCAAAGATCAATAAAACTAAATCCTGGCTCTTTGATAAGATAAACAAAATTGATAAACTTTTATCCAGACTCATCAAGAAAAAGAGAGGACTCAAATCAATAAAATTAGAAATGAAAATGAAGTTACAATGGACACTGCAGAAATACAAAGCATCCTAAGAGACTATTACCAGCAACTCTATGTCAAAAAAACGAACAACCTGGAAGAAATGGACAAATTTTTAGAAAGGTATAACCTTCCAAGACTGAATCAGGAAGAAATAGAAAATATGAACAGACCAATCACAAGTAATGAAATTGAAACTGTGATTAAAAATCTTCCAACAAACAAAAGTCCAGGACCAGATGGCTTCACAGGTGAATTCTATCAAACATTTAGAGAAGGGCTAACACCCATCCTTCTCAAACTCTTCCAAAACATTGCAGAGGAAGGAACACACCCAAAGTCATTCTATGAGGTCACCATCACCCTGATACCAAAACCAGACAAAGATACTACAAAAAAAGAAAATTACAGGCCAATATCACTGATGAATATAGATGCAAAAATCCTCAACAAAATACTAGCAAACAGAATCCAACAACACGTTAATAGGATCGTGCTCCATGATCAAGTGGGATTTATCACAGGGATGCAAGGATTCTTCAATATACGCAAATCAATCAATGTGATACACCATATTAACAAACTGAAGAAGAAAAACCATATGATCATCTCAATAGATGCAGAAAAAGCTTTTGACAAAATTCAACACCGATTTATGATAAAAACTTGCCAGGAAGTGGGCATACAGGGAACCTACCTCAACATAATAAAAGCCATATATGACAAGCCCACAGCAAACATCATTCTCAATGGTGAAAAACTAAAAGCATTTCCTCTAAGATCAGGAACGAGACAAGGATGTCCACTGTCACCACTATTATTCAACATAGTTTTGGAAGTGCTAGCCACGGAAATCAGAGAAGAGAAAGAAATAAAAGGAATACAACTTGGAAAAGAAGAAGTAAAACTGTCACTGTTTGCAGATGACATGATACGAAAGATGCCACCAGAAAAGTCCTAGAGCTAATCAATGAATTTGGTAAAGTTGCAGGATACAAAATTAATGCACAGAAATCTCTTGCATTCCTATACACTAATGATGAAAAATCTGAAAGAGAAATTATGGAAACACTCCCATTTACCACTGCAACAAAAAGAATAAAGTATCTAGGAATTAACCTACCTAAGGAGACAAAAGACCTGTTTGCAAAAAACTATGACACTGATGAAAGAAATTAAAGATGATACCAACAGATTAAGAGATATACCATGTTCTTGGATTGGAAGAATCAATATTGTGAAAATGACTATACTACCTAAAGCAATCTACAGATTCAATGCAATCCCTCTCAAGTTACCAATGGCATTTTTTATGGAACTAGAACAAATCACCTTAAAATTTGTATGGAGACACAAAAGACCCCGAATGGCCAAAGCAGTCTTGAGGGGAAAAAAAGGAGCTGGTGGAATCAGGCTCCCTGATTTCAGACTATACTACAAAGCTACAGTAATCAAGACAATATGGTACCAGCACAAAAACAGAAACATAGATCAATGGAACAAGATAGAAAGCCAAGAGATAAACCCATGCACCTAAGGTCAACTAATCTAGGACAAAGGAGGCAAAGATATAAAATGGAGAAAAGGCAGTCTCTTCAATAAGAGGTGCTTGGAAAACTGGAGAGCTACATGTAAAAGAATGAAATTAGAACACTCCCTAACACCATACACAAAAATAAACTCAAAATGGATTCGAGACCTAAATGTAAGACCAGACAGTATAAAACTCTTAGAGGAAAACATAGGAAGAACACTCTTTGACATAAATCACAGCAAGATCTCTTTTGATCCACCTCCTAGAGAAATGGAAATAAAAACAAAAATAAACAAATGGGACCTAATGAAACTTAAAAGCTTTTGCACAGCAAAGGAAACCATAAACAAGACAAAAAGACAACCCTCAGAATGGGAGAAAATATTTGCCAACGAATCAACGGACAAAGGATTAATCTCCCAAATATATAAACAGCTCATGCAGCTCAATATTAAGGAAACAAACAACCCAATCCAAAAATGGGCAGAAGGCCTAAATAAGCATTTCTCCAAAGAAAACATACATATGGCCAAGAAGCACATGAAAAGCTGCTCAACATCACTAATTATTAGAGGAATGCAAATCAAAACTACAATGAGGTATCACCTCACACCAGTTAGAATGGGCATCATCAGAAAATCTACAAACAACAAATGCTGGAGAGGGTGTGGAGAAAAGGGAACCCTCGTGCACTGTTTGTAGGAATGTAAATTGATACAGCCACTATGGAGACCAGTATTGAGGTTCCTTAAAAAACTGAAAATAGAATTACCATATGATCCAGCAATCCCACTACTGGGCATATACCCAGAGAAAACCATAATTCAAAAAGACACATGCACCCCCATATTCACTGCAGCACTGTTTACAATAGTCAGGTCATGGAAGCCACTTAAATGCCCATCGACAGACAAATGGATTAAGAAGATGTGGTATATATATACAATGGAATATTACTCAGCCATAAAGAGGAATGAAACTGAGTCATTTGTTGAGACGTGGATGGACCTAGAGACTGTCATACAGAGTGAAGTAAGTCAGAAAGAGAAAAACAAGTATCGTATATTAACGCATGAATGTGGAACCTAGTAAAATGGTACAGATGAACTGGTTTGCAGGGCAGAAGTTGAATCACAGATGTAGAGAACAAACGTATGGACACCAAGCTGGGAAAACCATGGTGGGGTGGGGATGGTGGTGTGCTGAATTGGAAGATTGGGATTGACATGTATACACTGATGTGTATAAAACTGATAACTAATAAGAACCTGCAGTATAAACAAACAAACAAAAGCTAATACTAAACTTTCTTTGGGTTATTTGTATGGAAATATGTTAATATAAATGTTTCAGACATTACATGAAATTTCTAAAAATCTTATATGTTCTGGTATAATAAGTCATAATTCTAGTTATTACTTTAAAATGTGTATCTCAGAAATAACTAAATTTCCTTGTCAATTGCATTATTATGAACTTTCATCAAATCTTTAACCGTGGTCATTTTTAAGTCTTTTGTCATTTACAGACAGTTCTGGGTGTACTCTGATGCTTTTGCAAAAATGCTCCTATAAAAGGGTTTCATCTTCAAGGAATTCATGGAAAAGACTCTGACAAGTACAGGTTTCTGGTAACTGACTATACTGCTGGACTGAATGAATAAGCATTTTCAGAACTCTAATGGAAAACTGATGAATTCAGAAAAGTGCTAACAAAAGATGAAGATGAAAAAAAATTAATTACATGGGACTGAGTGAACTGATGAGGATGATTATAATTTTTGTGACTTTCTGTTTGAATAAAAAAAAAATCCCACAAGGACTCAGAGGCAAAAAATATACAAAGCAATTTTCACTGCAAAGTAAAGGAGCTGTTACAGTGGAGGATTACTGGACTGAATGTCAATATTATGACATAGTATGAGTGTGTTTCGTGTTTGGTAATTGCAATCATTGTTGCTTTCGTTGTGGTGATCCATTTACAATGCTTGGTGTCAGTTTATCTCTTGTAAAATAAAATACAGTGTGTGTGTGAAAAAAAATCAGAAAAAAAATAGCTTTGAATGAAAGACAATTATTAAGAATTTTCAGTGAAACAAAAAGCTAAGGTGAAAAAAACAGAATAATTTAAAGTAGCCCTTGGTCATATTTTACTTCCTGTGTTGTCATTGTATATCTGAAGAGAATTGTCCCAGGGCTAGATGTCCTCCCAGATTCCACACCTGTTTTCATGATGCCCTACTGTACTGTGGTTTGTGTTTCTGGAAATCCATAAGAATCCCTTTGTAGCTAAAATAACCCTCAGTTAATTGGACTGACATGGTTGAGTTACTGAAATTAGTAGTCACACAAACCTGATGAGAACAAGTGTTTACCTTCTCTTTTGTAACTTTGTTTTCACTTAATCATATAGTATGAAAAATCTTTTCAATGTCAACATATATATGGATCATTTAAAATGACTACATAGTGTTCCATTTTGTGACTAAAACATAAAATTTTAACATTCTTCTACGATTAGACTTTTAAAGACATGATTATCCTCCCCAGTTGCCTGATTTTTGTTCCATTTTTAAAAATTGAATTCCCAAATAGGTTTTTGATTAGACAAACCCTGAAAATTTTCTTTGGAGAAAACGAAAACCTCAAAAGTGAAAGACCTATAATGAAAGGATTAAAACTAATATTCTAACATTTTATTTTTCTATAACATGCCTGAACATGAACCAGAATTCAGAATTCTATGAAAGAGAATTGATGTCACAGTGAGTTGATGTCACACAGCCTGTGTCCTGACTGGTATAAAAGATAGAGCCAAACAATGCCTGGTCTCCCAGCTTTGGCAGAAGATGTGCTTCTAAAGGCCGGGTTTAAAACTTGGATACTACTTATCCATAACGAGGACCTTCTTTTGAAAGTCATATATTTGAGAAGTGCTTAACTAAAATGTTTTTTCCCTAAAATTAATTTTGTTTTTAACTTTTATTTTTCAGTTGACCTTAATCCAGTTACAGGAAACTAGACTCAGATAATTGTGGACCGTAGTAGAATTGTTTATTCTTCTTTCTTAGCTCACTTACTTCAATTATTGCTAAGCCTGTAAGTATAATACATTCTAATGGCTCAGAGTGTTTGATTGACCAAGTTACTTATTCCAAATAAATTGGATTTTCAGGGGTTAATTTATTTAGGAGGAAAAATGACGGTGAAAGGCATGTGGTTTATAAGGACAGAATGATGAGCCTAAGGAAAGAACTGGGTGGATGTTTTCCAGTATCTCCTTAAATTCTAGATTTCTTGACTCCAGTTATCTTAGTGATAATTCAAAACTTTTTCCCCTAAAATTCTTCTCACTTACAAAATG
This sequence comes from Monodon monoceros, assembly GCF_005190385.1. Classification (NCBI taxonomy): domain Eukaryota; kingdom Metazoa; phylum Chordata; class Mammalia; order Artiodactyla; family Monodontidae; genus Monodon; species Monodon monoceros. Next base: position 88,868,317 of record NW_021703768.1, on the reverse strand, counting down.
AATTGGGATAGTCTCAGTTTGTAGGATCAAAAAAATAATAATTATCTGAGTCATTCCCAAAGGATTGTTTTTACCCTGGTTTACAGTGAGGAATTAATTCTGTTTCACAGTGAGTGTATTCTGGAATTTCTAGGTGTGTGGAAGTAAAACTCTGCTCAAGGATGTACCAGTTTTCTAGTAGTTGCTACATATTACTTCATATATCAAGGAAGAGTAACTCTTTCTGATTTTCTTACTTCCTGATTTTGTACCTCAGTCTCTTTCATTTACAATCAACTTTTTGTTCCACTAATGAGCCAACTTTAGGAACCTAGGCTTCCCTGGAAAGGTTTTCTAGTCTTTTTTTTTTTAAATACAGAAAGATTTTCAGTTGGAAATTCTTTCTTCCTCCACGTCGAGGAAGCATGTTGAGGTTGCCAATTGACTGGGGAGGGAAGTTACATTCGAATTCACCGTGTGCCTGCACTTCTCTCCTAGATGAATGTGAGTCTACTGATGTCATGACAAAGTTTATTGTCGACATCTTTGCCATCTGCATGGTTTGTACACTCATGCTGATTGCTTTTCTCAGCTTCAAATTTCACTCTTCACTTCAAATTGGCAATGCAAAACTATGAGTCACTGTGGTTTAACAGTTTGAATAACAGCCCCTCAAATAGGATCTCTGGGTGCTCTCTGGTTGAGCAGGGTCTTTTTTTGCCATAATGAACATGCAGGCTTTGCCCTGTGTAAGGTAAAGAAAGGAGGGGAGTTTGAAAAACAGGTTAGATTTAAAATCTTGGTTGTCTTCTCTTGATGGTAGCTGTAACCTCATAAGGAGAATGGTCTCAGCCTGGTGATCTGTGAGTCAGTGCAGCTTTGCCATTGTTTTGAATAATTTGACTGAGTTTAATACCAAATATTCAGTTTAACATACTGACTGAGTCCCCAATCTGTCCTAGGCACTGTAGACTTAGGACACTGTGGGACACAGACAGGAGTCTCTGCCTTGTGTTCATTCAGCTGACTAGGTGAACTTTTGCCTGAGTTAGAGACCTCTCTAGCTATTCTTTCTTCTCATTCATGGTTGCCTTGGGGACACTGAAGTGGTCTATAGGACTAATGGGAAAGCTGAACTGCTTGGAGGTCAGAAGGCACAGATAAAAAGAATGTATAAGTCAGACTACAGATAATTAATTTGAATCTCTTTTCAAAATATTTTCCACTATTTCTGGAGCAGGGGAGCAATTAGTCAGGTTCTTACATCTGAAAGCTCTAGTGCTCCACATTTATGGTATATTTGGGGGTCCAGATTATTCCTGAAGTTGCACTATATCAATGTCACTTGCAGTTAAATGATTTTACACATAAGTAGTCAGATCCTGTCATTTTGCATGCAGATAATTTCTGTGGGAAACATATGCCATATTCAAAATCAGCCTTCGGCCTTCATAAGTCCTATATGCACATTTTTTTTTTTTCTGCTTTTTTGGGTTTTTTTGTCCACGTTGCGCAGCATGTGGGATCTTTGTTCCCCAACCAGGGATTGAACCCGTGCCCCCTGAAGTGGAAGTGCAGAGTCCTAACCACTGGACCTCCAGGGAATTCCCAACCTATGTGCACATTTTGGATGGGCATGAGTCACTTCTCCAGAATTTGCAAATATCACAAAAGAATAACATTTTCTTTAAAAATGCACATTTTGAATATACTTTGGCTGAAACCAGATTTGAAATATGTTCTTTACCCAATGGACAGTGGTGGGAAGGTTTCCAACATATACATTATTCTTTATTTCTTTTTTGTATACTGTACAAGTCAGAGCCTTGGTGAGCTTCTTTCAATTTTAGGTGATCCATCTAATTTTCACTTTGTCTTAGCGATTACCTGATCAGCCTAGCAACTCTTGCCCTACATCACACATCCTTTTCTTAATAGCCAATGTCAGAAATGCACCTATTCTTGTGTGCACCCAACAAGCCTCATGAAGTTTTAATTATTCAACTTCTTTTTAACCATAAGTTATAATTATCCTTCTTTTGCTAAAATTATCTCAAGTTTCACTGGTGGGAGTCCCTTCAAGCTGGTTCTTGTGTTCTTTTAATACATCTCCATTAATCTTTGACTACTGATTTGCTTTTTGGCAAAACAGCTTGTTCTTTACCTGCCCTACACCTAGAATCGACCATTTTTCCAAGGAGTCCTGATTCTGTTAGTGGGAAATAATATAGAAACCAGAATCTTTCAGAAAATCATAATGGCTACATAATATCCCCAATAGTCCACTTTGGAAAACGTCCAGAAAAGCTGATAGAGAAACCCACATCATTTCTCCCAAGCATACCTAAATACATATAATGAGAAATCTGGAAGGAATTGTTTATCAGAAAAATACACTGTTCCAGTTTCCCCTAGTGTCAGGGACTCTTCTTTTTCCCCTTCTCCTTTGTGGTGGTTTCAAAACATGTCTACAAATTCTTTGACACTCCTCTTTTCAAAAGATGAAATCTAATTCCTCTCTCCCTGAATGTAGGCAGTGCTCACTTCTAACAAAATGTGGGGGAAGTAATGCTCTGTGACTTCTGTCTGATCTCTCTCTCAGGACACTTGCCATTGGAACCCAGCCACTATGTTGTGTGGAAGCTCGAACCGTATAGAGAGACCACACGTGGGTGTTTTGCCCTACAACCTCAGCTAGGTCCTCAGCCAACAGCCAGGATCAACAATGAGACTGGTGAATGAATAAGCCTTCAGAAGATTTCAGCCCCTGAACATTGTGGAGCAGGGATAAGTCATCCCCACTCACAGAAATCATAAGAGGAAATAAAGGATTATTGTTGTTTTAGGGCAAGTCGCTTCAGTGAGCCTGACATGGAAAAACACTTAACTTCCGCCTGAGAGATGTGCTCAGACTTTCAGAAACACTGTGTTGACCTCCTTTTCAGGAGTAAGGGCAAGAAAAAAATGGTACACCAGTTGGCTTATTTCTTAACAAATTATCATGCTGTTCAGTTGATCGTTCATAACTCTCTTGGTTCCAAGTTTCAAAAAATTCAACCAGAAGTAGCTTATCAAATAAGGATTTATTGCTTCATGTATCTGATGGGTCCAGTGTGGATCTGGCTTCAGAAATGGCTGAATTAAGGAAATGGAACAACGTCATCAGGATCTAGTGTGTCTCCAGTTTTCTGTGGCTCTGCAACTTTTCCATTTCTTCATTCTTATCTTCCAGATAGTGACAAGATGGCACCAATAATCTCATGCCAACAACCTTCCAGGTTTAAGTCTAACAGCAAAAAATTATGCCTTTTCTTCAGCAGACCCAGCAAAAAGTCTTATTCTATTTCATTAACTCTGACTGGGTGTGTGTCCATCTCTGAACCAATAACTACAAATTAGGGAATGCAGTGCTCTGATTGGCTAGATGAGTCACCTGAACTTCCCTGAGGAAGTTTCATTTCATGAAATGAAAATGGATGAGATGATTCTGAGAGGAAAGCAGGATTTAGTAACCAAAGAAGGATAGATAGGTGGGTAAAAATAATTGTACAGCAAAGTTCAGTTAAACGTAACATATAGATAAGCTAAAATTTTCTATTACACACTAACAAAACACCTTTTGGAATTTCTTCCCTTCTACCTCCTCAACCCAATGAACAAGTACAAAGAGTATATTGTTCATTGAGGTGGTTTAGCCATTTCATTTTTCCAAAGACAATATTTCCCATCAATTTTTTAAAGCTATTTACAAAAAGTGCTATTTACTACTTCTACTCTTAAATACATTGAACACTTCTAAATATCTAGAAATACTAGATATAAGAACTTACTTGTCTGCTATGTACACAGACAGCACTGCTAAATAAAACTGCATGCACATAACAATGGTTATAATTTGAGGTATCTTTTAAATATGACCATTTTGGCCTTAAACAATTCCCTCCTCATCTCCTATTCTCCACCACCAATCCAGTGGACAAGTAAAGGCATGTGTAATGCTTGGAGGTGGCTGAACAAATTCATATCTGAAAGTCATTTACAGAAGACAAGTTTCCCCTGAATTTCAACACAAAGGGTACAAAATGTGCTAGTATTACTAAATACTTTGTCATATACTGGCAACTTCTTTAACAACTAGAGATTAGGTGTTGCAAAATTAGGACTCATTTTCCAAATGTGATCATACTAGCCTTTACCTTTTGCAATTTTTTCCCTCCCACTTCCTCCAAACCAATGAACAAGTATAGATAATAGTATACTGCTCACAGAGGTGATTTAACAATTCTAGTCTCCAAAGACAATATTTCCTATGAATTTTAGTGAAAAGGTATTTACAAAGTGGTATTTTACTACCTCTACATTTTACATTACACCAGGCACTTCTAAATGTCTAGATAGATTAAGTGTTTCAAATAAGGACTTAATTTCTCCATTATATACACAACAGTCTTGAATAAACTGCACACATGTAACAACAGTTCTAATCTGAAAGTATCTTCAAAATGTGAATATGCTGGCCTAAAATCCTTTCCTCCTCTCATTCCTCTATCAACCCAGCGGGATATAATGCTCAAATTTTCAGAAGATAATCTTTCCCAGGAATTTCTGTGCAAAATGTACAAAATTTACTGGTTACTAAGTCTAGTTTTGTCATACACTGCAACCTCTTTAACATCTAGAAAGACTAGATGTTGTAAATTAGGACTCATTTGTCCATGATACACACAATATACATAGCAAAGTAAAATAAAACACAGGAACACAAGAGACAGTGGTTAATTCTTGCCTCGGTATAAACACTGTGGCATAGGGCTCTACTTCCTTCTCCTCTGCCCTCCCGTGTGTACTGCTTAAAGAGGTGCTTTGGCTATTCCTCCCAAAAAACATTTCATATGAATTTTAACAAAAATGTGATGTGTTATTACTTCTACATTTAACATGTATCATGTGCTTCGTAACATCTAGAAAGATTAGATATTCAAAAAAGCGCTTAAAGTTGTCAACTATACATGCAGTAGGGAGGAACAAAATGCACATAAAAAACAATAGTTATCATATGAAAATGTCCTCTAAATCTGACCAGTCTGGCATAGAACACTTTTCTCTCCTTCTCATGGAAGCAACATGAGTATTCTCTCCCCTGTTTTACCACTCCTTGCTTAGCATGTAACCTGCTTGTGACAGATGTCATCAGTTATCAGATTGTTGCCTGCTTTTGTGCTTAGTTCCCCTTCCTAATTCTTGGCCTTTCTTTGGTGCTCTACCATTAACCTACTGGCCCTTCCACAAGGCTTCACTGCTTTGGCTCCAAGCTAAGTCCCAATTTTCGATATAACATCACAATGGAAATCTCTCTGGACTTTAAATTTCCCTAAGTCCAAGACAATATGCTTGTTTGGTTTGCTTTCTCACAAGTTGAAGCTGAATATCAGTATAAATATAGAATTGAGTTAGTCCTTGAAGGCCACCCTAATTGGATTTGACTTGAAGATTCTTATTATAAAACTCAACCAAGCAGAACTTTCACTCTCTGAAATTCTTAACCTTATAGGAGGATGAGAGGAAGCCAAAAGTGTAAATTCAATGACACTTTTTATTTTAACAGGAAGAAAACTGAAAAGCAATCTGAAAATTGGAAATTTCTTATCTTCGTCACACAATCTTTTCTCCTAAGAATCTGCTGTATGTGGCTAAATTTTAATTTACAACATTATATACCTCAATTCATCAGTTTCTTTAAAAGGAGTGGTTTCATATTAATATTCAGTTATTAATAATGAAGGAATTTCTATATTATAATTTTGTGAGTCAAAACAAGCAAGGCCTTTTTTTTCCCCTTGGAAGACTTTCTATGTTAGTTCCGTAATCACATTTTAAAAATTTTATCCTCCTCATTTTTTTGGAGTGCTTTACTAAGTAGATCATAGGATGTTTTATCATACACACAGAAATAACTAGCCAAGGAGTCTTATTATATACAATCATGAGTAATATGATATTTTAAAAAACATCTACCTACTTCTGAACTGCAAATATGCTTTGCACAGTACAGTCATACAAATATGATTTTGGATCTATAGTGGAAAAAATCTAAAATTTACCTGCATTATTCTTTAGGAATTGCATAAAATGCAACCACAGAAATGTATTTAGAATTATTTACTTTTCTTTGTAGTTACATTTTTTTAACAGCTTTATTGGAGTATAATTGCTTTACAATGTTGTGTTAGTTTCTGCTGTACAACAAAGTAAATCAGCTATATGTATACATACATCCTCATATCCCCTCCCTCTTTCATATCCCTCCCACCCTCCTTAGTCTACCCCCCTAGGTGGTCACAAAGCAACGAGCGGATCTCCCTGTGCTATAAGGCTGCTTCCCACTAGCTATCTATTTTACATTTGGTAGTGTATATATGTCAGTGCTACTCTCTCACTTCATCCCAGCTTATCCTTCCCCCTCTCAGTGTCCTCAAGTCCATTCTCTATGTCTGTGTCTTTATTCCTCTCCTGACCCAACGTTTGTCAGAGCCTTTTTTTTTTTTTTAAGATTCCATATATATGTGTCAGCATACAGTATTTGTTTTTCTCTTTCAGACTTACTTCACTCTGTATTACAGACTCTAGGTCCATCCACCTCACTACAAATAACACAATTTTGTTTTTTATGGCTGAGTAATATTCCATTGTATATATGTGCCATATCTTCTTTATCCATTCATCTGTCGATGGACACTTAGGCTGCTTCCATGTCCTGGCTCTTGTAAATAGTGCTGCAATGAATATTGTGGTAAATGACTCTTTTTGAATTATGGTTTTCTCAGGGTATATGAGCAGGAGTGGGATTGCTGGGTCATATGGTAGTCTATTTTTAGTTTTTTAAGGAATCTCCATACTGTTCTCCATAGTGGATGTATCAATTTACCTTCCCACCAATGGTGCAAGAGGGTTCCCTTTTCTCCATACACTATCCAGCCATTTATTGGTTGTAGATTTTTTTACTGATAGCCATTCTGACCAGTGTGAGGTGATACCTCATTGTAGTTTTGATTTGCATTTCCCTAATGATTAGTGATGTTGAACATCCTTTCATGGGTTTGTTGGCAATCTGTACATCTTCTTTGGAGAAATGTCTATTTAGGTCTTCTGCCCATTTTTGGATTGGGTTGTTTGTTTCTTTGACATTGAGCTGCATGTATATTTTGGAGATTAATCCTTTGTCAGGTGCTTCGTTTGCAAATATTTTCTCCCATTCTGAGGGTTGTCTTTTGGTCTTGTTTACGGTATCCTTTGTTGTGCAAAAGCGTTTAACTTTTATTAGGTCCCATTTGTTTATTTCTGTTTTTATTTCCATTTCTCAAGGAGGTGGGTCAAAAAGGATCTTGCTGTGATTTATGTTATAGAGTGTTCTGCCTATGTTTTCCTCTAAGAGTTTTATAGTATCTGGCCTTACATTTAAGTGTTTAATCCATTTTGAGTTTATTTTTGTGTATGGTGTTAGGGAGTGTTCTAATTTCATTATTTTACGTGTAGTTGTCCAGTTTTCCCAGAACCATTTATTGAAAAGGCTGTCTTTTCTCCATTGTATATTCTTGCCTCCTTTATCAAAGATAAGGTGACCATATGTGCATGGGTTTATCTGGGCTTTCTATCTTGTTCCATTGATCTATATTTCTGTTTTTGTGCCAGTACCATACTGCCTTGATTACTGTAGCTTTGTAGTATAATCTGAAGTCAGGGAGCCTGATTCCTCCAGCTCCGTTTTTCTTTCTCAAGATTGCTTTTGCTATTCAGGGTCTTTTGTATTTCCATACAAATTGTGAAATTTTTTGTTCTAGTTCTGTGAAAAATGCATTGGTAGTTCGATAGGGATTGCATTGAATCTGTAGATTGCTTTGGGTAGTATAGTCATTTTCACAATGTTGATTCTTCCAATCTAAGAACATGGTATATCTCTCCATCTGTTTGTATCATCTTTAATTTCTTTCATCAGTGTCTTACAGTTTTTTGCAAACAGGTCTTTTGTCTCCTTAGGTAGGTTAATTCCTAGATACTTTATTCTTTTTGTTGCAGTGGTAAATGGGAGTGTTTCCTTAATTTCTCTTTGAGATTTTTCATCATTAGTGTATAGGAATGCAAGAGATTTCTGTGCATTAATTTTGTATCATGTTACTTTCTGAATTCATTGATTAGCTCTAGTAGTTTTCTGGTAGCATTTTAGGATTCTTTAGGATTCTCTATGTACAATATCATGTCATCTGCAAACAGTGACAGTTTTATTTCTTCTTTACCGATTTGGATGACTTTTCTTTCTTTTTCCTCTCTGATTTCTGTGGCTAAAGCTTCCAAAAGTATGTTGAATAACAGTGGTGAAAGTGGGCAACCTTGTCTTGTTCCTGATCTTAGAGGAAATGGTTTCAGTTCTTCACCATTGTGAATGATGTTGGCTGTGGGTTTGTCGTATATGACCTTTATTATGTTGAGGTAAGTTCCATTTATGCCTACTTTCTGGAGGGTTTTTTTCATAAATCGATGTTGAATTTTGTCGAAAGCTTTTTCTGCATCTATTGAGATTATCATGGTTTTTATCTTTTAATTTGTTAATATGGTGTATCACATTGATTGATTTGCGTATATTGAAGAATCCTTTCATTCCTGGGATAGACCCCAGTTGATCATGGTGTATGATCCTTTTAATGTGCTGTTGGATTCTGTTTGCTAGTATTTTGTTGAGGATTTTTGTGTCTATGTTCATCAGCGATATTGGCCTGTAGTTTTCTTTCTTTGTAACACCTTTGTCTGGTTTTGGTATCAGGGTGATGGTGGCTTTGTAGAATGAGTTTGGGAGTATTCCTCCCTCTGCTGTATTTTGGAAGAGTTTGAGAAGGATAGGTGTTAACTCTTCTCTAAATATTTGATAGAATTTGCCTGTGAAGCCATCTGGTCCTGGACTTTTGTTTGTTGGAAGATTTTTAATCACAGTTTCAATTTCAGTGCTTGTGACTGGTCTGTTTATATTTTCTATTCCTTCCTGGTTCAGTCTTGGAAGGCTGTACTTTTCTAAGAATTTGTCCATTTCTTCCAGGTTGTCCATCTTATTGGCATATAGTTGCTTGTAGTAATCTCTCATGATCCTTTATATTTCTGCAGTGTCAGTTGTTACTTCTCCTTTTTCACTTCTAATTCTGTTGATTTGAGTCTTCTCCCTTTTTTTCTTGAGGAGTCTGGCTAATTGTTTATCAATTTTTTATCTTCTCAAAGAACCAGCTTTTAGTTTTATTGATCTTTCCTATCGTTCCTTTCATTTCTTTTTCGTTTATTTCTGATGCGATCTTTATGATTTCTTTCCTTCTTCTAACTTTGGGGTATTTTAGTTCTTCTTTCTCTAATTGCTTTAGGTGTAAGGTTAGGTTGTTTATTTGAGATGTTTCTTGTTTCTTAAGGTAGGGTTGTATTGCTATAAACTTCGCTCTTAGAACTGCTTTTGGTGCATCCCATAGGTTTTGGGTTGTCGTGTTTTCCTTGTCATTTGTTTCTAGGTATTTTTTGATTTCCCCTTTGATTTCTTCAGTGATCTCTTGGCTATTAGGTAGTGTATTGTTTAGCCTCCATGTGTTTGTATTTTTTATAGTTTTTTTTCCTGTAATTGATATCTAGTCTCATAGTATTGTGGTTGGAAAAGTTACTTGATATGATTTCAATTTTCTTAAATTTACCAAGGCTTGATTTGTGACCCAAGATATGATCTATCTTGGAGAATGTTCCATAAGCACTTGAGAAGAAAGTGTATTCTGTTGTTTTGGGATGGAATGGCCTATAAATATCATTTAAGTCCATCTTGTTTAATGTGTCATTTGAAGCTTATGTTTCCTTATTTATTTTCATTTTGGATGATCTGTCCATTGGTGAAACCGGGGTGTTAAAGTCCCCTACTATGATTGTGTTACTGTCGATTTCGCATTTTATGGCTGTTAGCATTTGCCTTATGCATTGAGGTTCTCCTATGTTGGGTGCATAAATATTTACAATTGTTATATCTTCTTCTTGGAGCGATCTCTTGATCATTATGTAGTGTCCTTCTTTGTGTCTTGTGATAGTCTTTATTTTAAAGTCTATTTTGTCTGATATGAGAATTGTTACTCCAGCTTTCTTTTGATTTCCATTTGCATGGAATATCTTTTTCCGTCCCCTCACTTCCAGTTTGTATGTGTCCCTAGGTCTGAAGTGGGTCTCTTGTAGACAGCATATATACGGGTCTTGTTTTTGTACCCATTCTGCCAGTCTATGTCTTTTGGCTGGAGCATTTAATCCACTTACATTTCAGGTAATTATCGATATGTATGTTCCTATTACCATTTTCTTAATTGTTTTGGGTTTGTTTTTGTAGGTCTTTTCCTTCTCTTGTGTTTCCTGCCTAGAGAAGTTCCTTTAGCATTTGTTGTAGAGCTGGTTTGTTGGTGCTCAATTCTCTTAGCTTTCACTTGTCTGTAAAGGTTTTAATTTCTCCATTGAATCTGAGTGAGATCCTTGCCAGGTAGAATAATCTTGGTTGTAGGTTTTTCCCTTTCATCACTTTAAATATATCCTGCCACTCCCTTCTGGCTTGCAGAGTTTCTGCTGAAAGATCAACTGTTAACCTTATGGGCATTCCCTTGTATGTTATTTGCTGCTTTTCCCTAGCTGTTTTTTTCTTTGTATTTAATTTTTGATAGTTTGATTATTATGTGTCTTGGCGTGTTTATCCTTGGATTTATCCTGTATGGGGCTCTCTGTGCTTCCTGGACTTGACTATTTCCTTTCCCATGTTAGGTAAGTTTTTAACTATAATCTCTGCAAATATTTTCTCTGACCCTTTCTTTTTCTCTTGTTCCTCTGGAACCTCTATAATTCGAATGTTGGTGCATTTAATGTTGTCCCTGATGTCTCTGAGACTGTCCTCAATTCTTTTCATTGTTTTTTCTTTATTCTGCTCTGTGGTAGTTATTTTCACTATTTTATCTTCCAGGTCATTTATCCCTTCTTCTGCCTCAGTTATTCTGCTATTGATTCCCTCTAGAGAATTTATAATTTCATTTATTGTGTTGTTCATCGTTGTTTGTTTGTTCTTTAGTTCTTCTAGGTCCTTGTTAAACATTTCTTGTATTTTCTCCATTCTATTTCCAAGATTTTGGTCATGTTTACTATGATTACTCTGAATTCTTTTTCAGGTAGACTGCCTATTTCCTCTTCATTTGTTGGGTCTGCTGGGTTTTTGCCTTGTTCCTTCATCTGCTGCATATTTTTCTGTCTTCTCATTTTGTTTAACTTACTGTGTTTGGGGTCTCATTTTTGCAGCCTGTTGGTTTTTAGTTCCCATTGTTTTTGGTGTCTGCCCCTAGTGGATAAGGTTGGTTCAGTGACTTGTGTAGGCTTCCTGGTAGAGGGGACTGGTGCCTGTGTTCTGGTGGTTGGGGCTGGATCTTGTCTTTCTGGTGGGCAGGGCCGCATCCAGTGGTGTGTTTTTGGGTGTCTGTGAACTTAGTATGATTTTAGGCAGCCTCTCTGCTAATGGGTGTGGTTGTGTTCCTTTCTTGCTAGTTGTTTGGCATGGGGCATCCAGCACTGGCATTTGTTGGCTGTTGGGTGGAGCTGGGTGTTAGCGTTGCAGTGAAGATCTCTGGGATAGCTCTCACCGATTGATATTATGTGGGGCTGGGAGGTCTCTGGTGGACCAATGTCCTGAACTCAGCTCTCCCACCTCAGAGGCTCAGGCCTGACACCAGGCTGGAGCACCAAGATGCTGTCAGCCATGCGGCTCAGAAGAAAAGGGACAAAAAAAGAAAGAAAAAAAATAATTTTAAAAATTATTTAAAAAATAATATTAATAAAAGGGAAGAGAGCAACCAATGAACAAATCCACCAATGATAACAAGCACTAAACACTAAACTAAGATAAACATAAAAATCAGAAACAAATCAGTCGCAGACAACAAACCCCAAGTCTACAGTTGGTCCCAAAATCCACCGCCTCAATTTGGGACGATTCGTTGTCTGTTTAGGTATTCCACAGATGCAGGGTACAGGGTACATCAAGTTGGTTGTGGGGATTTAATCCGCTGCTCCTGAGGCTGCTGGGAGAGATTTCCCTTTCTCTTCTTTGTTCGCACAGCTCCTGGGGTTCAGCTTTGGTTTTGGCCCCGCCTCTGCATGTAGGTCACCTTCAGGCATCTGTCCCCACCCAGACAGGACGGGGTTAAAGCAGCAGCTGATTAGGGGGTCTTTGCTCATTCAGGCTGGGGGGAGGGAGGGGTACAGTAGTTATATTTGGAATGTGGGGTGAGCCTGTGACAGCAGAGGCCAACATGACATTGCAACAGCCTGACCATGTGTTCTCCCGGGGAAGTTGTCCCTGTATCACAGGACCCTGTCGGTGGCAGGCTGCACAGGCTCCTGGGGGTTGTGGATAATGACCTGTGCTTGCACACAGGATTCTTGGTGGCTGCAGCAGCAGCATTAGCGTTTCATGCCTGTCTCTGGGGTCCGAGCTGCTAGCCGTGGCTTGGGCCAGTCTCTGAAGCTCATTTAGGCGTTGCTCTGCCTTCTGTGGGCAGATGGGGAAGGAATCCACTCTCCTTGTCTCTTGCCTCTTAGGCAGGTCCAGACTTTTTCCCACACTCCCTCCTGGCTAGCTGTGGTGCACTAGCCCCCTTCAGGCTGTGTTCACACAGGCAACCCCAGTCCTCTCCCTGGGATCTGATCTCCAACGCTCGATCCTCAGCTCCCAGCTCCCTCCCGCCCCAGCAGGTGAGCAGACAAGCATCTTGGGCTGGTGAGTGTGGGTCGGCACTAATCCTCTGTGTGGGAATCTCTCTGCTTTGCCCTCTGTACCCCTGTTGCTGCGCTCTACCCCATGGCTCCAAAGCTTCCCCCCACCCACCCCCCGTCACCACATGGGTGGTGAAGGGGCTTCCTAGTGTGTGGAAATTTTTCCTCCTTCACAGCTCCCTCCCAGAGGTTCAGCTCCTTTCCTTGTTCTTTTGTCTCTGTTTTTTCTTTTGCCCTACCCAGGTACGTGGGTATTTTCTTGCCCTTTGGGAAGTCTGAGGTCTTCTGCCAGCATTCAGTGGGTGTTCTGTAGGAGTTGTTCCACATTTAGATGTACTTTTGATATATTTGTGGGGAGGAAGGTGATTTCCACGTCTTACTCCTCCGCAATCTTGAAGGTCTCCCCTGTAGTTATATTTTTAAAATACATATTTTCCCAATAAGTTTTGTGTGCAAATTTTAACCATCATTTAAATTATTAAATTTTTGCTGTCAGAGGACTGTTCCTTCATCTACTATTTTTTGGAACCAAAAGAACCCTGAGCTAGATAAACTGAGGCTTTGAGCTTTACACTTATACTATGTAAAATTCTATTTTAGCAAGGTTAACAAGAAGAAAGGCATTTTTATCACTGATCAATTACCTGTTATTTATACCTCATGAAAACAGAAAATGGGTTCAGCCCTAGAGAGGGTGACCTCTTATTTATCAGTTAGCAAAACCATACGATTCTAAACTGAATGTAATTGTACATATCTCACAAACACATGCACATTCAAGATCTATTATTGTTGTTGTTATTATTATTGCTAATGCATTCTGGGTCAGTCTTTTCTATTAATGTCTACTGATCACCCCCTTTTTGCTCTCCACATGTTGGTTCTCCATAAAGAGGGATGTGTAGTGTTGGTTCCTATACCATGGGGCTCACAAGGTCTGTAGCTGGGCTAAAGACGGCCATCTTGTGCAGGAAATCTAGCAACTCTTGAAGAATAGTGGGAAATAATGTTCAGGTCTGAGTAGGCCTCTTGTTTCTATGCTTTCTAGAACTGATATTTTATTTGGTGGATCCAATGATTCCATAAATGTCACAAAGGTTAGACGGAGACCAGAAATATGTATCTTAATTGATCATCAAACTTTTTTGGATATAAGTGTCAGAGAGGAATTGTATAACAAAGATAAGTGGCCTCTCCTGGCTGTCCTGGTGGGTCCGTTTCTTTTCTTGCTCCATTTTGGTTAACATTGAAAGGAATTTAAAAAATAGTGCTAATTATCTCTCAGATTCATTCTCCTTTGTTCCTTTTACTTAAAAAATAAATGCCCTAAGTTTTAGCTTGGCACATCACCGACCGGCTGGAAATTACATGTCTCAGCTTGCGTCGTAGTTACATGAGGCTGAATAGGATGCAGGTTATTGGGATGAAAGCATAAGAAATGTGGGAACTTCTGGTCATGTCCATAAAGAGAAGCCCCTTCCCTTGGACTCCCTCTTTCCCCCTTCCCATCATCGGGGGAAATGGCAACAAGAGGAGCTGCCTTAGATGTAGAGACGGAAGCTGCATATTAAGCATGGTTGGGCCAACCCAGCAGCCTGGTCTTTGGATGAACACATGGAGCACAGGTTGTTTACTTCTGAGTTGTTACATGAAAAGGAAAGAAGCTTCTAATTTAAGCTACGTTATTTTGGGGTCTCTTTGTTACCTCAGCTTAGCCTGTGTCCTGACTAATGGAACGCAGAAAATCTTAATTGCTGTAACATCCAGCACAGTCATTATCATTTTCATTGTCCTAATGATATAATATGATCACCTGATGTATTCACTAATAAACTTTTCATGTCAAGATTACCATATTTAAAAATCAACAATGACAACATACAACATAATAGGTACAATATAACACACTGTGAAGTTTACGATGACAATAGCAGACATACATCCTGAGCAGTGTTTTCAAGCCAGAGTAGTGTGCATGTGCAGACTTCACATCTCTTCACCAGAGACTGGAGTATCAGACAGGAGGTGACATGCCTACAGATCCTTTGGAAAAGGCAAGAGTGTAATTGGGAAATGGGAACAGAGAGATGTGGTTAAGTATGGAACCACAAGTTGTAGCTCTCTTGGAAAGACATTTGCTGCTAAGTAACTGGTACTAAAATATATTTTGAAACTAAAATTGACAGTTTCAGTGAAACTTTAGGGCAAATATACAACCCACAGAGGGCAAAAAGGCAGAGGAATAACATGCATCATCCAATTTGTTGTGCTGTTAGGTAAAATCCCTCACCTGTTCAGACTGACATGGAACAGGCCTGTTTTCTGTCACTCACCCCTTTTATCCTCAAGGGAGAAGGCTGGCTAAGCAGAGACTCAGGGCAGCGGCAGGCTGACAGAAATTCCTGGCAGTGAAGCTGTCTGTAGGTTTCTGTGTGCTATTAGAATTCTATTTCCAAAGGTTTTTAATGCAAAAATGGAATATATTAGAATACTTGCATTATTCACTAGTCCTGCTTAGCTACACATTAAAGAATTTATTCTAGACTCAGGACAATGTCTCTGGGTATTAGAAGTTTCATAGACGTGTGTACTCCCTTGTACATTCCATAAAAGGGGCCAATGTGAACATTTCTCCTTGGAAGAGGAAACAGCCTCAAGCATCTGAGACCTTCCTTGTCACAAATTTACCCTCTCCTGAGAAGTTCAAATCTCCTCTCCAAATATATGAATATGTATAGAGGATCTTGCCTTTCATGCCTGAGTACTTGGGGCATGCACTGCTGAAAACCCCTGAAAAATAGACTTAATTAATACAAGAATATGCCTGAAAGCACTCATATAGAGGCAAATAAATCACTCTTTAACTTTATAAAGCTCAGCAAACTGAATGTTTCTTGCCCACAAATCTTGAAAATACAAGTTATTTATTTCAATTGGTCACATTTATAATTCACATTAGTGAGATTATCATATTCCAGCAAGGTCACTGAAATTAGCGCTACTGTGACCCCTCTATTGTGTGTCCCACCAATCATTCAATGCCTTAAGTCACTCTTGAGGGCAAGGCACTGTGACAGGTCCCTGCAAGGTGAATGCCTTCACCATTTTCACCATAAAACCAACTGTTACTATGTGTTAGATGTTGCATTGAATATAAAGAATAATGACAACTGGTCACTGCTTTTATGAAACATAGAAGCTAGCTGAGGAGCAAACACAAGTGTGACAGGTTTAACCGTTTTTCAGGTATTTCAAGGCCAATCATAATTAGCAGCTAAGTAGAATGAGTGGTATAAAAAAGTAGTCAAAACTCTTTAACAAGGTGCCCAGCCCTGGGTCAGGGGCTTTCCACTTATTGTCTTACCCAATCTTCTCCACAACCTCTGAGCGATTATCCTCATTTGGGGAAACCGAAGTTTATAAAGGTAAAATAATTTGATAAAAATTCACGTAAACTAGTAAGTGAGGGGTCAAGGACTAGAATCCAGACCTGTCTCCTCCAATGACTTGAGTTTTTAGGGGGAGAAGTGATCTTGAGCAAAGTCTTGAAGGAAGGAAGCTTTGGCCGAAGGAAGAGCAAGAGCCTCCTGAGTTGGGGTCTGAAGGAACCAAGGACTGGAAGGTGGAGCCTGAGGCTTTCCTCCCTGCCCAGGAAATGCCCTCAATCCTGGGGGTGATTACCTCTTCTTTTGTTATAACATACATAGAGCTAAGCAGTTGGCTGTCTCTTCTATACTCACTTTCTAATTGTGAGTTAGTTCAGGTTACAGAAAAACCTGCACATTGTAATTCAAATAAAAAGTCCTCAGTTTCTTTATGTAGAAGGGCATCTGGATATTAGCATTTCCAATTGTGCCTTGGAGCCAGGAAGTAGATAAACCCATCAGAAAGTTGACTTTTCATTATGTTCTTGAGCAGATCATTGCAATGGAAACTTTAGCCCAATTAGGGCTTATGCCACAGACTTAAGGTTCCAATAAAGCCACTAAATTTGTAAAGAAGATTCTGTTTTAAACCTGCTGGAAATTTCAAGCTGGTATCTCCCAGGATTTCTAAGATACAGTTGTCTCCAAATTGGCCCTTTGTATTGTGCCCTAGGGCAGCACAGCAGTGTTGCAATTGTGTCTAATTAACCTCCTGCTAAACGCAAAATGTCAGAAAGGGGAATCATCAAACTAGAGCTAGAGGCTGGGTTGTTGTTATTTTCAACAGGGATAGAACTAGCTTTTTTAGTTTCTGAGGCAACTACTCTGAAAGTTGGCAGGATATTAGCACTTTTGTATTAGGATATTTGCATGTCAAAGATGAGATCTGAATATGTCTTAACTTTGATGAGGTCACATTTTAGAACCAGTAGCTGAGAAAGACAGAGATAATTATAGCTGAATATTGATTTAGGGGGGAAGATTTTTTAACCAAGTTTTGTTCCATGTAAAATTCTGTTTTCTGCATAACTCGAGGTGACTAGCACAGCTGGATTTTTTTTTCTTTATTTAAAAAATCTGGTAGCCAGGTGGGGGAGAGCAAAAGACTTTGCATTATAATTCATTTGGGATAGGCTAAACTATGCTGCAGTAACAACTCCAAAATCATAGTGGCTTTAAATACCAAAGCTTTAGTTTTCAATCATACTACATGTTCATTGGGTCAGCCAAGACCTAGCTGGGAGAAGGTTACATCTCTGTGCTACCACAATTGCCAACTATTTTTCTACTGCTGTGTATCAAACTATCATCAATTTAGCAGCTTAAAATAACACACACACTTATGTCATAGGGTCTGTGGGCCAGAAATCTAAGTACAGCTTAGCAGGGTCCTTGGATTTATGGTCTCTCACAGGGCTTCAATCAAGGTATTAGGGCTGGGAGTCTCATCTGAAGGCATGACTGGGGAAGGATTCACTTCCAAGCTCATATGGTTGTTGGCAAGAAATAGTACCTGGCAGGTTGTTGGGATGGGGGCCTCTGTTTCTTGCCATGTGGACCTCACCACAGGGCAAATGAAAACATGGCAGCTTACTTCAATAAAGCCAGCAGGGAAAAGAATGTGCTTGCAAGGTTGTACTTACAATCTTATGTGATATAATAAGGGAAAAGACATCCCATCACCTTTGCCATATTCTATTGGTTAGTATCAAGTCACCAGACCAGCCCACACTCGAAGGGACTGCACAAGGACATGAATTCCAAGGTGTGGAGGTCTTTTGGGATCATCTTAGGGTCTGTCCACCACTCACCAAGACAGAGAAAAGTAAACATGAGGGGCCAGGCACTGGCCCTTAAAGACACATCACTTCCACTTACATTTCATTGGCCATACCAAGTCATATGGCCATACCTGTCTTAGGAGAGGGGAGATGCAATTCTACATATGCCTGGGGAGAGGAGAAACAGAATATTTACCAACAACCCCAATGACAGCCATGTTTTGTCTATGAAATAAAATTACTTTGGGCTCTGTAGAGGGATTCACCAGCTACAAACAGATCAATGAATAAAATAACAGGTTAAAAATTAACCAAATTAATTATACCATTATATCATTGTCTTAGCTTGGCTTCCCCTAGAAGCAAACCCTGAGATAAGAAATTGAGTAGAAGTAGTTTATTTTAGAAGTGATCATAGTGGATAAGGATGTGAAAGAGGAAGGAAAGAAAGCTAAAAATGAGCGTGTGGTAACAGCTGCAACTGGGGCTCAAACCCTCTGGGAATACTCCAAAGAGTTATCCCACCTGTAGGATAAGTAAAGTAGGATATTTTCCCTTTAACCCCTGTCTGTCACTGGCTGAGGGCTGTTCCCAGAGGAACAGCTAGCCTGTTCTTGATTGGGTTGAGAGAAAGCATTCAGACAAAGAGTTTTGAGTGCTTGTGATAACTAAGTCTACCAGCATGGTGAGTGATAAACGTTTCTATGGGCCAGATCCAACAGCATCTGCTACAACCATTAGACTTGTGTTGTGTGTGAACTGAAAGTCAAGGGAACTGGTTTCAGAATCAGGTTTTTATGCTAAGTGATTTAATAACTGTGTCATCGAAACTCTGTGCTTCTCTCCTGCCCTGAGCTCAACCCCTAAGTGTGTTTGGGAAAAAAAGTAATAAGAAGCAAACTCTAAGCTTCTTAGTTGTATATAATCAATACAGCTTTTTCATTACGATTATTACTAATAGTAATACATAATAATAATGATGAGTCTGAAAGGCTATGTTTGCTTTTATAATATGGAGGATTGTAGAGGAAGTGGAAAGAGGAGGGGGGCAGTTTTTTTATCATTACCAACAGCTTTCCTAAGCTCTTATCCACAGACGGTTGCTACTGAAGGGGTGTGGAAGTAGTAGGGTTGAAGGCATCAGAGGCTGGGGAACTCTGGAGGTAGTGGAGACACAGGAACAGGAAGATAACCTCATGGGCTATGGTAACTTCTGTCCCTGTGTATTAATTTGCTAGGGCTGTAATAATAAAGTACCACAAATTAGGTGACTCAAACAACAGAAATGTTTTTTCTCACAGTTCTGGAGGCTGGAAGTCTGAGAGCAAGGTGTCAGCAGGATTGGTTCCTCCTGAGGGTTGTGAGGAAGATTCTGTTCCGTGCCTCTGCCCTAGCTTTTTATGGTTTGCTGGCAATTTTTAACATTTCTTGGCTTGTAGAAGCATCACCCTAACCACTTCCTTCATCTTCATATGGCGCTATCCTTCGGTACATGTCTGTGTCCCAGTTTCCTTTTTTTATGACAGCCAGTGATATTTGATTGAATGACCTCATCTTAACTAATTATATCTGCAACAACCAACCCTATTCCGAATAAGGTCACATTCTGAGGTCCTGGGGGTTAGGAATTCAACATATTAATTTGGGCAGAGGGACACTATTCAACCCATAATACCATGTAATTCAAAATGTTATTTCTTTATAGGTCCAAAATCCAGCCTTCCACCTAAATCCTGAAGACTCCATGAAGTCTCTCTCTCTTTGTAACCATATAGATGTCTGCCTTCAGAGCCTAACAACCTGCAATTGATTTTAGATGATCTTGCATTTTCCCCTGTTACATGTGTGCAAATATCTCCAGAGCAAGTTCCTCAAAGCCTGGGATCACAGGAAACATAAGTCCAAGGCAGTACACATTTTACCTTCCCTTAATATGTGTTGACAGAACATCAGGTAACTTACACCCTTCTCCAGACTAAGTTCTAGAAGGGCAGTAGTTAACAGTCTTATAGAACTTTACAAATACACATTCCTGAGCCCCATACAGATCTAGAGAATCATATTTTGGGGTATAGAATCAAAAAGTCTGTATGTTCATAAGCTCCTTTTGTGATTTTGATGCAGCTATACTCACAGGACAGTACTCAGGAACCTCTAGGGTAGAGTTCAGTTCCCAGTGAGTCTCTGACCACGGCTTGCCAAGTCCAATGTCAGTTTTATGTATTTCTAATTCTTCTGGGGCAAAGTAGAACATTATTTCTTAAAGCTCCTAGGCATGATATTGACAGAGATCCGTGATTAAATATGTTTGGGAAATTGAGTTAATCAGAGTGAAATAAATTTATTTACTGTAGGACTTTTCAAAAATTTAAAAGGATAATGTACATTGTGAACTGCGGTAGAGAAGGATAGTATGAAACGCTTCCTATCTTCTTCTTTTATTTCTTTTTTGGCTGTGACAAGCGGCTTGAGGGATCTCACTTCCCCAACCAGTGATTGAAGCACTGGGTCACCAGGGAACTCCCTCTTTCTATCTTCTTTTACTAAAGAAACTTCTGTTTTTCCTAGAGTACCTCCCGACACCATTCTTCTTAAGCACACTTTTTGGAAAATGAAATGAAATCTGGAGCTATTTTCAAGAGGCCTAACTTCCACCTCCAACATATTATTCACAGAAGACCTCTTTGACTTTTTTTCATCTAAAAAGTTGAGGAAATTTGCTCCAAAATATTTTTAGATCTTGTAAAACTAGTTTACTTATTTTTGACTCACATTTGTCATGATGTTATTTAATATGAAATCTACTTTACTCTGGTGCCTTTGTTTCTTTCTATCACATTAGAGAGAAACTGAGTTTCCACCATTACAAGGTACTATGCTAGGCACTTTTGGGGAAACTCATGAGAATGAATAATGACACCTCCCCTCAAGAAATCTCTCAGTCATGTCGGAGAGACAGACATGTACATATATTTTTATTTCTCTCTTCCCTCTGTCCCCTCTCTCTTCATAATTCCTATATTTGTCTCTGGTATTCAGAAGAAATATGTGCAGCAAAAGATGCAATAAAGTACTAAGTTATTTCTCTATTTATCTTCATTATCTCCAGAGAGAAAATATGCCAACGTGAAAATCAATGAAAGGTTAACTGTCCCTTTCTCCTAATAAAGGAAATGTTTTAAATGGTTTCTTAGGAAAATTTGGCCTTGGATTCCTTTGTAAGTTCCTTTAAATTAAAATTAGCACAGAGAACAGAATGACAAGTAAATACAATGCCATACATAGGCCAAGTTTGGAGTGACCCCAAAACCAGTTTCTGATATGAGAGAACTTCTGCATGTTGAGTGGATGACATAAAGGGAAAGTGGCTGTGCCCTTGCACCCTGCTGCCTATCTCTTCTCCTTGTGAGATGCCGCCATGTGCCCTGGGGTCATGATTCCAGACGCTGGAGGTTTGGTTTGAGGTCTTGACAGTAGCCTGCTGAGCAGTGGTTCGCAAGAGATCAGTACCTCCCTTGAGGGTATGGTGGTCAGATTTAGCAAATAAAAATATAGGATGCCTAGTAAAATATGAATTTCAAAGAAATAATTTTTTAGTGAAAGTACATCCCAAATATTGTATAGGATATATTTATATTGAAAAATATTTTGTTTCTCTGAAGTTCAAATATAACAAAGCATCCTGGATTTAATCTGATAACCCTACTCTAGGGAGATTTTTTATAATTTGTGGAAGTAATTTTATCACCACAGTGATGGGGGGAACAGGGATGCTAGATATTGTGCACGTGTTGACCAATCTTACACAATAGAAAACTGTCCTGTAGCCACATGACTTCTGAATAGCCCACTGGACACTCATGAAAACAAAGTAAATAGGGATAGTTTTAATGTATAATGAATTTAACATATAACAGAGTCTTAAAAATCAGAATGCAACAACTATGTAAATTAAAGGATGATTTTACTTTGTTTTGTTCAGTATGTTACCAACAGTTGTTCATCACTCCAGAAAACCATATCACTTGTGGCAACAGTGCTGGTGGTATTTGAGTCCCCAATATACCACACTTAAATTATTTGTAGCTGTCACCATCATAGTGATTCTATATGTGTGTGTGTGCATCACCAGATTCTTCATTATTCTTATAATATTGAGCCCAAATTCTTACCTATGAAAATACTGTACTATAAATTCCATTTATTTCTCTTTTACATTAAAATTAAGGCATAATATATTTTGTTCAAAATATTTGTGGAGATAGATCACATTACCTATGAATTTCATTTCAGAAGAGTAAGGGGAACTTGGGTCTGATAAGTTCAATATCCACTGCTGAGGGGCCTTGGACCTGTTTTGCCTACCATGCAACGTGGATAGGCTCCGGTGGAAAAAAGAACTTTGAAGGAAGAAAGGTTCTAAAATTTTACAAGAAAAATCAAAATGGCATGACTACGCAAACATATTGCAACCACTTCACCTCTTCCTTTCACATCTCTCTAAATACCTCTGAGAAACATACTGGAATTTCAATCTTGATTCTGCTTTGAACATTTTTTAAATGTTTTATTTTTCCCTACGTTTTTGGACACTAATTACATCACTGCATGTTGGATATATTTCTTTGCATTAATCTAAGTTTTGTTTTATGAATTCTGATAGATCTAAACGGAAAAGAAATTCAAACCCTGAGGCTGCTTAGGGTTTATTAATACCAATACTTCCATCAGCATAATGATAATGTTGATTAGAACTTTTAAAAAATCTACTTCTGAGTGAATACTTTGTCTCACCATGTAGAGGACAGACCTAGATCCTGAAGATATCTAAACATAATGATTACAATTCATATTCTAGGCTATTAAGCAATTTGTCTGGCAATTAACTATATGATTCCTTGAACCACTGTTATAATAAATAGCATTTGGGTAAAATCAATGTTGGGGATGCTATGAGCCTGTCCTAGACAGAAGAAGGGAAAAAATAGATGCTAGTGACAAAGAGAGGCAACAAAGAGGAAGGACAGCAATGAACCAGGGTGTTCTGGTTATCAATTGCTGTGTAATAAACTTCCCCCAAGTTAGCAGCTAAAAACAATAGCCAACTTAATTATATCTCATAATTTTGGGGTCAGGAATTAAGGTAGGGTTCAGCTGCACAATTTTTCTGCTCCATGGGGCATCCACTAGAGTCACTAAGGTATTCAGCTGGAGGACGGGCTGATCTGCAAGGTTCAAGATGGTCTATTTCATGTGCTCAATACCTTGACAAGGGGGGTTGGAAGCTTAGGCTTGGCTGGGCCCCTTGTCCTCTCCATATGATCTTTTCTGCAGGGTAACTGAACTGTTTACATGGTGGCTTAGGGCTGCGAGAATGTTTCCCGGGAAGAAGAAGTGGAAGCAGCCCAGAAACTAGTGCAGCATCATTTCTGCTGTATTATACTGGTCACTATCACAGGTGGTGCACATACTTAGAGGGAAGGAAAATAAACATCCCCCCTCAATGGAAAAGGATCAAAGGATTTTTGGCCACTTAATCCACCAAATTTGAAAGAAAAAGAGAGGTTGATGGACACACATTACACCTCCCCAAGATGCAAACTACCATGTCCATGCAGGAAAGACTTTGAGAAAAGAGACAGAGGGAAATGGCCCAGTGCAAAATGAACAGTAAGGTCAGCAGAGGTAGTGCTACTGTGGTTCTGGAGGAACCTGACAAAGAGTTAAATTTACAATATCATGAAAAGTTATAGCATCTGTAACATGACAATGTCATGCTAGCTAGTACAAAAAAGTACAACAGGTTAATATTTTGAAGTATTATACTACCCATATTTTATTCCTATAAGATTACTTCTCCAAAGGCGCTCTTCAGAGTGAGGGAAGAACACAGAAAAGACAAACGTTTATATGTTCCCATTTGGACTTCTTCATTAAGTTCATGAAGTCCATTTCACACAAGAGTGTGAGAGTCAGGTTGTTTAGAGCCAGTAAGGACTTGGAGTTTTAAATGAGCCTGAACTTATGGGGAATCAAAAATAGAGGTTATAGGGCTTCCCTGGTGGCGTAGTGGTTGAGAGTCCGCCTGCCGATGCAGGGGACACGGGTTCGTGCCCCGGTCTGGAAAGATCCCACATGCCGCGGAGCGGCTGGGCCCGTGAGCCATGGCCGCTGAGCCTGCACGTCCGGAGCCTGTGCTCCGCAACGGGAGAGGGCACAACAGTGAGAGGCCCGTGTACCACAAAAAAAAAAAAAAAAGAGAGAGGTTATAAAATGGACCACAGAATAGCAAGGATAAAGATACGATTGTTTTCTCAAGAACTGTGACATGTTATACCACTTGCACAGTTACTTTTTATATGTGAATACTGCAGAGACAGGAGGCATGTGGGCCACAGAATTCTTTATTGACACAACCAGATCAACCACCAGAATAACGTTGCAGCATGAGTCCCCCAAACCTAGTCCCACAGGCTTCTCGATGAGAGCCATGGAAGCTTTTAACTCGTGTTGGCAGGGGTGGGGTGGGGTGAAGAATAATGGATTTTCTGTTTATGTACAGGAGGAAGCTGCCTCTACTCTCCTCCCAAAACAAGGGAAGAAAGGGGAAAAAAAACTTTTGTTGCTTTGAGATGAGGATGAAAGGATGCTGGGATCTTACCCTAACCATCTGGATTGTAAATAAAGTCTCTCCAGGAGTCAGAGGGCCTAGAGTGTTCCACCTAGAGAGGTCTCTGGCTTCATATATTTTTACAGATATATTCCTAGGAGCTCACCTGGGTGCCTATCTCCAGATATTTGGCTTTGGGAGGGATAAGAAAAGTTGTAATATCCTTTCAGATCAGAGCAATTAGCTACATCATTAGGGAACAAATGGCTACAGATCTAATCCTTATGATATGTGAAAATATGTCCAGGGGAAATGGAAGCCAATATTCTCTATCTTTATATCATTTATATTTCTGTGTCTCAGGAAGCTCGGCTTTTTATGACAGCACTAAGGAATCCAGGGAAGTTTTATTTCCCCGCCATGCTGTAACAGTGGTTTCCTGACATGTAGGATGGCAATAAGAACACTTGCTAATCTGGGGGGTTCAGGTGGAGGTATATTTACAGGCAGCAAGACTAAGATAAATATGGTGCACAAGTCAATCAATTTTTATTGCTTTTAGCTTCATGTACAAGTAATCTGATCACAGAGGTGTAAGTAAATAGGATTTTCTTTTTTCCTCTGTAACAAGAAGTCTGAAGATAAGTAGTTCAAATCTGTACTCAATCATCAATGTCTCCTAGCTTATAACTGCTGCCTTAGTATGTGTCTTGCTGGTTACAGGATGCCCACTCTACATCCTGGCATCATATATGTATTTTAATCAACAAGAAAGAAGAAAGGCAAAGGCTAAAGGCACATGTCAGCTTTTTTTTTTCTAAGTCCTGGAAACAGTAACTTTTGAGAAGTTTACCCAGTAATTTTCAGTTACTATCTTATTGCCCATGCCTAGCAAAAAGAAGTCTGAAAAGGTAAATATTTGTACTAATAACTTTGATACCCTGAACAAAATTGGGTTTCTTTTAGCAAGGAGGACAGAAGGAAGAGCTATCAGAATCATAACCAGTAATGTCCCCCATCCCCTGATCCTCAGCCTAAGACTATGAAAATCCCAGGGGGTTTGGGAGTAGGCTGAAAGTGGAAGAGATTTCTGCCCCACTTCCTGTCTGGAACGGTGGGAGGAGACTCACTCTCAGTTTGCTGGCATTGTCACAGGATGGATGGGCAGGAAGGGTAGAGTGGTGTGTTTAGGCAAAGAGAGGAGCTGGGGACTAAAAGAGGCCCCAGGTGGGGTGAAGAAGATGCAGAAGATGTGGACCTGCTCACCAGAGGCTCTGGCAGAAACAACAAGCATCAGCATCTTATTTCCGTCCAAGCCCCCCAAACAAATGTGACCAGGTACATCAGCAGCAGATGAAGTGCTACAGAGGCTGATCTCTAAAGAGCCAATGGAGGTTGGCGAAGAGCTGAGGCCAGACTATAGACCACATACACTGCCCCAACATAAGTAATGGTACCTAAGCTCCCCCTGCACCTCGGGACCATTGGCGGGATGGAAAGATATGCTATGAACTCTGAACCGTATGGCTCTAAATCCTGAACTGAACCTAATTAGCTGAGAGACTAATTTTTAAACTGAATGTGACTAAATTATCTTTAATCTGTAAGGTCACGATTATTTTTCCCACCATCTGAAGAAATGGTAAGTGGGGATAGGGTGGGGTCCTGAGTCATTTGAATTCAATCATAAAGATATAAAAAAGGTACATTTCTACACACTTGAGTAGTATATAAATTTAAAATCTATAATCATGGGTAAGTCTATGATTATGGTGCGAAAGGCATTAAACATTAGAAATAAGTGTCTGACCATTTCTGATATCTAAGTGAAGTGTGATGATTAAGCTAATTCCTCTATTTAGGCAAACATTGACTTAGCCTCCCATGAACAGATGCTGTGCTTCATTCAATGGCCAGATTTTAAGTGGTAAAGTGGAGGTGCAGACTGTCTCCAGGGTCCCTGAGCATGAGCGAGGGGACCCCACAAAGATAACTAAAGCAAGACAGCTCCTGTGTATTCGGGTTCTGAGTAAGGAGACTTACAGGGCATGCATTAGGCTGAGGAAGTCTCAGCAATTTGTGGGGGAAACAGTGGACAATATTTCTGCCTCAGTACCTAGGTCACTCCTAGAGAAAGGAAGAAAGAGAATGTTTCTCAGGACTTAGCTGTCACTATAAGGAATTCTTAGGAGGAAGCAATAGAAGAGAGAGATGATAAGAAAATAATGATTACAAATACTTATAATAGCTATTATTGGCTATAAATTTCTACTCTGTGGGAAACATGAAAATAACAGTTATTTATCATCTTCAGTTCTCACAATGATTCCTGCAAGGTAGGTGTTTTTATCCCCACTTTTGCATATGAGGAAACAGATTCAGGGAGATTAAAGGCACTTTTAACCAGTGGTGGCCAGTGAGTCCAATGCCAAAGCAGGGCTCTTTTCACTATACCAGTACATATATGGCTACTGCACAGAACCAGGGAAACAGTCTTTGGTCATTTATCCAAATCCCCTCACTCTGAAAGTGGGGAGAGGTTGTAAGAGACAAGGACTGGTGTTTTGCCCCCTGTCCCTAAATACCCCACCTCCCATTCTTCTCAAAAAGGCAGTGCCTGAAGGTCCCTGTGGTTACATCTGGGTTCCTAACCAACAAAATCTGGGTTCATAAGTGGGAGGAATAGCATCTTCAACAGACAGTTTTGTGGTAACAGCAAAAGCCTCTTGATTCCTAAAAGATGCAGTCAGTCTTCCTGGTATAAACACAGTGAACTTTCTGGAATTCATAACCAATTACATGTGCATTGGGATTTTTCCACTACATTCTTTGAGATACTCCCTCTCAACCTCATAATAAGTGATGTCACCCCTGGGGGGACCACCAGGGAGCACAGGGATTTCATGTGTCTTAAATCTGTGTCCAGATATAGTGTAACTAAGTCATATTACAGTATTTATAAATATTTAACTCATTATTTTCTTTGGATGACTGGAGTGTAGCACTAAAAAAAAATCCAAACTTCAATTTTTGGTTTATTTCCCAGAATAGAACTCATTACATCCAAAGCTTTATGAGTCCCTTCTGGAAGATAAGGACAGATCACATCTTACCACAAGGAAAACAACCATTGAAGATACCCTGTGGCTTACATCTCTTATATCTAACTTCCTCCCTTTGTCCAAATTCCTAAGGTTTCCATGGGGTGAAAAGATAGGAGAGTTTAGATGGGAAGGAGAGAATTACAGTGCAGGACAAGAAAGTTTATGTCACTAGCTGACTCAATTTAAGAGGATCTGATGCTTGGGAATTGATATTCCAAATATTTTGAGCTTTTCATATAAAAAAATAGAAAGAATGTGGTATTTATTGACATGTTTCATGAACTAAATTTAAAACTTTGCTGTCAGAGACTCTTGAAGTAATTTATAACTCGGCCCATACTGAAGTGTCCAAAAATATGGATCTATAATGGGATAATGTCATCCCTTGTGCTGCCCACAGGACCCTCAAAAGTGATCTTGTAAGAAGGGAATAATCCCAAAATGGCAGGATCAAGCCTGGTCTTGATTTCACAGCAGGACGAGTCACAATGTTTTAGGGGGGTCAAACACACCTGAGCTTGATCTGGGTTGGATCTGGCAGATGAGTTTTGCTAGAAAGAATTTCTGGAGTAAACTGAAGCAAACTTAGCTTGGTGGGACAAGACCATAGCCAAACGATGGGTACAGAGAACAGGTTCCAGTCCCCTAGAGAAGGGAATGAAAAGTGCTGGGTGGGGTTTAGGGCAGGATTCTAGTACCAGTAGGACAAAATAAGAAACCAAAGCAAAAGCCCAGTTATAAGCAGTGTACGCCACCAGGGTGAAGGGGAAAGTCTGCAGCCCTGTAAGGCCAAGACTGCCTGGAAGCCATTCTAGGTGCCCAAGACCATGCCACAGCTGGGAAAGGGACATTTAATAGGTTCATGAGGTTGGTTCATGGATGGATGAGCAAAGAGATTGCTTCATTCCGCAACTCCAAGGGGCATGTGTACGGTACCCCTTGGCACTGCCTAGCAGACAGGATTCAAAGGGAACACAATGTGAATGGTGTCCACTGGAGTCATCCCAAGTGGTAGCCCTGAGCAGAAGATACCTAGTCCACACATTTAAGTACAACCCTTAGCCTGGTGCATACAGAGCAGAAGGTACTGACTGTATATTTCTATTTATTTGTGCACATTTAGACTGATTTAGAAATAATTCGAAAACCTCTTGCTCCACGTTGAGCATAGCACGTTGCTGAAAGTGAAGAGGCAGGGAAGCAGTTCTGTTGAAGCAAAATTTATTTGTTGGAGGTAAGGGTTGTGACTTTTGAATACTGATGTGTTTTGTTTCTCACTTTAAATTTTTTTTTTTTTTTAGACCGAGGAAGAACAATTTATCTTTTATATTATTAAAAAATTTTTTTTCTCTTTTTCAATAGATTTTATTTGTTTGTTTGTTTGTTTGTTTGTTTATTGGGTGTGCTGGGTCTTCCTTGTTGCATGCAGGCTTTCTCTAGTTGCGGGGAGTGAGGGCTACTCTTCGCTCCGGTGCACGGGCTTCTCATTGTGGTGGCTTCTCTTGCTGTGGAGCACAGGCTCTAGGCGCACAGGCTTCAGTAGTTGTGGCTCACGGGCTTAGTTGCTCTGCGGCATGTGGGACCTTCCCGGACCAGGGCTCAAACCCATGTCCCCTGCATTGGCAGGCAGATCCTTAACCACTGAGCCACCAGGAAAGCCCTCACCTTTAAATTTACTTGTACAAGTTTCTCACATGAGCCTGGAAATATTTACACAAGGAAAATCAGCAACCAGCTAAGCAGTGAAGCCAAGCCGGCCTGAAAATTTGAACCCAGGGCATTTCCTTGACAGAGACCACAACATCTGGCTAATGGAGCATGTTTATTTCCTTCTATTGCTACGTCTTCAGAGTGTGCCTGTCTGTCACTCCTCACATCAATAAACTACATTTTTATTCTGGTGTCCAACTCACCTTCCACTCACGCTGGAATGATAAACTACAATCTGAAGAGTTGTAAAGGTTTGCCCAGAAAATAATTCTCACTCAGATTTTCTTCTGGCTTCTTGTTTGGCCCAGAATCTGAGGCTATAATTGATTAAGGTTGATCATGACAGCACAAAGCTAGAGCTGTGATCACTCAACATCCCTTCATCTGAGAAAATAAATCAAGGGCAGCAGCACCATGTGGCAGGGAAGTAAGGTATCCCAGAGCTATTTCTGTGCAAGCTAGGAGAACACGTCAGTGTCCCACAGAGCTTGAGTCTCTCAATTTCATTTTCATAATCAGGTTAGCTGCTTTTCAAAGATGCACTGTGACACTCACATAGGGGAAAGCTTGTGTTACTTGGCTCAGCTAAATACGCTGACGGTGAAAGGGCTAGGAAGGCACTTCCCCCTTTTTTTCCCTTAGTGAATTGAAAGGCACTTTGAAAATATATCTAGTGTCTTTGAACTTTTCTGTGCTCACTGCTGGTAGCATTTATAAAAGCCACATGGTGATAGAGAAGCCTCGTTCCCAAAAGCAAGCTGAGATGAGTGAAAATAATGATCTAAATAAATATTCTGTCCTGGTTTGGATGACAAGGCAGGTTGAGATGACAGCGGATCTCAGTTATCAGAAACCTAGGACTCCCCTTTGAGGCCTTCCTCTCCCTCTGTACCCCTTTCAATCCTTTATGAAGCCCTATTGATGTTACCTCCTAAATATCTCTTGAATCCATCCATTGTTTCCATCTCCACCACGAATACCTAGACTTCAGCTTTCCCTTGGACACACACACACACCGCCACTCCCAATTCATGGTCTCCTTTCTCTTATTCCTGTGCTATCATAGTCCGTTCCTCACACGGTAGCCAGAGAGGTCTTTTTATAATATCGATCAAGATATGTAACTCTCCTGAATCAAATCCCTTTATTGCCTTCCTTTCACACTCCAAATAAAATCTAAACTCCTTACCATGGCTTTCAAAGCCCTTGATTATCTGACATCTGCCTCTCTCCATTTTCACTTCCTACAACTCTCCCATCATTCATGTTGGTCCAAACACACTGACCTTTATTCTGCTCCTTCTACTTGGCACTTCTCTCTCTGTCTAGAACGTGCTTCCTTCTGATATTGACTCCTTTGTACCACTCAGGTAATCTGATTTAAACGTCCACTCTATAAACAGTCCTTCCTGATCACCAATAGATTTTCACTCTCTGACAAATCTGTCACATTTTGTAGATTACTTAATCATTTATCCATTTGTTGTTAACCTCCAACAGACTATAGGCTCCAGAAGAACAAGTAGCTCACCCTTGTGCCTAATTTTAACCAGCACCTAGTAGGCATTCAATAAACATTTATTAAATGGAATGAAGTAAATGAATGAAGGAATGACATTCTGGTTTTAGCCCCTGACTCCAAGGTGCTGGAGTTATTGTCCTAGTTATTAGGTTAACCTGCTGCCCAGTGTTACATTATCTGGCTTTCCTCTCAGACAATTTGATATTTCAGTTATTTCCTGAAAATAACTTGGAGATGCCCCTGATTTGTCCATCTACTGCTTTGATTCCTTGGATACCACTCATTCTTTCACGTTAAGCAAAAACAAGTAATTGTTGCAGAGGTCTCTGTATTTTGCAGCTGCTCTTTTGTAAGATGCACTTTTCCCAAATAAAACAATTTTAAAAACAAAACAAAATAAAAAACTGTTCAAGAGACAATTTGGTATTTTAGTCACCTTCTGACCTATTCTGCTTTGACTGAGTTTGGCTTAAGACAGTGGACTGAGCCTATGTATGGGGTCCTGACAATGAGTACCTATGATCCTTATCCAGGTTTACTAGCTAACAATGGAAAAGGATGGTGCAACAGATTAAAGATTGTCACAAATTCATTGACCCTAATCCTCGGTATATGTCTGGGAGAACATGTCTACTCCCCATGGATCTGGGTGTGTTCTGTGACTGCTTTGGCTGATGGAATACATTGGAAGTAGTGTTACTGGCAAAGCCCATCAACAATTCCCAGGAAATAAAAATCAGATTTGGGTAATAAAGCCTAATTTATTTTCCTTTGTGCTCAGTCTAGTTTCACTTGCACATAGGGTACCACGTGCAGAGGCCTTGCACCCAGCACTTCAGACCAGAGTTCCTGGTGCAAAATGGCTAAGCTTAGCACTGTAGCTCAGCAGGCCATGTGCAAAAGCACTGTACATGACACTGCAATTCAAGATGCCCTAGGGGCCCCCTCCATACCAGACCCCTCCCTCAGAACCCAGTCCAGCAAGTACATGAAGCAGGAATCATTAGCAGCAAGGGCCCAACAACCTGCCAGGAAAAGAACACCCTTTGAGACAAGTCGCCCATGGAGAAGGAAGGTTCATCCAGATACACATCCCATTTACCACTTGTGATCTGTATAACTGGGAAAGTCAAAGTAAGTGTTGAGGAAAGATCCAGAGAGGCTTCTGAACCTGATTAGGGGAAACTTTCAGACCCATGACCCCACCTGGGCTGATAGTGAGAGCCACCTCAATGTACTCCTAACAGGTGAAGAAAAGGCCACAATCTTTTCAAAAGCCCAAGAGGAAGCAGACAACAGAACAGAAACGACGCAAGTCATAATATTTTCAGATGGGGGAATCAAATGGTGCTGGATAATGAACCCAGCTGGGACCACTGAGGCAAGGGAGAATGGGGTGGAAGACAGAGACTGATCCATTATAAAAATATGATCCTAAAGGGAATCCAGGCAGCAGGAAAGAAACCTGTCAATTGGAATTGAAGGAAATCCATCGGAGCCAACAGAAAACCCTTCGGCATTCCTAGAGCACCTGAGGGAATGCCTCCAAATCTATACTAACAATGGCCCTGTGTAATCCTCAGAAGAGAACACAATCCTGAGGTCATATTTCATTTCCCAAAGTGCCCCAGTATTAGACATAAACTTCAGAAACTGGAAATAGAACCAGATAACTCTATCTTTGGCTGTGGTTGCCTACTAGGTGTTTAAAAACGGAGATATAGAGGAGGAAAAGTCAGAGGATAAAAAGGCCTGGATGTAAACCCACCTTCTGGCTGTTGCCCTCCAATGTCAACTGGTAGGTACAGGAACCTTGACTAACTGCCCACAGAGCCTCTACTCCAATGAGTGACCTCCGCCCCCCACTGAGGGATAGCAGGCCAAGGAAACTAGGACCCGATCAGCACACCATATGTAGACAAGAGGGACACTGGAAGAGAGAATGCCCTCCTCACCCCCAAAGGGGGACAGAATTGGCAGTTCCCCAACCACTCCCCTTGAAGGCAGATGGTCCAAATCAGTGGACCCAGGACCCAGGATGACGGGCCCAGGGGGTCCTAAGCTGGCACTTCAAATGACCTCTGAGGAGCCCTGGGTGACACTGGAATAGGGAGAAAGCCTGTTGAATTCTTAGTCAACACCAGTACCACTTACTTGGTTCTGAACACAAGATCAGGCAAACTCAGTCATTATGGGGCTATCAGGGAAGGCCCAAGAATAGGCTTTCATAGAGCCACTAGAATGCAAATTGGATGAACAAACCCTTACCCATTCCTTCTGATACGTTCCCAAATGCCCTATAACCCTTCTAGGAAGGGATAGCTTACATAAATTGGGGGCTACTATCCACCTGATGGAAGACAAACTGGAGATTGCCGTCCCCTCAGACAAAGGGCACAAGATGATAATGTTAATGGCTGAAGACAAATCTCCCCAGCCAGAGCAAGTCAACTTCTACGGAGTAAATCCTGAGCTCTGGGCCCAGGGACAGGTAGGATGAGCTGTAGGAGCTGGTCCCATAATAGTCCATTTAAAACCCAGACATACATGGCTCAATAGAAAACAGTATCCTCTCTGTCAGGAGGTCTTCTGGGGCATTGCTCCTGTTACACAGGGCCTAACTGACCAGGGCCTATTAGATCATGCCAATCAGGATGTAATATCCCCATTCTCCCTGTAAAGAAACCCAATGGGGAATACCAAATGGTGCTGGACCTCAGGGCAGTCAAGGAAACCATCGAGGATATACATCCAGTGGTCCCCAATCCCTACACCCTGCTGGCCACTCTACTGTATACTAGTACCTGGCATTCTGTATTAGATGTAAGAGATGCCTTCTTCTGTATTCCATTAGCCTCAGAGTCACAGGAATGTTTTAGTCTTGAATGGGAGGACCCAAACATGCAACAAAAACAACAACACTGCGGGACAGTCCTTCCCCAAGGGTTCAAAAATTCCCCCACCATCTTTGGGGAAACTTTAGCTAAAGACCTAAAAGATCTACGTCTGGAGAAGGAACCTTCCTCCAGTATGTAGGTGACATTCTGATGGCCAGTCCTACTAAGGAGGCCTCTGACAAAAATACTGTAACCACCCTGAACCACCTAGCTGATAAAGGATATACGGTGTCCAAGAAAAAGGCTCAAATATCACAAACTAGGGTGACCTATGTAGCATTCATTTTCACAGAAGATCAGAGAAAGTCATCCCAGGAAAGGAAAGGAAAGAAGTCACTTGCAGCCTTGCCCGTCCTAAAACTAGAAGACAGCTGAGGGGTTTCCTGGGGGATGGCCTGTTGGCCGCATCTGGATCCCTAACTAGGGTCTAATAGCAAGGCCTCTATGTGAAAAGTTGAAAGGAAAGGATGATAATACTTTTGAATGGAACCCAGAATGCAAAGGGATCTTTCAAGAATTGAAAAAGCAATTATTTCAGGCCCTTGCCCTGGCCCTCTCAGATTTAACTACATCTTTTGATATTGACATTCAGGAGAGAAGGGGAATCACCCTCAGGGCGTTAGCTCAAAAACTGGGACTCCTCACTCAGATGATGGCTTATTTTCCTGAAAAATTAGATCAAACCACTAATGGATGGCCTACTTTCCTACAGGCAGGAGCAGCTACTACCGCCCAGCTAAAGGAGGCTGAAAAGTTAACGTTTGGTCAGCCAGTCACTGTATAGACTCCACCAGGTTCAGGCTTTAGTAAGTTCTAAGGGAACAGAATGGCTGTCCCCTAGAAGGTCGATTCAAGGTCAGGCTATGCTTTTAGACAACCCAGTGGCTACCATAGAAACCTGTCACATGCTAAATTCTGCCACATGCTAAATTCTGCCACCCTGCTACCCACAGAAACGGAGTCCCCGGAGCATGATTGTGTAGAAACCACAGTCACGATTGATTCCAGTCTCCCAGCCTAGGAAGTAAACCTCTCTCAAATGCTGAAGAGGAGTTGTTCACAGACAGGAGCAGTTTTATGAGAGAGGGAAAAAGGCTGGTGGGATATGCAGTGGCCTCCCAGACCCAAGTCATAGAGGTGGGAAGCCTACCCCCAGGGACTTCTGCCCAAAAGGCCAGGCTGATAGCCTGCACCCAAGACATAGAGCTCAGGACAGGGAAGATTTTAAATGTTTACACAGACTCCCGGTAGGTGTATGCCATCCTACGTGCACTCAGAGCTATTTGGAAGGAAAGAGTTATGCTTAATGAGGAGAATAAGCAGGTGAAACATGGCTTAAACATATTGAGATTCCTAGAAACAGTGCAGCTTCCAATAAAGGTGGCAGTGATTCATTGTAGGAGTCACCCAAAGTGGGATGCAGAGGTAATAAAGGAAAATAACAAAGAGGACACGACTGCCAAAAGGGTGGCCCTAGAACCACTAACTTGGCAACTACCTCTCATACCTCAAAGGCCAGATCCATCCAATTACTCCCCAATCTACACAAAGGAAGAATTAGACAAAGCCTGAAAACAGGACTTCAACAGAGATCTAGGAAGCCATGTGTGGCTAGTTAATGATCATGGGCAATACTTCTTTCCTCAGGCTACAGCTTGTCAAGCCATCAGGGAGGCTCATCAAGGAAATGACTACAAGAGGGAAGCCCTATATAATTGGCCAGTTGAGGTCATGGTAATTCCTGGGATGAAAAGTATAACCAGTTGAATAGTTGAGACACACCCCATCTGCACAATAAACAACCCCAACATTAGACACCCCCACCTCGAGAGGTCCCCAGATAAGGCCTATTCAGACCAGACGAACATATCGTGGGGAAGATTGCCAGAATGATTTCACTGTCATGCCAAGAGTACCGGGAAATTTCAGGTATCTCTTGGTGCAAGTAGACACAACTTCTGGACAGACAGAAGCATTTCCTGCTAGAACTGAAATGGCAGCTGAAGTGGCCAAAGCATTACTGAAAGAAATAATCTCCAAGTCTGGGCTTCCAGGATCCCTACAAAGTGGGAATGATTTAGCATTTGTGTCTCAAGTGATGAAGGGGATAATCAATACTCTGGACATAAAATGGATCTTGAACTCATCCTGGAGACCTCAATTGTCTGGGCAAGTAGATAGATTCAATTAGAACTTGACACAGGCCTGAGCCAAGCTATATCAGGAAACCCAAGAAAATTGAATTAAGTTGTTTTTGATTGTCCAGCTCTGCCTGTGGTTAACCCCAAGGAATAAGTTAAAGTTAACTGCATTTGAACTCCTGTATGGTAGATCCATTCCCCAAGCCTGAGAAAAGAGACCCGTTAAACCCCTTGAAGTGGAACAACTCAAGTATGCCCTCAGGTAGGAGCAACCATGAAAGGTCTCACTGAATATGGTAACCAGGTGCTGTGTGCACTCACTGACCTGCCTCTCCACCGCTTCTGCCAGGAGACTGGGTGCACCTAAAAACCTGGAAAACTGTCAGCCTGCAAGACCCACTCACCCCTAAGTGGAATGGACCCCACCTGGGGATCCTAACCACCCATGCTGCCCTCAATGTG
Source organism: Monodon monoceros (assembly GCF_005190385.1). Taxonomy (NCBI): domain Eukaryota; kingdom Metazoa; phylum Chordata; class Mammalia; order Artiodactyla; family Monodontidae; genus Monodon; species Monodon monoceros. The sequence goes on along the minus strand of NW_021703768.1, from coordinate 88,831,882 downwards.
CAGGGGATCATTCCATGGGGACATCACACTCAAGTGAAGAGGGCTCTGAGCCCCAACATCCGAAAAGACAACCTGGGGCCATGCCCCCCCCTTGACCATTTGTGTGAACCTCTGACCTGAGGCTTCTCTTCCGGAAAAACAACGAAAGTGTGACCAGGGAGATTCAGGCCGTGGCAGTGAGCCTCACCATCAGGGCACACTTGTGCCTACAGGGGAAAGACCTAGATATCTTCATTTTTAGGAAAAATTTGACTTGTGACCATTATTCTCTTGCTAATATTTGGGCCATGTATCTTAAATTGTCTGGCATTCTTTGTCTCCGAAAGGTTAGACAAATGGTGGTTATGACGACACACAGACCCAGCAGGAAATAGTTTCAGAAGACTACCTCACCCCTCAGCACCCCTCAATAATGAGGGGCAGGACAAAAGGCGGAGGAGGGATTTGTTACCATTAACAATTCTTGGGAAATAAAAGCAGAATCTGGGTAATAAAATAAAGTCTAACCTTTCTTTCCTTTGTGCTTGGTCCGGTTTCACTTGCTCACAGGGTACTGCGTGTGAAGGCCTTGAACCTGTCACTTCAGACCAGAGCCCCTCACGCCAAAGGGGTGCTCCCGAACCTCAGCCCCATGCGACATGTGCGCAAGCGCTGTGCACGACACTGCAATTCAAGATGGCGGCGGCTGGCCGAGCGCAGGGATACTGTGCCGGCGCTTCGGTCTAGAGCGCGGGAAGCAGCACACCTGCGCCCGACCTGTGAGAACTCCGCTTCCTCCCTTCCCCAAGGACAATAAACCTATAAAGCAGCCGCACCTGGGGCCTTTTAGGGGCGAGCATGTACTCTAGCGCGGAGCTTAAACCTCTCTGTTATTTGATCAAAGAATAAAGCTTCGCTTTGCTTGTGGATGGAACTGGGTCTCGTTCACTTGGCAAGAAGGACACTGGGCAGGAGGACCCTTGTTGGGAACCGACCCTGGAGGGTTGGTAACAGTAACACTGTGCCAGTATCTGGGTCCAGGCCTTAAGAAACTGGTAGGTTTCACTTCCCGCCGTGGGGAACACACTCTCTTAGAGCCCTGAGCCACCATGTAGGAAGTTCAACTACCCTGTGGAAAGACCACGTGGAGAAGCTCTCAAACTAAAGGAGAGGGAAAGGTGCCCAGCTGAGCCCAGACATCAGTCGGCACAAATAAGGCACCAGACATGTAAATGAACCCTTCTTGGACTCTCCAAATTTAAACAGCCACAAAATGAATACAATTGAGTGATCCCAATCAATGTCCCATGGGGTAGAATAATTGCCTAGCTGCGCCCTGCTAAAATTCCTAACCCGAAGATTTTTGAGCTTAATGAAATGGTTCTTGTTTTAAGGAATTAAGTTTTGGGTTGTTCGTGAAGTGACAATAGGTGAGAGGACAAGCAGGTAGATTGACTTTTATCCTTCCAAGAAAGCATGACTCTCTACTCCTTTAAAAAAAGATGGTTGTGGGCTTCCCTGGTGGCGCAGTGGTTGAGAGTCCGCCTGCCGATGCAGGGGACACGGGTTCGTGCCCCGGTCCGGGAAGATCGCACGTGCTGCGGAGCGGCTGGGCCTGTGAGCCATGGCCACTGAACCTGCGCATCCGGAGCCTGTGCTCCGCAACGGGAGAGGCCACAACAGTGAGAGGCCTGCGTACCGCAAAAAAAAAAGGTTGTAATCAGTGATATGACTGATATGCAAAGAAACTATAATCAATGCTTAAGAACGAGGGTGATGAATGGTGGCTTCACAAATTCAGAAGCAGATTCCTGGCTGTTTTCTAAGAGAGCCAATCTAAACCACAAAAATATCAAGAATATCTCCTCAGGACGACCTGTAAATAAAAAATACCATCATAGTATCTAATTTAATTCCAATCCAATTTTCTTCCAGGCCTGTCTAATGAGTCTACCCAGATAGTGTGTAATGTAGTAATTATAGGTGCACTTTATCAGATGCTGATTCAGGATCCAATCACAATTTCTAGGTTTGTTTGAGGATGTACAGCATTCTCAGAATCGAATCCCAAAGAAACTTCCAGCACCTTCTACCAACCCATCTGCCAAGCCCACTAACAGCAGATAAGAGAAAATGTTCAGCAATTTTTCTGATGTTGTCTGAACCTGATATGCACAAGAATATAGTTTCTGTCTGTTTTAATCACCGCTCTATCTCCAGTGCCTAGAACAGGGCCTGGGACATAGTAGACACTCAATAAATATTATTGATAAGATACATAATTGCATTAGAAAAAAATTTAAAAGACTGTTCTGGGAGAGGTATTCACTCTCTAAGTTTATCAGACCACCAGCATCTCTTCAGAGCCTGAGGAATGAACAGCTGCTATTCAGAAGATTATAACACCAATATATTTCACTTTAAAATTTTATAGTATTTAAGATATTACAAAAGGGGAATGAAGAATAACATAACTAATACCGATGTACTACCACCAGCTTAAGTGACAATATATTGCCAACACTGTTCAGTTCACCTAGTGTGGCCCTCCCCAGGTGACTTCCCCACTCTCCCCTGCAATGTAACCATTGGACATAATTTGGTATTTATCAATCTCATATTTTTTTGGTAATTATATGGATATATATCTTTAAACACCAGTAGTATTGTGTTGCATGTTTTTTTAAATTATCAATTGAAATATAGTTGAGGTACAATATTATGTTAGTTTCAGGTGTACTACATAGTGATTTGACTTTGCATATATTACTAAATGATCACCACAATAAGTGTACAAACCATCTGTCCCCATACAAATTTATTACAATATTACTGATCATATTCCTTATGCTGTTATGTTACATCCCATGGCTTATTTATTGTGCATATTTTAAATTGTGTGTGTTATTGTACTGTGTGAATTCTTCTGCAGTTTACCTTCGTCTACATTTAAGTGTACATCATTCTAGAAGTTCTACACATATACTTGTGCACACACATATACAGACATACTATACATGCTACTTTGTAGCCTCATGTTTTTCTTTATGGTTTTTTTTTTTTTGTGGTACGCGGGCCTCTCACTGTTGTGGCCTCTCCCGTTGAGGAGCACAGGCTCCGGACGCGCAGGCTCAGCGGCCATGGCTCACGGGCCCAGCTGCTCCGCGGCATGTGGGATCTTCCCGGACCAGGGCACGAACCTGTGTCCCCTGCATCGGCAGGCGGACTCTCAACCACTGCGCCACCAGGGAAGCCCCCTTCTTTATGTTTTTTCATCCTAAAATATTTCACGAATACAGAAAGTAATAGAACAAACACCTTTGGACATACCTCAAGAAGTAAAACATTGCAAATATACTAGAAGCCTACTTGTACGCTTTTTCCACTGTGTTCGCCTCCTTCACTCTACTTCCTCTCCTCCTCCCATAACCAGAATTTGTTAATTATTTTATATCCCTCCCCAAATATCTAATATTAGTTTTTATTATCTTAAAACTTTATATAGCATCCTATTCTAGAAAGAAAAAGAGAAATACTGGCTTTTTGAGGGTCCGGGCTTTCTGCAGGGGTGTCAGTTCCAACTCCCCACCTGACGAGGGCCCCATGCCTAGTCTGAGGACCCATTCACAGCCTAGTCTCCAGATTCCTCAGGACTTGAGATGCCCCAGGGCAGCCTGTAGGCATCACAACCGGGGATTTTGTCTCTCTCTTCCTTTTTGACACTTGAGGATTTCCATTGTTTTATAGTGAGCTCACCTATACATTTAAAATGATGTTTATTTTACCTTATGCAGCATTTTTGGGTGTTGGTAGCAGGAGAGTTTTTCAGGATATCTAATCTGATAAATTTCTGGAAGTAAAAGTCTCAAAATATTTCCTAAATATTCTAAAAATAGTGTAGTCAACGCAAGCATACAATCATCTCCCATGAGAATCTCACAATTTAAATAGCTGACAGATATTTACGAAACACCTGCTGGATTTCTTTTAGAGATGTGTTAATTTCATTTAAACAACTCACTTTGTTTCAGTGTTAATGCATTCATATGATGGTTTTTGTTTACATAAATACATTTTCTATAGTCATAAATAGAGAATAACAACACATGCCTAATGGGTTAAAAAAAAAACCTAACAAACTTTTCCTTTACTAAGGTAAAAAGAGAGGGAAATCTTTCAGAGGCAATTAGTAGAGTGGTTAAGAAAAAAAGTGTGAAAAAAATGTAAAAAAAAAAAAAAAAAGAAGAAGAAGAAGAAAGGGACAGTCTCCAAAGTGGTTAGACCAGGTTTAGTGAGAGAGACCATTTCTGAATTGAGTTGACTAACTCAAGTATGAGAAAGGGCCCATTGTCTAATAAAATGGGGTTTTGTGGATGAGAGTACGAGCAAGTATAACTCTAGTTACGGCGAATGGAACTCTGTGTAAACCTGGAAAGTCTTCTTCTAGAACCACACACAGCACAAGTAGACTATTATTCCAAGTGAGGTTCAAGCTTTGAGTTTATGATCGTTTTTATTGGTTGTATGAGGTAGTCTTTATTTTGCTTTGCTACTCTTTCTACATTTGAAAATCCTTCCTGATTTAGTAAGCATCCTGTCCATCTTCCATTTGCCCCTCCTCCATTGTCTATCCTTCTCTGCCCTGCTCTGGCCCCTGAAGGCTGATGCACTCACAATGGTCTCTTTTGGACACTTGACTTTCAGTTGAGCACAACCAATGAGCAGCCCTGGGATGGGACTGGAGGGTAGAAAGAGGATAAGTCAGGTTATTTATTTCCCCAGCACCCTCCCTGACAGGTAGTCATGGATTATCTGCATCCCTCTATCCAAGGCCACAGCTCCTGTCAGATAATATTTCCATACTGTTACCAACTTCTCATTATGGTAATTCTCCCCTCTCTTGCCCCTTCTGGCATTGGGTGGTAACCTATAGGACCTCTTACTAGTAGCCCCATAGGACATTAACACTGCCCATGTCTTTATTGAACTCTTCACAAATTATCCAACTTGATTATACCATAAAATTTTTGCTGGAACCCTGACTGATATAGATGGATAATTTGAGTATGACATGAGACTGAAGAGATAGGTAGGGGAACAATCATACTAATATGATCAGATGTACTTTTTAAAGAGATTTCTCTTGGTGTAATTTAAAAAAATATTGTAAGAAAGCCAGAATGGGTGAGGGTAGATCAATTAGGACATTTTATCAACTGCCCAAGAGAGATTAATTGTGCTTGTCACAGATTAGATGAGGAGATAATGAAGATTACTCCCAGGTTTCCAGCTTGCATAACCAGATGATATAGTGGCTGTAACATGGAGAATGCTGGAAAGAACCAGGCTTTCCAAATCCAAGCAAGCGAGCACAGCAAGGAGTTCCTTTATTTTGATTCAGAATATATTTAGTATGAGAAGCATTTGCCGCATCCAGGACAAGGGCAGGTAGCCAGCTGGATGTATGGGTTTGGAACTCAGAAGAGAGGATTTAAAGATGTAAATTTGTGAGACGTGGGCATAGATCAGTTGGCCTAAGGGCAGAGTAAAGAGTGAAGAGAGGAGAGAGCTGGGAATGAGATTTGAGGAATCCATCATTTAATGACTGGCTAGAGGCAAAGCATGCAAACGGACTGAGAAGGAACAGCCAGAGAGAAAAGTGGAAATCCAGCTATTAAAATAGGTCTGTGTGTAATAAAAATACCTGACAGTCAGACTGGTAAGAGTTTTTAACATCCAGACCCATCTCACCTGGTGATGACAGCCTAGGGTGGCAAAGACTCTTTAGGTTTCTTTCAAACCTTGGAAAGCTATAGAGACAGTGTAGCTAAAGCAGAATTTAAGAATAGTGGCTCAGACTCAGATAGCCCAGATTTGCATCCTAGCTTCACCATCTATCAATTATGACCTCAGGCAAGTCGCTTCACCTGTTTCATGGTAAAATGGGGATAAATTATTTTTTCACCTTAAGGTTTTGTGAAAATTAGATAAAATAAATGTATTCAAAGTCTATAGCACAGTTCATGACACAGAGTAAATGTTGGACATCATTCTCATTTTTCACAAAAAAACATTAGGGAATAGGGACTTCCCTGGTTGTGCAGCGGTAAAGAATCCGCCTTACAATGCGGGGGACGCGGGTTCGATCCCTGGTCAGGGAAATAAGATCCCACATACTGCGGGGCAACTAAGCCCGTGCGCCACAACTACTGAGCTCACGCGCCTCGTCTAGAGAGCCTGCGTGCTGCAAACTGCAGAGCCCACGCACCCTGGAGCCTGCGCAGCACAACCAGAAAAGAGAAAAACCCGCACACCACAACTAGAGAGAAGACCATGCGCCTTAACAAAGATCCCACGTGCCCCAACTAAGATCCGACAGAGCCAAAAATAAATAAAATCAATAAATAAATGATAAAAATAAATGGTTTTAAAAAATTAGGGAATAACACTAGGAAAGCAAACAAAATAATAAGTAGAAGAAAAATGAATAAAATTTAATAATAGAAAGCCTGGATGCACATCAATGAATAGGTTAGAGACACTGGGGAGTGAGAAAAAGCAGGGTCAGAGCACGAGTAGTAGGTTTGACCTACAGAGCCAAGAGTTTTCCCTCCAGCTTCAGCACCCCCTCTGGTGCTCTTACCAAAAAAAAAGCAGTGAAACGGTCAAAAAGGAAAGAAGAAGAAGAGTGGGAAAGTGAAGGAAGAGGCTGGGCCTTCCACCAACTACATGATTAGGTTTCAAATGACCGAGAGAATACTGTACATTTTATTATCCTGAATTATTTTCCTTCACCATAAGCAAACTCACAAATGCACTTCTGCAATTCAGTGAAAAATATTATATGTGGTTCACACTGAAGCTTCTGATTCCAGAAATTTTAAAGACCTAGAGAGTCATTTCATTTTGTGAAGTGACTGCTTTGTGAGGGTGACCAACTTGTCATGGTTGCCTAGAACCTTCCTGGCTTTAGAACTGAAAAGCCATGTCCCAGAAAACCCCTTAGTCTCAGAAAAATTGGGATGGTTGGTCATCTTACTGATTTCTCCCTCTGATGCAGAAAAAGAAAGAGACTTCCCCCAATCGGTTTTATAACAGGGGACATAGTTTGCTGTTTGTGTAGATAAAGCAGTTGATCCCTATAAGATATAATTTGAAAGGTTATCAAAAGCCTTATGCTTCCAAACCAAACTGCTTGTTATCCTCAGCCCTGTTTCTGCTGCCATTCCATTGATTGACCCTACCTGAGATTCTGAATTGGCTGACTCTTGAGCTGGGGCTACCTGAAGTTTCTTTGCCATGCCAAGGTAGCCTGGGGAGGTAAGAAAGCTCTTATCGGGTGCTAACATTTTACCTCCATATAGTTTATCAGACTAGTCAGTTCCCTGGCAGACTCTGGTGGAAATGGGTTAAAATCATAAATTTTGATGGAGTATGGAGCAGGTGAAGAAAGATTCAGATCATGAAAAAGATTCCACGTGCATTTGTTTTAGATAGGGTAAAACTTTAGAAAATGAAACTGTGGGTAATCATTAGTCAAATCCATTTCACCTGCCTTCACAAATGAAGGTCATTTTAATTTTTGCTACAAAAGATTGCACATCCTCCAAGTTGCACGTAGCCTAAATATTAAGATGTTTGCCGGAGGGATTCCCTGGTGGCGCAATGGTTAAGAATCCACCTGCCAATGCGGGGGACATGGGTTCAGGCCCTGGTCCAGGAAGATCCCACATGCTGCGGAGCAGCTAAGCCAGTGCGCCACAACTATTGAGCTGTGTGTCTAGAGCCCGTGCTCCACAACAAGAGAAGCCACCGCCATGAGAAGCCCCGCACCGCAAAGAAGAGTAGCCCCCGCTCACCGCAACTATAGAAAGCCCGCACCCAGCAAAAAAGACCCAACGCAGCCAAAAATAAACAAAATAAATGTTTATGTAAAAAAAAGGAAAAAAAGATGTTTACCGGAGTTGTTTTCCAGGAACTTGGAGTCAGCTGTGTCTAGTTTGAGCTGAACTGGTTAAGGCTGGTTAGGACCACCGACCCTCCAAATGGTCATGTGTGAGTGTCTGCTAGGTGGCTTGGCGACCTTTTTTTTTTTTTTTTTTCTTTTGCGGTACGCGGGCCTCTCACTGCTGCGGCCTCTCCCGTTGCGGAGCACAGGCTCCGGACGCGCAAGCTCAGCGGCCATGGCTCACGGGCCTAGCCGCTTTGCGGCACGTGGGATCCTCCCGGACCGGGGCACGAACCCGTGTCCCCTGCATCGGCAGGCGGACTCCTAACCACTGCGCCACCAGGGAAGCCTTGGCGACCTTTTGATGTTAGAGGGCTGAAAGCTCCACCCTCAGATCCTGCTAAATGCTTCCATGTTTATACCTGCAGAGGCCCATAACTTAGTTACACCTGCGCAGGACAATGATTACCGAACCTTTTTCTAAACACCTTTCCCCATGCTCCCCACACTCCCCACGCCTCAGACTGCTCTGCTGCTTTATTCTTTATCCCATAACTACTCCAAGCACTTTGCCTTTGGGGAGGTGGTTCTGAGACTTGTTTTTATGTTTTCTTGCTTGTCTGGCTTGTGAATAAACCCTCTTTGCTGAAAATCTCGGCATCTCAGTGCTTTGGCTTGCTACACATTGGGCAAAACAAACCTGGTTCAGTAACAGAACACCTAGACAAGAATTTCTAAAAGTTTTTCCTTGGAATACCCAAGTTTCTCTGCATAAAAGTGCTACATGGCAAATTGATTTTGGAAAATCCCACACACTGTTTCTCCTTTCTTTGGAGATTCCACAGGACAGTAGCATATTAAGAGCTCTGAGAGGTACAGCATCAAAGAATACTTTTAATTTCTGTTTCACTGATCATTTCCCCATTTTATTTTATTATTAAACCCTTTTGTGATAGCATCTTGCAGAAATAATGTGTCATAGAACAATTTGGGGGAAAGATGCTATAATTTTGGATGAAGAAAATAATTTTTTTCCTTAGCACATTTGAAGTAAACAGGTTCTAAAGGTATAAAATGATAACCCAACCAAATGGGAGGTTCCTTAAATTTTTTTTTTCATATAGTTCACAATATGATGATGGATGGATATTTCCAATATCCGTCCATTCATTCATTGCACAAATATTTATGAATGCTCAGTATTTATGATCACCATATGGCAGGCAGAGTTCTAGATGCTAGAGATATAAGCAAGAGCTAGACAAAGATCCTGCCCTCATGGAGGTGTCATTCTAATGGGAGACTATAACATTGAATCAGGGCTTTTAACACACCTTGAAACTTTTTTTTTTTTAACATCTTTATTGGAGTGTAATTGCTTTACAATGTTCGGTTAGTTTCTGCTGTATAACAAAGTGAATCAGCTATACATATACATATATTCCCATATCTCCTCCCTCTTGCGTCTCCCTCCCACCCTCCCTATCCCACCCCTCTAGGTGGTCACAAAGCAGTGAGCTGATCTCCCTGTGCTATGGGGCTGCTTCCCACTAGCTATCTATTTTACTTGGTAGTGTATATATGTGAATGCTACTCTCTCACTTCATCCCAGCTTACCCTTCCCCCTCCCCATGTCCTCAAGTCCATTCTCTTCATCTGCATCTTTATTCCTGTCCTACCACTAGGTTCATGAGAACCATTTTTTCCTTTTTTTTTTTTTTAAGATTCCATATATATGTGTTAGCATACGGTATTTGTTTTTCTCTTTCTGACTTACTTCACTCTGTATGACAGACTCTAGGTCCATCCACCTCATCACAAGTAACTCAGTTTCGTTTCTTTTTATGGCTGAGTGATATTCCATTGTATATATGTGCCACAACATCCAGACTGTGAGGTGAGTTGAGGGTCCCTAGTGGTGCTTGGACAGTCACCTTGCTAACTCTTGACCTCATGAACCTGACTCTGAATCCCTAGCTCTATAAGCCTCTCCTTCAACTCTTCTCTCAATGTCCTTGAACCTCAGCTTTCCCCTGTGGAATTGTCACTCTGGATGTCAGCATGCTGAGGTATCTTTGTCAGAGTAACCAGCTCCAGCCTTGGCTACAGTTCGCAGCCCTGACATTCCAGTGGATGAGCCCCAGATCTTCAGGGGGCAGGGTGGTGGTGAGATGGTAGTGCTGAAGGAAGTATTCAGAAAGAATGGGTCCCACACAGCAGCAGTTGCATATATACCGAATACACTGAATATTTGAAAGTCACACAAATTGATAAAACATTCCATTTTATTAAATGGCAAGGGGGAGAATCACTCTCAGATTAAAACATGACTATTAATAGACATATAAAGTACTTGTCCCAAAAACCAAGGATTCAAAGTCACGTCTATCACAGTCCTTTACAGATGTTTCACATTTACTCCTTTTGAGGCAGAACATCTGAAGTTCTATTATTCAGTTATATAAAACTAAAGAAAGGCAAGGGGAGTTAGAATATTAGTGTTCTAGTATGTATTTGAATTTGTAAGGTGAAATCATTACCAAAGTCTTCTGGCCAGTAGCCCAGATAATATGTCCATTGCAAAAAATGAGAGTAAAATCATTTTCGGTATGTCCTCTGAAGCTGAACTAAGTTAACAGGTAAAGCATTTGACATTTGATGACATCTGAAAAACTTAATGAATTTTACTCTTCAGTTTCCTATAAGCAAAATTCCTGTTAAAAAGAAATAAAATTTCCCGAAATGACAACAGCCTCCTTCGTTTTAAATTACTAAAATATTAACAACAACTTGTTACTATTTTATAACTTTAGACAGTAATGTGCTGATAAATGTTTAACAACTGGCTCTTTGGGGGGAAAATGTTCTGGAGGATTTGTAGCATTTGCCAATTTCCATAGTGTAAATTTGCCTACCATGGCCGATTTCAAGCTATAAGTGTGACATGGATTCCAGAGTTGAGAAGAAATGCAGGTAATCAGACTTCATGAGCCAGTGAGGGTGGTCCATCGACCATCACTGACTTTAAGTTTACAAGTTCTTTGAAGAAATCTATTAAGATTCCTTTTTTACAATTAAGGGAACTGCCACCAAAGATGCTTATGTTTCCAGAAATACATAAGAAATTTATACCACAAATCTTGTATTTTCAAAGTCTACCTGAAAGAAAAACAAAACGTCAAACTGTAACCCTTTATTAGAATTTCTAAGTCACAAAGATATATTTAACATTTTTCTTAAGAGGCAGATAACATAATGTGTTAAAGCGTCAGAGTCCTGATTTTGAGTTCATGCTTTACCCCTCTCTACCTTTGATTTGGGGCTAATTATTTTATCTCTCTCTGTGCCATTGTTTCATTACCTGTGACTAAATAGGGTTAATTGTCACATTAGCTAATAGAGTTATTGTGAGGGTCAAGTGAAAAAGTGCATAGAAGGTGCTTTGCAACAGTGCACAGTTCATAGTGAGGATTTAATAAATATTAATGTTTTTGGTGTCATTGGCTATTTCTAATGAAATAAACACACAAATTGTTAACTTGGGGGTTGGCTCAGCTGCAAGGGATGAGGGCACCTTGGCACTCTAGTGAGCTGGGGACAGGCAGAGGCTTGGCTTGGTCTCCTAGCTCCACAACTTACTGACTTTACTTCTCTAAGGCTGAGTTTTCTTATATGTGAAACAAGCATGACAATAGCGCCTAACTCATGGTGTTGTTGTGAGGATTAGTATCAATACATGATAAAGCACTTAGAATATCACCCTGGCATACAGTAAGAACTCAATGAACATTAGCTAAAATTATTAAGGCACAGGCTGTGTTGAATAGGAAGTGTGCTATAGTTGTAACTTGGCTAAAAGCATAAGCATCACCAAGTTATGGCAGGGGACTCCAAATATTCTTACTGCCTTCCATTGGTATGGACTCTGGAAATGGGGTGGAATAGCATATAAGGACAATTGTTTGAATTAACTCATGGGAAATAAGAAAAACAAGGAAATGAGTTACTGCCCATAAAAGGTAATTTGATACCTTTTCCAACAATAAATCCTAATTTGGTATGATATCATAGCTTAATATTTCTCTGGCTAATTCTCAATGTTGTATTAATAATTGCCTTCTAACTTGTCTGAAATTGTCTCTGGGAGATATATGGCTCCTAGAAACTGCACTGTGCATTACATCTGGAGTAATTATAAAACACACTGATGCCTAGGAACTGGTTCAGTTGTTCTCAAGTAGGACTTGGACATCTGTATTTTTTTTCAAATGGCCCAGATTATTTCATTGTCCAGCTAGGGCTGAGAACTTCTCTCCTAGAAAAAGAGTTTCATAATCAAATCAATGGTCATCAAAAACCTTTTTCTCACAGCTGCTAGCTCTAAGTACTTCAACATGATGAATAATTACCGACTGTCCCTTTTTCTAACACACAACTGAAATCAGATTTTAATTTCTCTTTTCTCCACTAAGCAAAACAAGAAAGGAGAAAAGAAAGAAAAAACAAACTTCATTCAACCAATGTTTTTATCTTCATTCAGCCAACATTTATTGAGTTAATTTTTGTATATAATGTAAGGTAAGGGTCCAACTCCATTCTTTTGCATGTGGATATCCAGTTTTCCCAGCACCATTTGTTAAAAAGACTGTCCTTTCATTGAATCGTCTTGCCACCCTGTTCAAAAATCATTTGACTATATTTGCAAGGGTTTATTTCTGGGATCTATATTCTATTCCATTGCTCTATATGTCTGTCTTTATGCCAGTTCTTCAGGTGAAATTTTGATAAGTGAAAGGTAACTATAGTATCAGTAGAGGATCAGAGGAAATATCAGAGCTACAGAAATCTGGGCCAATATTTTATTTTTAGTCTGGCAACATATAAGCCATATATACCCATTATAACTCAGTTCTAGCCACTACCAGTTTGGGTTGGTCTCTTTAGAAGGAGCAGAAGCCACAGAATAGCCCGGTATAGGCTCTGATATTCTCTTCTCATCATCCTTCTTCCTGTGTGCCTCTGTGGTCCTTGCTTGCTTTACCTGTCCTTCTCCCAATTCCAACAAAAAGGCTGAGAAAGAGGGGAGACTTCTATTTTCAGGATTTGAACTTATTTTGTGTATAAATTAACAAGCCTGGTTGTCAGTCATTTATATTTTAATGTAAAATACAGAATGCAAATACTCTGGGATACTTAGAGACCACTGAGATGTAGCAAGAAACTCTAATGTGACGTCTACTTCATTATAGAGTCAGGACTATAAAAATTCAGATACACATTCAGTGTTTTCTTCATTCCTATTGCCTCTTCATGGTGGAGACAAGAACAGGAGTTTTATAAGTGGAGCCAAGGATCCTCAGTGCTTTGGGCTGGGTTGTGAATGTTAACGATGTGGGAAAGGATACAAAAAAGGAAGGTAGAAATGAAAAGCATTGTCTGCTTTTGTATTTTGCTGAGTCCTAGCTCTTGATCAAATTTGGCTAAGAGAGATGAGTTGGGTATTTTGGAATACTGAACTAGCCTCAAAAAAGCTGACGTGTGTGCCATTCCTACTGAAGTTTGCAAGATGCTCTGAGCTCTTCAGAGCACGCATGCAAAACACATATTTGAATATCAACCATGAGAATAGTGCTATTCTTATACTGGGGTTGAATGGAGGATTTCTGTCTCCCACTGTTTCACATTCTGCTTGTTACAAAAAGAGAGAGGTGAAGTTCTCACAGCAGGTGAAGCTCTTTCCTCATCCGTAGAAATTTTCATGGACATCGCGGCTTTTAGTTAATCTCTGTAGCCTTGATTTTCTGACCTTATCGTATTTACAGGGAAGTCTTATACAAAGGACATCACTAATTAAGTCAGACAGAGAAAGACAAATATCATATGATATTGCTTATATGTGAAATCTAAAAAAATGGTACAAATGAACTTATTTACAGAACAGAAATAGAGTTACAGATGTAGAAAACAAACTTACGGTTACCAGTTGGCGGGGGAGGATAAAATTGGGAGATTCGGATTGACATACACACACTACTATATATAAAATAGATAATTAATAAAGACCTACTGTATAGCACAGGGAACTCTCCTCAGTACTCTGTAATGGCCTATATGGGAAAAGAATCTAAAAAAGAGTGGGTATATTTTTTCATTTTGTGATTACATTTTGCTGTACACCTGAAACTAACACAACATTGTAAATCCACTATACTCCAATAAAAATTAAAACAAAAACAAAGGGCATCACTCATAATGACAGTTTAAAAAAATGCTATGCAAGAAAGGAGTCTTTGATATGTTTGCTATGTAAATCAGGCAAAAATCCTCACAAAATTTACAAAATTAGTACATTATCTTCATTATTCTCCAGGATTCAACTAAAGCCTAAGCTCAGAACTGATCAGATTTAGGGTGGAAGACACTGTACATCTCCAGTTTACTTGGGCTGCCTTACTTTGGAGTTTTTTGTTGCTCATCTGTGATTTTTATGGGCTACCAAGCTGATATAAATTTAGGTATTTCTAAAATCCGTATTGGGTGTGAAGATTTGTTATTAAAAATGAAGTTAAAACAGAAGGACAACACGTAATTGCATCACTTTGAGAATATGGCTGAATGTCATTTATTCAAAAAAGATTTCTTCTGTTATCATTCTTAATAGCTATCAAGTATGGTCTAAGGCCAAATTTTATAAATGCCTTTTAAAATCAAGATACTTTAGAAAGGTCTTTTTTTTTTTTTTTTTTTTTGTGGTATGCGGGCCTCTCACTGTCGTGGCCTCTCCTGTTGCGGAGCACAGACTCTGCATGCGCAGGCTCAGCGGCCATGGCTCACGGGCCCAGCCGCTCCGCGGCATGTGGGATCTTCCTGGACCGGGGCACGAACCCACGTCCCCTAGCATCGGCAGGCGGACTCTCAACCACTGCGCCACCAGGGAAGCCCCTAGAAAGGTCTTTTTGATGCTGCATGTTTAGCCTTGAAATCATTTGCTTGGATGTGGCTGCCACAGCCTCTCAATGCTGTACTTGGAGAGAAGTTAAAATGGACAATCACTTAGAACATTTACAGAACTCAGAGGAAATAAACGTTTGAATGAATCATTGACCCAAACAAGAAAAGCTTCTATATTATTTTAAATGCATCAGAAACCCTAAAATAATTAGTAGTAAATATGAACACAGTGGAACAAGCCTAGATCTTTGCTCCAAGAGCAAAGTGGTGAATCATCCTTCTGGGGCCCATCTAAAATTAACATTCTTCAAGACTCCCTTCATAGCATTTACTGTAGGTAAATTTCACTTCATCAGAGAAGAGTATGCATAAACTGATGTTAAAATACACAATCTAGCTCGAAAAAAATTATTATTCCTTACAATTTTCTGTTTTTCTATAAAATACCACTTTTTGATATCACTATCCAAACAACTCCACTAAAAAAATAATGAAACTTAAAATGCTAATTGGCTATTGTCTCTAATCTTTCCATAATAATATACCTGCTTGAAAGATCTATTTTTACACTTCTTCTTGAAATTAGTAATATCTGTGAATACCAAAAAAAAATTGTATTTCCTGATCTGGATAGTGATTGCAGAAGTGTCTTCACTTAAAAAAAAATCATGAATTTAAGTATGTTTTGTGTGTATGTTATACTTCAATAAGGTGTTTTTTTAAAAAAAATAGGTACTGTAAAAGCCTCGACAATAATACACTTGGAAAAAATATTATCAGTTTATATCACAGACCAATGGCTAATTTTCCTAATACTAAGCCTCCTAAAAAAAAAAAAAAGAAGGAAAAAATCCACAACCCAAGGAAAAAAGTCTGCAAAGTATATGAACTTACAGTTCACAGAAGAAAGAAATTCAAGTGGGTCATAAACATATAAGATAATGTTAAATCCCATTTACAATAAGAGAAATGCAAATAAAACTTTATTGAAACAGCACTTTTTGTTTGCCAGCTTATTAAAGGTCAAAAATGTTGATAACACTCTGTGGGAAGATCACGGAGATCAACAGACACACTTCTATACTATAGGGGAATGAAAATTGATATCACTTTTATGGAGGACAATTTGATGGTATCTATCACATTTACAAATGGATTTTTTTTGACACAGCAATTCCTCTACTATTTAACCTACAGATATGTTCAAGCATGTACAAACTGACACATATACAAGGGTATTTATGACAGCATTGCTTACAAGAGCAGAAGATGAGAAACAATCTAAATGTCTATCTGTAGTAGACTGATTAAATAATGTTACAGTTGTACAATGACATATTCTTAACCCCAGAAAAGAACAAGAATGTTCTTTATGAGCTGCTATGGAAGGGTCTTGAAGATCTACTGCAGGTGAAAGATAAAAACGGTGCAGGACAGTGTGTGTAATATGCCATCATTCGCACAAGAGGGGGACTATATTTTAAGATTTGCTTGTATAGGCACAAAATATGCCTGGAAAGATATACCAGAAATTCATAGCATTGATTCCCCAGTGAGGGCAAGTGGGTGACTTGGGAACAAAGGTTCAAGGAGGACTTTTCACCATATGGTTTTTTGCACCATTTGAATATTAGAGTGAAGGTATTAATTGTTTCCAAAATAAAAGAAGACATTAAAAAATATGCCTATGAATTTCTGTATTTTCAGGTAATCCTTGCAGATTGGAATAGATCAAAATCACCTTGGGTGCAAAGGGTGATCTTATCCAGCTTTAAGGTGTCAGTAGGAGAGACAGTCAATGTGTGGTGTACAGTTATGTGAGAGTTCCAGAGACTCTTGTTTTGTTTTGTTTTGTGCTGTGTGTTGATTTTTGGTGACTATTAGTGTTCCTAATGAGTTGCCTTTGTTACTAAAAAGGTAATTGCTAAAAGACTACTAAAAAGGTAAAAATTGTGCTAGAGAATTATACAGTCTCTTTCAATATTAGTTCTATTACTCTAAGAAATTCCAGTAATTACTTAAAGCATGTGGTTGTTCTAATTCAACTCTATATTTATTGAAATATCACTTACCTTTCTGAAGAATGCCCTTGATAGAATGCCCGAAATAGAAGCTATAGGACACGAGAAAATATAGTCTTGGCATTAAGACAGCCAGCTTGTTGGGTTGGTGTCATGTCTTATTTTGTGTTCAGCAGGCATCTAACACTCTGAAAATAATCAAAACTGGTTTTGGCAGTTAATAATCAAATGGCAAGGCGGTACATCCAGTCTGATTGACTGTGCCAACACCAACCATTAAAATTAAAGTAGCTGAAAAAAATCAGACAACATGTAACAATGGCCTTAATTACCCCAAGGTGGTAAGATATATCCCTAGGGAAATTATTTAAATCTTTCACAGCATTAGGGGAGACAGGTAGTTTTGTAGTGATCACATTTGGTTTTCTACGCAGCACAGAAATCATACATTGAGGAGTGGTGAATATAGCATTCAAACCAATCTCTAGCCAACACAAAAGACCAGTCTTTTCCCTCCACAATACTTTTATGTAAGCTATTGCCCATATTTCATTTTGCCAGATGACTTATAGCACTTTTTCCTCCTCCAGTACGGGACTGAATCTAGTGTTGGATAATTGCATGTAATTGTCATGCCTCTTTAGCCTCTTTTAATCTGGAACATCTCCTTAGCCTTTTTTTTTTTTTTTTTTACAACATTGACATTTTTAAAGAATGCTGTCCCTCTACATAATTTTTTAAAATAGAATTTTCTTCCTTTTGTGTTTGTCCGATGTTTTCTCTTACTTAGATTAAGGTTTTGCATTCTTGGGTGGAGTATTGCATAGGACAGAGATGCTGTGCTGTTCTTAGAGTATATCATTTGGAAGCACACAATGTGCATCTGTCCCTCATGGACGATGTTAATTTTGATCACCTGGTTAAAGTGTTGCCCAGTTTCTCTACTCCTTAATTACTGGGTTGTTTTCCTCAGTTGCAACCAATAAGCAGCGTGTGGGGAGCTACTTTAAGACTCTGGAAATATCCTAGTCTTCACTTCTAGGTTTACCATGCATTGATGATTCTTGTATAATCCAGTCTTTACCATTATGGTTGCAAATGATGATTCCCAAAATCGAGCACTCCCTCTACATTTACCAGAAAGGCCCAGTCGTTCCACTTTAAGCAAGAGAAGTCACCTATCTATACATCACCAGTAGAAATTCATGAGTACATATTTTTTCAGTGATTTAAAACTCATTATTTTACTTATTTGGCAAGTGGAAATTCATTCAGCTGGCTTCTATGTCTTTGTGACATGTCCCTATCATGTTTTTTGAGTACTTCTTTACTCTCTAGATAACATGATGTTCCTGTATCATCTTGTACCTACCCTGCCCCAACCCTGGAATCAGTTATTTCTCTGAGAAACCTTAGCTGTTTTTAGTGAAAATGATATTAAAGATAAAAATCTGGATGCTAGGT
Source organism: Monodon monoceros (assembly GCF_005190385.1). Lineage (NCBI taxonomy): Eukaryota > Metazoa > Chordata > Mammalia > Artiodactyla > Monodontidae > Monodon > Monodon monoceros. The sequence continues at coordinate 88,813,519 of NW_021703768.1, read as the reverse complement.
ACACTGATTGCTGCTACCGTGTCTTTGCTTCTTGGCCCTTTCAACAGACAGAGCTAGGAAATACATGTATGTATATCTACGTATACATATACATACACACAAACAAACATACACACAAATAAACATACACACACACATATATACATGTACTTATACACATGCATTATAGTAGCCATGCCAGCCTCCAAGATGGCCCCCAGTGATCCCTGCCTCTTGGCGTTTACACCCTGGTGTACATACAACATTGTATAAGGTTTGGTCTGAGTGACCAACCGGACATGGCAGAAGTGCTGACATGTCTACTTTTGAGTTCAGGTTATTAAAGACACTGTGGCTTCCGTTTTGGTTTCTCTGGCTTTCCATTTCTTCCTCTCCTTCCTCTCTCTGGGGGAAGTCAGCTGCCATGAGCAGTGTTTGGAGAGACCAACAGGGTAAAGAACTGAAGCTTTCTGCCCACAACCATATCAGTGTTGGAAATCATCCCCCAGCCTCAACCAACCATTAAGATGACTGTAGCCTTAGTCAACAGCTTGATGGCAACATCATGAAAGACAACGAGTCAGACCACCCTGCCAAGCCATTCCCTGATTTCTAACCCACAGAAACTATAAGATAACAAATGTTTGTTGTCTCAAGCTGCTAAATTTTAAGATAATTTGTTAAGCTGCAAGAGATAACTGATATATGCATATACACATGCATATATACATTTTCACATTCATATCTCCAACTCCAATCCCTTCCTATATTCCACATTCATATGTCCCTTCTTCCTACTGAAAACCCTTGTGGCCAACATCAACATATTAATTCATTTGCTTAATTCTATTATACATTCAAAGTTGTTTCAGAATTGTAAGAGTCCACCTCTCTCACACGCTCTCCTTTTATAGTCATAACCTTCTGTTTAAATGAAATATATATCATACATTAAATAATTCAATTTCTTGGCATATTCCTTGATTTTTAAATATGTATCCTTTTTATTATTCCTTCATAGATACCATATTACTTTTCTATTGTTGCATAAAAAATTACCACAAAATTAACAGCTTAAAATAAAACACCTTGGGCTTCCCTGGTGGCACAGTGGTTAGGAGTCATCCTGCCAATGCAGGGGACTTGGGTTCAAGCCCTGGTCCGGGAAGATCCCACATGCCGTGGGGCCACTAAACCTGTGCACCACAACTACCTGTGCACCACAACTACTGAGCCTGTGCTCTAGAGCCCATGAGCCACAACTACTGAGCCCGCGTGCCACAACTACTGAGACCTCGCACCTAGAGCCTGTGCTCCACAACAAGAGAAGCCACCACAATGCAAAGTCCGTGCACCACAACGAAGAGTAGCCTCCGCTCACTGCAGCTAGAGAAAGCCTGCGTGCAACAATGAAAACCCAATGCAGCCAAAAAGAAAAAAAAAATTTTAATAAAAAATAAATTAAAAAGAAAAATAAAACACCTTTATTTTCTCAGTTTCTCTGGGTCAAGACTCTGGATATGAATTAGCAGGATCCTCTGTTAAGGGTCTCACCAAGTCTGAAATTAAGATGGTGACCGGTGATGGGGGTCTTATCTGATGTTCGGGGGCTTCTTCCCAAGTTCATTCAGGCTGTTGACAGAATTCAGTTTCTTGCAGTTGTGGCTCCGAGAACCTTAGCTTCTAGAGACACCACTCATGCAGTTCACAACATGACTGATTTCTTCTTCTTTAAGATCCACAGGAAAGTATTTGCTGTTGCTTCTTGACTCTTTCAGGGTTCACCTGATTAGGTCTAGCCCACCCAGGGTAATCTCCCTTTTGATTAAGTCACAATCAACTGTTAGGGATCTTAATTGCATCTATAATATCTCTTGCCATATAACATAACATAATCATGAGAGTGACATCCATCATATTCACAGGTTCAGACCACACTCAAGACGTGGGATTATACAGGGGTTTACACCAGGGGTAGTAAACTTCGGGCCATCTTGGAATTCTGCCACAGATATCACAGATGTTTTAGGAAAAAAACCCAAAAATATCCTACTTTTTTTTGGAGCACACTGACGTGACTACAGAAAATAGGCAGGTGACATAAACGAGCAACCTGAGCCAGGTTTGGCTACACAGTCTTGCTCTGTTTAGCAGGAGGGGCAGCTACTCGCCCCCAAGCAAATGTCACTCAAGGATGTGGACCACTATCGCCAGATCACCCAATTTTTTTCAAGGGAAGTTAGAAATTTGAATTTGTATGTGTAATCTGTCATTTTAAAAAATGTTGCAAACTAGCTCAAATATTTTAAAAAATGTGTTGGCCAAACAATTGAAAATTGGGACTGTATTCAGACTACTGCCTATCAGTTTATGGAACTGACTTACTGTGATCCCATGACTGTATAAGTAAAATAACAGGTTAGGAGACCTGCCTGAGCATCATGAAAGTACTTGTGTCAGGGTTTGGATTAGAACTCAATTCTTGTTGTCCCTCGCACTCCCTTTACCCTAAGTATTCACTGAAATTTGTTCCACTGTTATGTAGTCAAATAGTCCACCTGAAATTCAAAATGCTTTAAATAGGTTAATCATTTCTCAAGACATTTGCTCTTCAAACTAAAAAATTTGAATCATTTTCCCTTCCCTTTATCTTGAAATAAGATACCACAGGAAAGATTTTTATTCACAGTCCCTCTACTAAGACAAGCTATAATTTATCAAGCTTTAGTAACATTTTGATGTATTGCTTTTGAAAAAAAACATTTGCCAAGAGATTAGTAATGTAATAGCTGGATAAACAGTTGCCTGCTAGTTGAAAAGCAAAGGTTCTTCTCAATTAACTTATATCACATTAGACATTTATGTCAAGCGGGTGCTTCATGGAGTTTGACATCAGGACAAATATTATTAATAATAAATCTATCTTTCAGGTATATTGTAAAGTATAACTAGTTACTATCTGAAGAGTGTATGTAGTACACTCTTTACACTTGCTTTATAAATCCCAAGTATGAGTTCTCATTAATAACCTTAAATGAATTTGACATTAATCAAATGTGAGTTAATTTGACATGAATCAAAATTGCCCATGACCCAGGAGTGATATAAATTGTATAATTATAAAACTCAATGAGTCTAACCAAATTCAAAGGAGTAAAAAGTGGAAATAGATATAGTTAAACACTAACCCAAAACAGTTTTAAAAATACAAGGAAGGGACTTCCCTTGTGGCACAGTGGTTAAAAATCCACTTGCCAATGCAGGGGACACAGGTTCGAGCCCTGGTCTGGGAAGATCCCACATGCCACGGCTAAGCCCGTGGGCCCCAACTACTGAGTCTGTGCTCTAGAGCCCGCAAGCCACAACTACTGAACCCACGGTCTGCAACTACTGAAGCCTGCACGCCTAGAGTCTGTGTTCCGCAACAAGAGAAGCCACGGCATTGAGAAGCACGCACACAGCAATGAAGAGTAGGCCCTGCTTGCCACAGCTAGAGAAAACCCGCATGTGTCAACAAAGACCCAATGCAGCCAAAAAAAAACAATCCAAGGTAAGTTATTGTATAGGAAAACAGTAAAATTGTAGAGCATAATAATAAGATATAGCTATTTGACTATTGCTTTGAATTAAAGTGAGATTCTCTTCTTTTTAGAATTGATCATTTGACTTCATGTGAAAACCTTAAAGGAATCAAATCAAGGAATAACTACCCTCCATAAATCCTTGCATCACTGGATGACTCATAAAAACATCCCAGGATTTACAAACCGGAATCTTTTACTACTGAAATGAAGAAGAGCTCCTTTTCAAAATTGCCCAGTAGTTTGGAATTAAATTTATTGTTGTTAGGACACTTATGACTCAATAATTAGAAAAGAAATAAACCAATTAAAAAATGGGCAAAGGATCTGAATAAATATTTCTCCAAAGAAGACCTACAAATGACTAATAAGCACATAAAAAGATGCTCAATATCATTAGTCATGAAGAAAATGTAAATTCAAGTCACAGTGAGTTACCACTTCAACCCCACTAGGATGGCTAGAATCAAAAATGCACATAATAACAAGTGTTAGTGAAGATATGAAAAAAATCAGAATCTTAATAAATTGCTGGGAATGTAAAGTGGTGTAGCCACTTTGGAAAACAGTCTGACAGCTTCTCCAAAAGTTGAAATAGAACACCAATTCACACATACTAGGATGTCTATAATTTTTTGATGATAATAAGAAGTGTTGGTGAGGATGCAGAGAAACTGGAACCTGCATATGTTGCAGATGGGAATATAAAATGGTGTAGCCACTGTGGAAAACAGTTTGGTGGTTCTTCAAAAAGTTAGACATAAAACTACCATATGACCCTGAGAAAACCATAATTCAAAAAGAGTCATGTACCAAAATGTTCATTGCAGCTCTATTTACAATAGCCCGGAGATGGAAACAACCTAAGCGCCCATCATCGGATGAATGGATAAAGAAGATGTGGCACATATATACAATGGAATATTACTCAGCCTTAAAAAGAAATGAAATTGAGCTATTTGTAATGAGATGGATAGACCTAGAGTCTGTCATACAGAGTGAAGTAAGTCAGAAAGAGAAAGACAAATACCGTATGCTAACACATATATATGGAATCTAAGAAAAAAAAAATGTCATGAAGAACCTAGGGGTAAGACAGGAATAAAGACACAGACCTACTAGAGAATGGGCTTGAGGATATGGGGAGGGGGAAGGGTAAGCTGTGACAAAGTGAGAGAGAGGCATGGACATATATACACTACCAAACATAAGGTAGATAGCTAGTGTGAAGCAGCCGCATAGCACAGGGAGATCAGCTCGGTGCTTTGTGACCACCTAGAGGGGTGGGATAGGGAGGGTGGGAGGGAGGGAGATGCAAGAGGGAAGAGATATGGGAACATATGTATATGTATAACTGATTCACTTTGTTATAAAGCAGAAACTAACACACCATTGTAAAGCAATTTTACTCCAATAAAGATGTAAAAAACAAAAAACCTACCATATGATCCAAAAATTCTACTCCTAGGTGTTTACTCATAAGAATTGAAAGCAGAAACTCAGACAGATACTTGTACGCCAGTGTGTACTGCAGCATTATTCACAATAGCCAAAAGGTGGAAATGACTCAAGTGTCCATGAACAGATGAACTAATAAATAAAATGTGGTGTATAAATACACAAAGAAACATTATTCATTTATAAAAATGAAGTTCTGATACATGCTTCAACATTAATGAACTTTGAAGACATTACCTAAGTGAAATAAGCCAGACATTAAAATGTAAATACTACATGATTCCAATTATATGAGGTACCTAAAATAGGCAAATTCATGGAGACACAAAGTAGAATAGAGGTTACCAGCGTATGGGGGGAGGAAGAATTAGGAGTTAGCAGTTACAGAGTTTCAGTTTAGGGTGACTGAAAATTTTGGAAATAGATAGTAGTAATGATTGCATAACATTGTGAATGTAATTAATGTCACGATTTGTACAATTAGAAATAGTTCGAATATAAAATTTTATTACATATATCCACAATTTTTAAAATTAATAATGCAACATACCAAAAACCATTGAATTGTATACTTTAAATAGGTGAATTTTGTGTTTTGTGAATTCTATTTCAATAAACCTGCTATTTAAGAAAAAAGAACTATTGCTGCTGAAGTCCCAGATACTTCTTAAATATCAATTACACACATGCACACAAATAAATATATTTGTATATAGCATCTCCAATCTCAAGCAAAAGTTCCTGAGCACCTCTCGTCCCATCAGAGTTAATTCCATTTTGTTCCTTCATAGCACGTATCATGGTTGAAATTTTCTCCCCTACCAGATTCCTTTTAATTCCTCTTGCTTCATAGTGCCCACCACAGTGTCTGGCACATAATTGGTGATGAATGAATGAATGATTGGGCTCAGGGTTTGCATGAGTAGCTGCGGGTCTTAACAAAGACCCACAATGTTAATAAAGTAACACTTGCAGAATCTATGGGTTGAACAGCACAAAGAGAGGTCATATAGGGCAGTGAATAGCATATGATGTTCAAAATTGCCTTACAAGTCCACCCCGGGAGACATATTATAAGCATATTGAATACAGAGTATGCATTTGTCAAAGAAAGGTTCACTCAACTGTGATTTGAAAGGTGATGAAAGGGGTTTCACCACCTAATGGTTAGGGTGGTATTTTGTATTTCGATAAAAAATTGACTTATCCGTTATGTGAAAATTGAATTTGGGAGATAAAATGTTAAAAGAACCTTAAATTCTGGAAACAAACCAAAAAAGCTGCCGATATTAGAAGGAAACTACCAGAAAGAGATCAAGAGATCTGATTTATTTAGATTAAAGAAATGACATTTCAGGTAGAAAAACACTTTTTAAAAAGTGTCTAACTTAAGAGGAAGGCAGACTTTAGATTGACGACAACTGAAGAACAGTAAAACAAGAGCAAAGGTCAAACTCAAGCTGAAATTGGGAGAATATTCCTGGAGCTAACTGCAGTCAGAAAGTGGAACCAGTTCCTTAAAGAAGTAATTATGGTAAGCTCAATAGCGATGTTCAAATGGAAATTAAATGTTTATGGAAAAATGTGGTGTTCATTTCTCTGATACAGGAAGTTCTACTAGCTGACTCATAAATTCATTATCCTTGTCCATCTTCTCCTTCTATCCTTTTGCTTCTTATGAAGTTTTCCATTTTATCCGAGACTGGGTCTGATGAGTGTTTACAATCGTGTGCTTAGTCAGCATTTTATACTTTATAGGAGGCATTTATTTGAACGCCATATTTTATTTATTTATTTATTTATTTATTTGGTTGGGTTTTAGTTGGGGCACGCATGTGGGATCTAGTTTCCCGATCAGGGATCGAACCCAGACCCCCTGCATTGGGAGCGTGGAGTCTTAACCACTGCACTACCAGGGAAGTCCCTGAACGCCATATTTTAAACTTCACTGTGAACAGTTCCACTGGACAGCTTCCTCCCCTAGCTCTCCACCTCTCCATCCAGGCCCCGAATGTTTTTGTTTTTTTTCAACTTTTTATTTTATATTGGAGTATAGTTGATTAACAATGTTGTGGTAGTTTCAGGTGTACAGCAAAGTGATTCAGTTGTACATGTACATGTATCTATTGTTTTTCGAATTCTTTTCCCATTTAGGTTGTTACATGATATTGAGCAGAGTTCCCTGTGCTGTACAGTAGGTCCTTGTTGGTTACCTATTTTAAATATAGCAGTGTGTACATGTCAATCCCAGACTCCCTACCTATCCCTTCTCCCCACCCTTCCCCCTGACCGAATGTTATTCCTAGATAAAAATCAGGGGATTCCAATCCAAAAATGGGCAGAAGACCTAAATAGACATTTCTCCAAAGAAGATATACAGACTGCCAACAAACACATGGAAGGATGTTCAACATCACTAATCATTAGAGAAATGCAATCAAAACTACAATGAGGTATCACCTCACACCTGCCAGAATGGCCATCATCAAAAAATCTACAAACAAGAAATGCTGGAGAGGGTGTGGAGAAAAGGGAACACTCTTGCACTGTTGGTGGGAATGTAAATTGATACAGCCACTATGGAGAACAGTATGGAGGTTCCTTAAAAAACTAAAAATAGAACTACCATACAACCCAGCAATCCCACTACTGGGCATAAACCCTGAGAAAACCATAATTCAAAAAGAGGGATGGTTCTGATGAACCTAGGGGCAGGACAGGAATAAAGATGCAGATGTAGAGAATGGACTTGAGGACACAGGGAGGGGGAAGGGTAAGCTGGGACGAAGTGAGAGAATAGCATTGACATATACACACTACCGAGGGTGAAATAGATAGCTAGTGGGAAGCAGCCGCATGGCACAGGGAGATCAGCTCAGTGCTTTGTGATCACTTAGAGGGGTGGGATAGGGAGGGTGTGATGGAGATGCAAGAGGGAGGGGATATGGGGATATATGTATATGTATAGCTGATTCACTTTGTTATAGAGCAGAAACTAACACAACATTGTAAAGCAATTACACTCCAATAAAGATGTTTAAAAAAATAAATAAATAAAAAATCAGGGGATTCTTCTCTTAAACATGTAGTGCTCTGCCTGAGGAGAGTTAGTTATTAGGGTAGGTGCCTGCAGCCACTACCATTTTGACATTTGGAGCCACCCCTGTCTCCTGGCCAGCTCCCTCCCTGTCTCCATACCTCAGGTGTGCAGAACTACTGGTTAGCCATCCTGATTGCGCTAGAGGTCAGATGAGCAAAACAGTACAGACACTCCAGACCAGCTACCAGTAGCAATCAACATAGTCAAATAAGATCATAGACATATAAAGAAAAACATCAGCATGGAGGAGATAGAGAAAGACATCATACAGACAAAACAAAAATCCTCTTAAAAAAAAAACCATCAGAAGTGTTCTTGGGCAAAATAGAATGGATCCAAGACAGTAAATAGCAAAAGGGGAATAGCTGTTCATGATATATATTTTTTTTTTAGAAAAGCAAATATTTTCTCCCTGAAGAAGAAAAATGAGAAACTTTAGGGGAAAAAGAGTATAAAATTCATGCTCCGAATAAGCAAACTAAATTATGGCTGGACTTGATGCAAAACATGAAAAGAGAATTCATATAGGAATATTCATGACAGGAATATTAGCCTTCTAGTGGCTCAGGGGTCATGACATTGGACCCAGCACGCTCCTTTCCTCTCCAACGGACCATACTTACATAATGATAGTAATGCAAATATTCTCATCCATCAGAGTAGGAGTCAAGAAAAACTCTTTGAATAAACAAATACCTTAAAAGAGGAACAGCCAAGAGATAGAATTTAAATAAATAAATGCTTAAATATTCAAATGTAACCAATAGAAGATCTAAAATAATAACTACTAAAAATTAGAAGTGGGAAATGAGCTAAGGAACAGAAGTGATCAAAAGATGAGGAAAAGATCCATCTTTCGGGCTTCCCTGGTGGCGCAGTGGTTGAGAGTCCACCTGTCGATGCAGGGGACACGGGTTCGTGCCCCGGTCCGGGAAGATCCCACATGCCGCGGAGCGAGTAGGTCCGTGAGCCATGGCCGCTGAGCCTGCGCGTCCGGAGCCTGTGCTTTGCAACGGGAGAGGCCACAACAGTGAGAGGACCGCATACCGCAAAAAAAAAAAAAAAAAAATCCATCTTTCAAGGCAGGGAGTAAAAGACAGGAGCTTAACTGATCAAACAAAAAACAGCACTATGAGCATATTTAGTAGTATGGAGATAATCACCAGAAAAAGTTTTAAAAAAGATTTTAGTTGGTTGCTTCTGTGGGGAAAAAAATGCCTAGGAGATTATACCCTTTTTCTTTAAAACCTTTCATATCAATTTTTTTTGGTATTCTTGTTTCTACATAATATGTTGCTTTGATAAAAATATTAAACCCCAATTTTTTTTGAAAGTCAAAGAAGGAAATACTAGATTTGAACCATCATCTTCTCATTCATGCGAACATTAAGTGGTCAGTTAAACTGGGGGAAAATAATACAACCTGACACATTCATTAGGGCTTGTCCCTAACCCCCAAGAAGATCAAACATGACCTTAGGACTTGAAGAATGGTTAAAAAACAAACCAAAAAATTATGCCAAGACAACTATGGGGGTTTGGAAGAAAATACAGCCTCTGCTTCAGAACAAGATGAGGCCGTTGCTGAGGCTGGGAAACCTGGGAGGGCAATGGCCATCATGGATGAGGGGGCGTCAGGAAACCACTAGGTGGGACTGCCCAGTCAAGGGCACCAGAGGCCAGAAAAGGCAGGGACCTCGCTTTGGATTAGATAATAGAAAGCAAAACTGAGATCTGCTGTTCTAGACAACATGGTCAGGAACCCTTCATCAGATAAGCTGACATTTGAACAGAGACCTGATCAAAACGAGGGAGTGAGCCATGAAGGTACCTGGAGGAAGGAACATCCAGACAGGGAAACAGCAAGTGAAAAGGCACTGGGGTAGAACCTATGCTCAGTGCAAGGTTTCTCGCTCAATGTCTTAAAGGTGTTTTTAACTCAATATGCTCCAAATTAGACTATCTTTTCCTTCAAACCCGTCCCCTTTCAGCACTTCCAACATGAGTAAATGGCACAAGCACACAGGCTTGGTACAAGCCAGGAAGCTTGGAGTCATCCTTGATAAGAGCCCCTTCCTGTCCATGACAGCTAATGCATCTAATGCCTCCTGAGGACAACCACCCTAGTTCACTGCGCTCTCATCATTTGCAGGGACTCCTCCATGGCCTTCAGTATCCACTCTCATTATACTCTACCCTGCAGCATGTAAAAATGCAAGTTAAAGCATGTCAATCTCTCCCTAAATTAGAGCCATCCAGTGACTTCCCAGTGCTCTTAGGATAAGTACTACAATAATTAGCTTGGCCAAAGATGTCCTGCAGGGTCTGGGCCTGCCGGCCTCTCCAAGGCTCATGTTGCACACTCTCACCTTTGTCTTCTCTACTCCATTCACAATGGCTTTCTTTCAGGCCTGAGGACACTAGTCTTTCTCCTGCCCCAGGTTTCTGGCATCTGCTGACCGCTTTGTATGCCATCCCCGTAAGCAGGCTGTATTTTCTTGAAACTTTAGATCTCATTTCAAATGTCACTTCCTCAGGGAGAACTTTCTTGATTAGGTCAGGTCCTATTTTTATCACTTCTTGTGCTTTTCCTTCCACATCAATCTCCTAAGTTTTCTGATGGCAGGAACAGTGTGTATTTTACTTACAACCCCGGAACTTAACAATAGTGCCTGGCATATGATAGCACTTCAGTAAAGTAGACTTTTCCTCTCAAGCCCCTGGCTCCCTATCAGTTCCTGGCCTTCCCTCAGAGTATTTAACTTTCTCTTTCATTGAGAGGACAAAATAAGCTATGCCAGACTTCTCCCTGACCAGTGAAAGGAAGGTCACCATTCCCTAGAGTGGGGGTGAAGAGGAGGGGTGTATTTGCTGTCTACATCAGCCAAGTGGGATCTCGCACTGTCTCACCCAGGCTCCTTTTATTGCCCTCTGTACCACTGGTCTGCAGACCAGAGGTGGTAAACCCGAGCCAGAGAGAAGAGTTCTTCCTGGGGGAGTAAACCCCAACCCTGACGCCTCACACTCCTGGTTCACAGATGGTGAAAGACTGCCACTGAGACAAGACTTCCAGCACATGGGACAAAGCTCCTACCCCCAGTAGAATGGGGGGTAATAGGTATGAGAGGCCATTCAAAAGTCTTTTAAATAACTGTTACAATAATAGTTAATATTTATTAAGCATTAACCATGAGACAGTCGCTGAGCTAAGCATTGTAAACACATTACCTTATTTAATCCTATCAGTAACCTATGAGCTAGGAACTATTATTATTTTATCCATTTTACAAATGAGGAAACACACTTAGAGAAGTTCAATAACTTACCTTCATCTCACAGCTAAATAACTGGCAGAACCAACTTTCCAATGCAAACCACTGTGCTATACTGCGTCTCTGGCAACATGGACTTTCTAAAGGTAAAAGTGGTGCAAACTACTACAATTTACCAAAGTCAGGACATTAACCAGGCAGTCAAGACATAGCGTTAGGCAATTTTTCTAGAAAACATAGACTAGTGTCACCTTTTTTTTTTTTTTTAAATCACAAACTCAGTATGTTTGCCTCAAATATATTCATGGTTGTGTTTATTCAAACATAATATACATGAACATAATATACATGATTTTAGGTGTGCCGGGTACTTCCACAAGAATAGTTATTCCAAGGCACAGTAGCTATAAATGCATTACAGAGGACATGAGCTCTAGTATATTTCATTATTGAAGAGTTTGTCTTGTAGTCTTCAGGTCAATAAACCTTATAGTTGGGTCAATACTGGACTGTTCTGAACAACTTGGTATCAAGCACTTTGCCTGTGGCTATAGTGTGCTGGAACTCCCAACGCAGGTTGGAGTTGCAGGTGTGTGCAAATCTACTTAAAATTATACAATCTCAGAGGTAAAAAGAACTTCCTTATTTTTCAGATGTGAAAACCAAGATTTGGAGAGAGTAAGTGAATTCGCTTTTTTAAGATACATTTTCAAAAAGAAATTTCCAGAAATTAAGAATCTGATGATTCTTAATTCATCAGAATAAAAATGTTTGGAGCATATGGGGAGAGAATTTAGTCCTTCCTTTTATAGCTTGGTTCAAATGAGATCCTTTAGGACAGGAAAACCTCTTTCTGTGTTCCTTGTCTGTGTACCTTTTTTGTCTATGGCTCTAGGTATTATTTTATGTTGTACAAAAACTCTAGGCTTTTAAAATCTGTCAAAAACAAACAAACAAACATCACCCTTGTTATATAAGGTACGCTGAGAATTGAACATAAGTAATGCTGGGCAGTTAGATGATCTAAGAATAAGATCACTATCGAATAGAAAAAATCAATTGCCTTACTTTCCTCCCCAGAAGGGGCACAGTAGGGGATAGATAAGTGCGGGCTGTAAATAGTTTATTACTTGGTAGTTCTTCCTAATGGCAGGCAGCACTGAAGCTGAGGAGGTAACAAGTAGTCTCTCAGCCAAAGGTCACTTTCTCTGGCCCAGCAACCTTTTCACTTGGAAATACAATCTGGGTCTAATGTTGATTTGAAAGGAGAGGTTATTATACCATCCAGCTCCAGGCATCAAAGTTCTAAAGGTTTTTAAACTGCTTCTTTTAAAAAAGAACTCAAACCTGTGATATTTGTGCTTTATTGCTTGTGAAAAGAACTGATTACCGTGGTTAGCATAACTGCTTTTATTGAGAAGTGGAAGCCAAGTAGTGGAAAATAAATCCTGTAGCTCTATGTAGGATGTCTGAAATATAATTCATTGCTTCAGTTAGCTTCCAGAAATAAAAGGGATGAGGATGGGCCTCTGGTTCTTTTAATTACGATTGTCCATGAAATCAGATGGGGGGCTCTGCAGGGTATGGAGAGGGTCACTGGGAGTTTCTGGGTGGAGGGAGGGACCTCCAGACAGCAGAGGCTCTTGTACAGTAGTGAAAGACTAGTTCTGAATCACCCTGCTCTGGGCAGAAAGGCTAGGAACCCCAAAGACAATTGGATTTACATTTACAGTTTTTAAAAAACCCTGCCCTTGAGGCTAAACCTAAGCAATTCTACCAGGACTGGGGGAGTGGAACGTGCATTTAAAGATGCAATTTTTATCTCCATTCAGGGAGAGCACTCTTCCACTTTTGGATTTACTGATAGTGTTAGCTATGTTGGCCACAGCCAGTTCAATTTCAGTCTTTTGACACTGATTCAGGTTTGGCTCTTTTGGGGCCAATTATCTCCAATTTGAATAATGCTGATTATTACATATGATAAGTTCTTCCTAATTACATCACCTGTTTAATCTCTAACACTATATATAATTACAACTTTTTTTTTCCTGAGGTAACTTTGACTTATTATGTTTCATATGTATAACATAATTTGACTTCTGTATATATTATAGCGTGTTCACCACCAAAAGTCTAGTTTCCATCTGTCACCATACAATTGACTCCCTTTACCCATTTAGCCTTCCTCCCGGTCCCCCCTTTCCCCTCTGGTAACAACCAGTCTGTTCTCTGTATCTATGTGTTTGTTTTTGTTTTGTTTTGTTTGTTTGTCTTATGTTCCACATACCAGTGAAATCATACGGTATTTGTCTTTCTCCATCTGACTGATTTTGCTTAGCATAATATCCTCAAGGTCCATCCCTGTGGTTGCAAATGGCAAGATTATAGTCACAAATTTTATAACACCTGCTTGAATATATCTCCCATATCTGTGAGTCTATGCGGCCACGTTTAAAACAGAACTAAACTAACTGCTTAGTTCATAATTCAGCTCATATTACTTGAAAAGGGGCAATGACTCAGCCACAATATATATGCATTTCCATGGTTTACATTTTGAAACCTAACTATGAGCAGGTTATTCATATATTATTATGTCTAATAATTCCTTTGGGAATTTTTCTTGGTTATGTGAATACACTTCAGAAGTGAGTTATTCAAGCTAGCATGGATTTGTGTGCTGATCTTGTAGTAACTTCATAATATATTGGCCATAGTTCTTTCAGGTAGACAGCCCCTATTTGTCCCAACCTGCAGCAGTGTAGCTTTATCGAGGGGCCATCACAACCATAACCTTCACTCATTAGAGGGACAGCATTATAAGCCATTTTGAATCATGTGAAGCTGAAATCAGAGCTTCAGTTTCTATATTTCCATGAAGAAAATGTGTCTCTCAGTATTAAGCTGACTAAAATAATCGAAGGATTGGTTCTGCTTCAATAGAATGCATGAGAATAGATGTATTCATGGCAATTTGTAGATTAATTAAGCCATAGGCTAGGGAGAAAACGGCCACAAATATGACAACAGGTTTATATTTGTATCATAAATGGAGTAAAACACATCAGCAAGAAAAACAGTAAGACTCTAATAAATGAAATGCAAAGTGCACAAAGAGACAATACTCAAAAGAATAAATATAGCCAGTAAACAAACTTGGAGAAGTGTTCAGTCCCTACCAGTAATCCAATAAATGCAAATATTTTTTAAAAGATATTGTTTACATCCTTTAAATTGGCAAAAAATTAAACAAAATTCAAATACCCAATGAAGCTGAAGTGGCAGAGTCTGTCACTCTGCTATAGTGTGCCATTTTACTGGCTCATTGCTTTAAAGAATATTTGGACAATATGCACTGAGAACATTAAAAGCATGCATAGTTTCGGTTCCATCCTTCTTAAGAAAATAATCTAAAATGAAAAAAATAAAATCTCTTGTGCATAAAGATAGTCACTTCAAAATTATTTACATTAGCAAAAATTTGAAGCAACCTCAGTAGTCAAGAATAGGAAGATGTTAAACAAATGGCATATTAGCCATAAATTAATGCAGTCATGAATATTTATTCATACATAAAAAAAACTGTTTATAGGCTTTTGACCAGTATGACAGCTTGATATTTCTCCTCCACCTCAAGTACATTAAAATTTCACTTAAAATTTTTAAATCTATAAGTAAGATCAATTTAAAACATTTTAAGCCTCAATGCCCAAGTTGAACAGTGGCTTAAATACAGCCGAAAAAGAAGTATCGAATTGGGAAACAGATCTAGGAAACACATTGAGAATTCCAAAGCAAGATAAAAAGATAGAAAATATGAAAGAGATATTGAGACATGGAGGATAGAAAGATCAGGTCCAATATATATCTATGAAGTTTCAGGAGTAAAGAATAGAGAGAATGGGAAGAGGCAATATTTAAATTAAAAATGGCTTAGATTCTCCAATTGTAAGGAGACATGAGGTCACAAATGAAAGGGGCACGCCAGGTCCTGAGGAGAGTAAAACCAGTTCACATCTAACCATATTATAGTGAAGCCGAGAATATGAAAATCACAGAGAAAATTCTAAAAGTTACCAGAGAGAAATTCTGATTACCTACAAAAGAACAATGATGGCCTTGGGTAACTCACCTCTGAGGTGTATCCATGTAATACAGAAAATTCCCAGTGGTATTACTGGAAATGTTGAGTATTTCCAACCTATACCAGTAGTTGGATTTCTCAATGTTGCCTGTTTTATATATCTATGAAGGATATCTATTTCTATATAATTTTGTACTCTGATACCTTACTGAATTCTCTCAGTGTTTACATAGTTTTTTAGTTGATTCTCTTATGTTACCCATGTATATAATTATATCATCTAGAAATAACAATATTTTTACGTCCTCTTTACCAACGTGTATTGATTTTGTTTCTTGGTCTTGTCTAATTGTGTTGACCAGAACTTCTGGAACAATATGAAGTAGCCCTCACATCTTCATCTTGCTCATCACTTTATGAACCAGTTCCAGTACAATCTTAAATTACTTGAGAGTGGTGTCACTTGAGAGCGGAAATGGATTCATCTTTAACATAATAAAACATATCTATTGGTTCCTGTTTTATTTATACATTCTTTATGAAAAATGAATGTTGAGCATTATTAACACGTTTTCAGCATCTACGAAGATGATCATGTAATTTTTCCATTTGGATTTATTAATATGATAAATTATATTAATAACTTTTTCTGATGTTGAATTATTCCTGAACTTCTAGATAAAATGTCACTTGGTCATGGTTTATTATCTTTTTAATATGCTGCTGAATTTTGTTTGTTAATGTTTTATTTAGATTTATTACATAGATATTCATAAGAAAGATTGATCTGTCATTTTCTTTTTTTTTCTTTTTCTTTTTCGCTGCCGTATTTGGGATCTGGGTATTGCTGTTTTCTCATTTTATGAAGAGTTTGGAGGCTTAATTTGTTTCATATGTTCTGTAACAATTTAGATAGCACTGGAACTATCTGTCTTTTAGGAGCTAAATAGAATTCTCCTGTGAGAACATCTGGACCTGATGATGTTTTGGGCATTGCTTTTTGACAACATTTCGTATTTCTTCTCTGGTAATGGCTGTTTGTATTTTCAAATGTCTTCTGAGATCAGTTTTTGTAATTTAATTTTTCCTATGCAATTACTCACATTACCAGGATAGATGTATATTATATATACAAGATCATATTATATCTCATATTACATACATATACATCCAATATATATAATCTCAAACTTACAGAAAAGTTGCAAATACTGTGCAAAGAAGTTTTTTTTTCCCCCAAACCCTCTGAGAGTGACTCATTGACCTGATGCACTATTATCTCCTAACATTAGGCTAACTTTTCTACAAACAAGGAAAATCTCCTTTATAACCCAAATACAAGGAATTCAGGAAACTAATATTGATATATTACTACCATCAAATCATCAAACCCCAAATAGGTTTTGTCAACTGTACCAACAATATTCTTTATAGCAGCAGTCCCCAACTATTTGGCACCAGGGACCGATTTTGTGGAAGACAATTTTTCCATGGATGGGGGTGGGGGATGGTTCAGGTGGTAATGTGAGTGATGGGGAGCAATGGGGAGAGGCAGATGAAGCTTCACTCACTTGCCTACCACTCACCTCCTGCTGTGTGGCCTGGTTCCTAACAGGTCATGGACTGGTAGTGGTCTGCGGCCCAGGTTTTGGGGACCCCTGCTTTACAGCAAAAATGTGTAGTTCAGAATCATGTGTTCCATGAGTTATCACATCCCTTTAGTCTCCTTCAGTGTGGAAGGAAATTTATCTTTCAGTGACTTTCATGATCTTGGCACTTTAAATCATTATAGACAACTTATTTGGTAGAATGTACCTTAATTTAGGTTTGTCTAATGTTTCCCTGTGATGAGATTCAGATTCAGCAAGTGTCTTTGGCAAAAACATCACAGAAGTAATGGGAAAATTCTTTTATTTCTGTGGTTAAATTTATTGCTGTCTTTTTTAATTGTCTCTGGATTTTGAGTCATAATTACAAAGCATTCTCCACACTAAGATTAAAGAGGCATTACCCATATTTCCTTTGGTACTTAAATTGTTAGAATTTTACAGTTAGATCTCTGATTAATATGAAATTTATTCTTGTGTATATTGTGAGATCTAATTTTACCTTTTCCCAAATGGCTACCCAAGTCCATCTTTGACTCAGTAATTTGAGATGCCACCCTTATAATACACTGAATTTCTTCATGAGCTTGGATATCTGTCTGGGCTTTCTATTCTGTTCTACTTGTCTGTCTGTCTAGTCATGCACCAGTACCACACTGCTTTGATTATAGTGTCTTTGTACTATGTTTTCATGCCTAATAAGAGTACTCCTCATATTTTTGTTTTGTTTTTTCCTGACAATACAGGCATGCTTGTCTTTCCATACAAAATTTAGGACCAACTTTCTAACTCTATATT
The DNA here is from genome assembly GCF_005190385.1 of Monodon monoceros. Taxonomy (NCBI): domain Eukaryota; kingdom Metazoa; phylum Chordata; class Mammalia; order Artiodactyla; family Monodontidae; genus Monodon; species Monodon monoceros. The sequence continues at coordinate 88,795,640 of NW_021703768.1, read as the reverse complement.
AAAGCTTGTTGGTGTTTTTATTGGGGTTGCATAATATTAACAAATTCACTTAAAGAGAATGTAATGAGTGTTCTTGTTCAAGAATAGAGTATATATTTTACATTTGTTCAAGTTCATGTTTGTGTCTTTCAGGAGTGTTTTAAGGTTTACCACATATAGGTTTTGGACATTTCTTAACTTTATTCTTAAATATTTGTTGCTGTCATAAATGGGGGTTTTATTTATCTTTGTGTAGAGGACTTTATATTGAAACTAAACAAACTCTCATCACCCCTACAGTTCCCTATCCTTCTCCTTTTACCTAAATGAGTTTTTTACTGTATAAGTCATCCTTCTGCATGTATGTACATCCTTTTACATATTTTCTGAAATCTAAGATATTTTCAATCTTTCCACATTTCAAAATGTAGAAGCTAAAACTTTTCTCAAATTCAGTCCATCACAAGAATTCTTAAAAAAACACACTTCAGGAGACTCTCTTTCTTTCTTTCTTTTTCTTTCTTTCTTCCTTCCTTCCTCCCTCCCTCCTTCCCTCCCTCCCTTTCTTTCTTTCTTTCTTTCCTTCTTTCCTTCTTTCTTTCTTTATTTTTGGCTGCATTGGGTCTTTGTTGCTGCACGAGCTTTCTCTAGTTGCAGCGAGTGGGGGCTACTCTTCGTTGCGGTGCGTGGGCTTCTCATTGCAGTGGCTTCTCTTGTTGTGCAGCACGGGCTCTAGACGCCCAGGCTCAGTAGTTGTGGCTCGCGGGTTCTAGAGTGCAGGCTCGGTAGTTGTGGCACACGGGCTTAGTTGCTCCGTGACATGTGGGATATTCCTGGACCAGGGCTTTTAACCACTGTGCCACTGGAGAAGTTCCCTCATTTCTTTCTGAGGCAGGTTGACACAGTCTGTGATGACTAGAGGTTTAAATGTATTTAGGGTTGTTGTTTTCTGTCTGATAATCTAAAGTAAGTGTTGATCATAAGATTAAAAGTTATCATCTCCTTAATACTAAAACCAGGATTTTTAATGTTAAAGTTCTATTGATACCTTTTGGTTAACTGAAAAACTAATTCACCCATTGTTTTTTAAATTATTGCAGCCATTCTCTTGATTTTCCCTATAGCAGTAGAATTTATGATATCACAGGAAGAATGGTCATTTTCTCTGCTTCAGTCACTCTTTTTAGGACTGGGTGATGATAATATAAATAAGTCTACTTTAAAATACATAAAAGCGTCAAGAGTTTTAAAACAAGCTTTAGGAGGGATCCATAACTACTCCTCCCTCTAACCTGAAGAGATGCAGAATATGCAAGATGACCAAAGAAATTCTGGATTTAAAACCCCTGTGGTAACTATTGATCAGCAAAAATCGAACAGGAAAATCTATGGCTAAATTCATGTGATTATTATGGTGCACAATCTGCTATTAAATTGTTTCTGTTTATCACTACATAACCAATATTCTTGGTTGTGGGGAAACAGCTGAACCACCTTGCCAACTTTAGAGACTCAACTTGTGACTTCAGTCATGGTACAGCCAGCACCTCTACAATCAACAGCAGAAAACAAGAATGTTCTCTTATAATAAATATTAGCAAAGGGTATGTATATTTCTGTTCTTCAGATGACTGTGTTGGCTTAATCTAATTTTAGTTCAAAGATCCATTTGTCTCTGGTTCTGCATCAGAGGCAAAAATTACTTTATTTGATTAGCTGAGGTCTGGGAAGAATTCTTCCATATGTCGTGATATTCAAGTCTAATGCATTCATTAGGAAGAAACAATTCCATAAGCTAACATAAATCGTTTCAAATTGGAATAGTCAAAAAAAAAAAGTTAATATCCATATAGAATTTCGTGTTACATAAGCATGTGCAATCATCTAAAATTAAAACTAATCACTTTGTATCAGAAGCAGTAATAAAAGCCAAAGTTCTGCCTCATTGTTCTCTAGTGAAGCATGAATAATTCATGATTCAGGTAAGCTTCCCTTCTCCCCTGAGTCTTCCACAAGATTTTTACCAATTTCATTACTCAAAATGTGTCTCTTAGGGCTTCCCTGGTGGCGCAGTGGTTGAGAGTCCTCCTGCAGATGCAGGGGGACACGGGTTCATTCCCCGGTCCGGGAGGATCCCACATGCCGCGGAGCTGCTGGGCCCGTGAGCCATGGCCGCTGAGCCTGCGCGTCCAGAGCCTGTGCTCCGCAACGGGAAAGGCCACAACAGTGAGAGGCCCGCGTACCGCAAAAATAAAATAAAATAAAATGTGTCTCTTTAGAGCATTTTAGCTACACTGGAATTGAACTAACACTAGATGTCATAACTTCTGATGTTACTCTTTGTAGATCTGTCCTTCAGCCCTCTTGCAAAGCAGAGTGTGACCAGGTCTTATGGGACAAAACAAGATCTCAGGGCCTGGCCTTGCTTCAGGGCTTCCCACTCTCCCTGAACGTGGCGTGGCTCCTCTTCATATTCTCCAACGTTCTCCTTGAATTCAAATCTTTTCTCATTCAGAAGTATGTGGTCCCATCTATCCTTTCCAGAAAGCTGCCTATAATGAAAAATTAAAATTATCCTCTTTTATACCTGAAAACACCTCTTCTAATAGCAGTTTCTACTTCTCAATAAATGCCCCCAACAATAGTGTCACTAGTTTCATCCATCACATATATTAATTCATTTATTAACATTAAATATTTATTGAGCTTCTACTGTTGGTGATGTGCTACAGATACAGACAGAAAAAATCTCAAAGTCTGCCTTCAAGGAGGTGACAGTTGTAGCAGGCTAAATGCTGAAACACCAGTGGTAAGAGGTGCTATTTCACATGGACTGGAGATGTGAAAAGAATGACCAGGGGTAGAGCGATTAGCTCTGCACATAGACTGCAATTGAATCAGCAGGTATCTTGGGGGAAATTGAAGAGGTTTCTGCCTGATTAATTCTATTTTGTCTACAAAGCAGGATTTGAGATTCTTTCTTGAGAGTCATGGTGGTTAAAAGATATGAGGAGAGTAATAAAGGTTTGAAATAGTCACCAAAATGATGGAGAAAGATAGCTGATTAGGAGAATTAGGATAAATTCCAGTTAGCATAAAAGGTCAGCATACACTGGAGGCCATGAATCTGTAGAGGTTCCATATCAACCTGGTTGTGTGATTCTCCTCCATGGATGGTAGAGTGAAAACAAGGGACCAAGGTAAACAGTGTTTATGTGTCATAGATCTCTGCCAGAAGGAAGGAAGTGAAGCCAGGACAAGGCTGATAACCTGAGAGATGATGGAGGGATTAGGAGACAGGATACCAGGGAGTAAGGCAGTATGAGAACCAACATGGTATGATGTTTTAGTCATGTAGTAACATGCAGGGGTCTAAGATTTCATCTGGATCTAATCTGGTTGAAGGATCAGCCATGGAGCAGGTGACTGAATGGGAGAACTACAGGTGAGGAAGAATGCAACAGTTCAATGAACTCCTATAAAGCCTCTCTTGGTGTCAGGTACTGTATTAAGTCATGAATCAGACCTTATAAGAACTAAAAGAGTTCAGAGTAAAACTGGTGAATATCCCATTTAGTATGTGATAAATAATAATTGAGATGAAATGCCCAATTATAGTAGGCATACAAAGGAGAAAGTATAGTCAATAACTTGGCAAGTTCAGAGAAGACTTTGTTGAGAAGGTAGTGCTTGCCAGAGTTACTCAAGGGAGGGTAATATTAGGAAATAGACAAATGACAGTGATGAAGAGGAGTTGACGGCATCCGGTCTCATGACTTCCAAGTGAGAGTTGCAAGCACCAAAAGAGTACAAGAGGAAAATATCTCCCCTCCAATATCTCTAGCTGTCCTAAATCCCACCTAAACCATTCAGCACATCATTGCCTCAACTACTGGCCTTAAGTACCAATTTCAACACTTCAATTTCCTCTTTAAATCCTTCCATTTCTTTCTAGTTCCTTCACCATTAAAATAAGAAACCTCAACTCTTACATCAGAGAGAAATGAATGTTGCGAAGGCCTTTTGTTTTCCTCTCCCCTCGCTCCCTGTCCAATAGTATTTCCCATCACTTACCTATCATGTACTTCTGCGATGTGTCATCTGCTTCCCTTCTCTCCGATTCATAAACACTCATGCCCATTTCCACATATTTTCCTCATCTGTAATATTTCTCCCAAACTTCCCTTCCAAATTAAGTCATTTTTCACAGTCTGGCTGAAGATCTGTGGCTCCCATGATGCCTTTCCTTGACTATCTCTGAATTATTTTACTGCATATTTTGGTTTTTAGAACTGTGTTATCTCCTGGTATTCTCTAATAGTTCACGCGTGATAGACTTACGTTTTCAAATAAGGTCCCTGAGGACAGAGACCTTGTTTTATACCCCTAGATTCACACAGTGGTTTGTAGAGTATTGAACACAGAATAGGTGCTTGAGAGGCAAATTAATGTGGTAGAAGGTACCTGAGTCGGGAAAACTCATTTTTTTTAAATTCAAGGTTTACCCCTCCTGCTAAATTCTCTTTATCTGTGAATTGAGGAACCTGGACCCATGATCACTCAGATCGCCTTCACCTGCTGCAGTCTGATTCTAGCAATACTAATTATTTTATCTATTTGACAAGAAGTTATGATAATGCTCACCATGCACATCATATTGCTTTTTTTCTAAGATTCTATCACATAGCATGCACCATATTTAATAGGATAAAAACTGAATATTCAACATAAACTTTAATTGTAAGAGTCAAGCTCAGTGTATGATTTAATATAGATAATGAACACATATTTATAAAATTTATTCGTTCATTCAGCAAATATTTACTGAGTACCTATTATGTGTTTCAGGCACAATTCTAGACTCTGTAGGACACAGTGATAAATAAAATAGACAAGGTCTTTGCTCCCGTGGAACTTATATTCTAGTGGAAACTGACAGATAGTAGGTAAATATATAATATAATGTCACGTGTGCTACATCACTCATGTCAATAAGTGCTATGAAGAAAAATAGAGAATAGAAAAAGGATAGAGAGTCATGGGGGTGGTTACAGATGAGGCAGTCATCTTAATTTCAATTCCATACAGTAAAGATATGGGCATTCTTGTAGACATGACATAGACATGTATAGGTGTAAACATAGGTACAGGTATAGATATACAGATAAATGTAAATGTTCTAGATACAGCACTATGTGCCACATAATGAGCTAAAGTGTGTCATACTCACTAGTTTATTTAATTTTCCCAACAGCCCTTTGAGATGTACTACCCATTTTATGAATGAAAAAACTCATATTCAGAGAGTTTAAATAACACATCAAAGTCACTTCCCTAAAAGTGTCAGTGCTGGAAACCACATTCTATTTGTGTGCCATTTGCATAAGAAAACATGTTCCATTGAGGTTCTTGCACAAAAATACTCAAAATAAGAATAGGAAAATAAACCACCATGTATTCTGATTACCAGGAAAGGCAATGATTTTTCATTTTAAATATGTTTTAAAAAGTCATAGGTCCTTTGTGTATTTAAGAATTGTAATGGAATATTATACCACCATAAAAGCCAATAAAATAGCTAAATATAGAGATCTCCAAGGTATATTGTTATATGAAAAGGCAAGGTGTAAATATGTAATATATTATGCTGAAGTTTGTATATAAAAGTGGATGGACTTTTTATGTGTGTATATATGCATAGGATATCTCTAGCAGGATACAAAGAATGTTAGTATCAGTGGTTGCCCTAAAGATGAGTAAGAAGGAGGCTTACTTTTCACTGTATGTAATTTTTATAACTCTTAAAACTCTATGTGCATGTATTGCTTATTGAAAAATTGGTTTGAAAAATTTTAATGGAATAATTAATGTCAAAAAGACACCCGAGCTCTTGAGTCACCCTCGTCCACCCCTGTTGTGGCGAGTGAGGTTGAGTCAGTCCTTGCCCGCTCAGCTCTCTAGTATCTGCGATTCTTATTCTTTAAGATGGCTGAGGAAGTGCACCATGGAGAGGAGGAAGTGGAGACTTTTGCTTTCCAGGCAGAAATTGCCCAACTCATGTCTCTTATTATCAATACCTTCTATTCCAACAAGGAAAATTTCCTTCGGGAGTTGATCAGTAATGCTTCTGATGCCTTGGACAAGATTTCCTATGAGAGCCTGACAGACCCTTCCAAATTGGACAGTGGTAAAGAGCTGAAAATTGACATCATTCCTAACCCCCAGGAGTGCACCCTGACTCTGGTAGACACAGGCTTTGGCATGACCAAAGCTGATCTTGTAAATAATTTGGGAACCATTGCCAAGTCTGGTACTAAAGCATTTATGGAGGCTCTTCAGGCTGATGCGGACATTTCCATGATTGGGCAATTTGGTGTTGGCTTCTATTCTGCCTACCTAGTGGCAGAGAAGGTGGTTGTGATCACAAAGCACAGTGATGATGGACAGTATGCCTGGGAGTCTTCTGCTGGGGTTCCTTCACTGTACGTGCTGACCATAGTGAGCCCCTTGGGTGGGGTACCAAAGTGATTCTCCACCTTAAGGAAGACCAGACAGAGTACTTAGAAGAAAGGTGGGTCAAAGAAGTGGTGAAGAAGCACTCACAGTTCATAGGTTATCCCATCACACTCTATCTGGAGAAGGAAAGTGAGAAGGAAATCAGTGATGATGAGGCAGAGGAAGAGAAAGGTGAGAAAGAAGAGGAAGATAAAGATGATGAGGAGAAGCCTAAGATTGAAGATGTGGGCTCAGATGAGGAGGATGATAGTGGCAAGGATAAGAAAAAGAAGACAAAGAAGATCAAGGAGAAATATATTGATCAGGAAGAACTGAACAAGACCAAGCCGATTTGGACCAGAAACCCTGATGGCATCACCCAGGAAGAATACGGAGAGCTCTTTAAGAGCCTTACAAATGACTGGGAAGATCACTTGGCAGTGAAGCACTTCTCTGTAGAAGGTCAGTTGGAATTCAGAGCATTGCTGTTCATCCCTCCTCGGGCTCCTTTTGACCTCTTTGAGAACAAAAAGAAAAAGAACAACATCAAACTCTATGTCTACCATGTGTTCACCATGGACAGCTGTGATGAGTTAATACCAGAATATCTCAACTTCATCCGTGGTGTGGTTGACTTTGAAGACCTTCCCCTGAACATCTCCCAAGAAATGCTCCAGCAGAGCAAAATCTTGAAGGTCATTCATAAAAACATTGTTAAGAAGTGCCTTGAGCTCTTCTCGGAGCTGGCAGAAGACAAGGAGAACTACAAGAAATTCCATGAGGCGTTCTCTAAAAATCTAAAGCTTGGAATCCATGAGGACTCCACTAACTGGCGACACCTTTCTGAGCTGCTGCGCTATCACATCTCCCAGTCTGGAGATGAGATGACTTCTCTCTCAGAATACGTGTCTCGCATGAAGGAGACCCAGAAGTCCATCTATTACATCACTGGTGAGAGCAAAGAGCAGGTTGCCAACTCTGCATTTGTAGAGCGAATGTGGAAGCAGGGCTTCAAGGTGGTGTACATGACAGAGCCGATCGATGAGTAATGTGTGCAGCAGCTCAAGGAATTTGATGGGAAGAGTCTGGTCTCGGTTACCAAGGAGGGCCTGGAGCTTCCTGAGGATGAGGAGGAGAAGAAGAAGATGGAGGAAAACAAGGCCAAGTTTGAGAACCTCTGCAAACTCATGAAAGAGATCTTGGATAAGAAGGTGAAGAAGGTGACAATCTCCAATAGGCTTGTGTCTTCACCCTGCTGTATCGTGACGAGCACCTACGGCTGGACTGCCAACATGGAGAGCATCATGAAAGCCCAGGCACTTCAGGACAACTCGACCATGGGCTACATGATGGCCAAAAAGCACGTGGAGATCAATCCTGACCCCCCCATTGTGGAGACCCTGCGGCAGAAAGCAGAAGCAGACAAGAATGACAAGGCCGTCAAGGACCTGGTGGTGCTGCTGTTCGAAACTGCACTGCTCTCTTTCGGCTTCTCGCTTGAGGATCCCCAGGCCCACTCCAACAGCATCTACCGCATGATCAAGCTAGGCTTGGGCATTGATGAAGATGAAGTGACAGCAGAGGAGCCCAGTACTGCTGTTCCTGATGAGATCCACCCTCGCCTTGAGGGTGATGAGGATGCCTCTTGCATGGAAGAAGTAGATTAGGAAGTTCTACCTGCAGACTTTTTTCCCTCTGTATAGTGTTCCCATGGCTCCCTCAGCAGCAGTCCCAGTGGCCTTGGCCTACTTGGTTCCTTCTGCTGATGTCTAGTGATTTTATTTCTGTCCTTCTGTCTAAAGCAGGATATAAGGGCCTCAAGCCCTATCCCTTTCCATATTTGACATGGGGTTTGAATGTTGTGTATTGTGTTTTTTTGTTTGTTTTGTTCTGAAATTAAAGTATGCAAAATAAAGATGATGCAGGTTTTTTATACAAAAAAAAAAAAGACATCGAAATTGTTGATAGAATAAGCTTTTGCAATTAGATCCTTTTCTTAACAAGGCATACACATTTTCCATGGGAGAGCTTTCACGTGTGGCCACACTGAAAATTAATATTATGAGAAGCTTGGCCGACTTTATGATTGTTGAATCGCGATCCTCTACAACTAAAGAATAAATGAACACTTGGACAAGTAGAGTAGGAAGTGATGACACTGGAGAGTAGGAAGTGAAAACATTAACAATCTAAACACTATAGTTAGAAACAGTAATTCTCCACCAGACATCCACAGAATAATAGGATCCTAAAAGTTTCTTTAACCAGAACAGAATAAAGATTTGGGTTGTTTTTTAAAACTTTCCTCTTATGTGACATTTTTCCTTCAAACTTTCAAGTCTCCACCAAAAACTTGTGAAGGAACACGTTATTCACAAGAAAGTGGTTGGAAGTAAGTGAGAAAATATCAGAAATCTCTTTGTATAAAATTTCAAGAATGTCAAATGCCAGTGTTATCCTGTTATTTAATGTATTTTAAATATAAAATGCAGTTTATACTAATCATTTGCCCTTTTGAGTCATGAAATGTAAGTTTTTAGCTGTAATAGGTATGTAAGAAGTTTTATCTAATTCAAATTTATGTCTCTGCATTGAAATATGAGGTGAGTCCAGAGCACAGCTTCACCATAATCCACTGGGAATCAGACCTGTAATTAGCCATTCTTGGGTATCACCACTTGCCATTCAATATGACTACAACTGAGAAAGCATTTATCTGGCAACAAAAAGCTTTTTATATGTTATATGTGTCAGCTTTGTGTAGTTAGTTAGATCTGTAATTAACTCTCCTTTATAAGAAGCTTTGGGGAAGTGTGTGGGAGTATAGGTAATGAAATATGGCAGGTTGATGCCTTGTGTCATTTTGTAAACTAGCTGTAGCACCAGGAAGAGAAAGGTCGTGGGTCAACATAAACTGGAACACAGCATTATAGAGATATTTAATTTCTGAGATTATTTAGAAGTAAATGACTATGGTTTGACATACACTGACCCTGCATCTACAGAAATGTAAGCTCTTCACTTTGAAACTTCACTCACGGTGGTGAGGTTGCCACTCAGTTTTCTTCCTTCCTGACAGAGCAGGTGGCTCGTTGAGGTCACTGCCTACACCAAAAAAAATAGTGTACATGTTTAGAACAGAAATTTCATCAGCATGAACTAACTGGGCTGAAATGAGCCTCTTCTGACCTTATGTAATTAGCATCAGGTTGTAACCAAACAACCCAGATACCTTTGAATCTTTTGCTGGGTTTCATGAATTATTAAGTGGGGACTCCGATGGGTTATCCAATTAATGACATAAATTTTACTTCCAGGAAGGATTTTATTCATCTCTAATAAGCGTTTACCATTTTATGAGATTTTTAAAAAAACACTTGGAATTTGGGTCAGGAAAACCCAAGGGATTTATGTGACTCATTGACAAGTGGTTAGAACAAGAGTAAAATAACCTTCATCTGGAATGTACAAAAATAAATAGAGCAAATTTTCCAACAAAGTGGTTTCAGAACAGAGAAGAAACATATTGGAAAAGATTCCCTTTGATAAAACATAAAGATTGAGGTAGGAATAACAGAATTATAAAAAGATGTTCTTTTGTAGTTGGAAATATGAAGCCTTCCTGATTAGAGAGTTATATTAGTCATATATCTGGACCATATGTTTGAAACAAGAAATCCTCTATCTGAAAAAAAAAAATGCCTGAAACCACCTTTTGTGTACGGACGGACCTTATCTCTCAACTTCTGTGTATGCAACTAGATCTCGGAGGCCAATTTTCCTTTAAATCCCTTCACAGGTGTATGTGAGTGATCAAGGAATCACTTTTTCCTACCCACTTCGAGGTAGCACGACAACATCCAGACACCTTTAAACAAAGAAAGCTTGTGCCAGGAGAAACAAAGATATGAACAAAGAAAGGTCGACAAGTTTGCTCAAATCACCAGCCTTCCTGTGCTTCTCCATCATCCCTCACTGAATAATGTCATATCCTTTCTACCAGACATAAGACAAGATGATGGGAAGAATGTAAAAAGAGACAACAATATTCTTTTCTTCTCTGTACTGAATAAGGAATGTACAATTGCTCAAAGCAGATAATAACATACTTAGAGATAATAAACATGTATTCTCCCAAATAGAGAAAAATAAGTGGTAGTATTTTATCAGCTCCCCAATGCATGGGAATGACTATGCAGTTATAGACAATTAGAATGGGGAGTGATTCACATGGACTAGAGTTAGCGTCATGGAAACATTAGGCTGTGAGATGACTTGGGAACATGAGAGGGTTGAGACATGTTGGAAAATGTAACTCAACTGTATAAATATTGCATAAGGGCAAGAGCAAGCAGGGTATATTTAGGAACCAATGATAAGGCCAATGATTGTCTTGGATTGGCTAGAGAAGGAAGAGGGGGTCAGTTTAGAACAACTAATACAAAATATAGAATATAGATTTGCTCCTCTTGACACTGAACACCCTCACTGAAAGGTCATGAACAAGGTAGTGAGCAAGGGAAAATAAATTATGCATAAGTGCAGAGCTTAGCTGTATAAAAAGTCCCTGAAATTTAAAATTAGTTATAAAAGTACTTCATTTAACCAAAGGTCACATCCTCATCTGGACATGGTTGAGAAAACAAGAAGTAAGCAACAAGCAGCCTTTGAATATCCAGTGGGGGGAAAATCATAAACACTTTATGCTAAGATCATCCAATTCACCATGAGAAAATGGACTCTGAGAGGCTATTCACTGTTAATATAGAGAAAATCTTACTCCTCTCTCCACTGCAGAATAGAAGCAAGAAATTAAAAGAGGTAGCTTCTAGACTCAAGCATTCTGACCGTTGTAACATTTGATAGCTGACCATCTGAAAATAAAGAAGGAGGCAGAAAAAGTATTAAAAGCAGCCATAAAGTGAGAGATGTGGTAATTATTTACTTGAAACTGAGATGAATTACCTCAGTAAAAAAGTCTTCACTAAATTATTTTAATGCTTTATTTTCATTCTCTAATAATTTTGTTTCTGTAATAGAAGCTCATATTGTGCAATACAAGCCAAAAAAGAATGGTTTAAAAATGTGCCCAAAAAGCCAAACTTTCTCTGATTTTCTGACCAATTTCAGATGTTACATACTTTACTTAATTTCCCATTATAACATGTGGTTGTACTTACACTAGACATCTATTATATTTGCTTCAAGAGAGCTGAACGAAGCCTATTGTGCAACTACAATATCTTCCTTGTAATGCTGTAATCATATCTTTGCCAGGAAATAACAAATTTTTAAATAACAATGTTTAAAGGCATATGTGGTCTAAGAAAATGTCTTTTTTTACTAGGCAGAGTTCTTGCCAATTTGATTTCATATCATACAAACTGGTCTAAGTGAACATAGAAAAATGGAAATTTCTTCAAGGCTGAATACAATCCTGATACAGTAGTCATAGTTTGTTGCTTTTCTGTATTAAGCATTAACCTACAAGAAACTGAAAACATGGTAAGGGTCTTGTGTTTGTACCTTGGGCTGTCAGACCATGTCCAGATGTGGCTGAAGAAAATGATGAGGATGGTGTCATGATGTGAGAATTCAGGGTTCCATTCTGGGGCCATATGTTGTGATGCCTAATATTAAAGTAGTTTGAGTACTTTTTAAAAATAAATAAATAATTAATTAATTTCTGGCTACTTTGGGTCTTTGCTGCTGTGCCCAGGCTTTCTCTAGTTGAGGTGAGCGGGGGCTACTTTTCATTGAGGTGTGTGGGCTTCTTTTTGCAGTGGCTTTTCTTGTTGCGGAGCACAGGCTCTAGAGTGCAGGCTCAGTAGTTGTGGTACATGGGCTTAGTTGCTCCATGGCATGTGGGATCTTCCCAGACGAGGGCTTGAACCCATGTGCCCTGCATTGGCAGGCGGATTCTTAACCACCAGGGAAGTCCTTGAGTACTTATTATACCCAAGCACTGTTCCAAGCTTATTACCTAAATTAACCCATTTAATTTTATTTTAAAAAGCCCTATTAGGCAGGACTATTATTATTCCTATTTTAAATATGAGGCAGCTATGGCTGAGAGGTTAGTAACTTGACCATGATCTGGGGAGCAAAACCTAAATTCAAAAGCATGTCCATCACATGGGAACTCTTCTGTTTATTAATTACTATATTTTTCAACCAAATACTAAGATTTGTTTCAAGATTATAGAGTTGGCAAGATGATATGGCACCAGCACTTCCCTGATTATTGCTCTCTGCCTCTCCAGTTTTATGATAAGTATAAAGGACAGCAAAGCAGAATTCCAAAACACAGCACCAGGAACATGCAGCACACTTGCTGATCTTCAGGAACATGTCAACAGTTGGTTTTGAGGGCTCCTCCATGTTAGCTGAAGTCCTCAAAATGACTGTTTACCTCTTTGGGAAGGCAAATACAGCCATAAAACTGCTCTTGAGATTCAGTCTGTGGTCATTCCCATTGTGTTATTCGGGATTCTTTTGGCTGCAAAGGGCAGAAACCAATTCAATTAACTTAAGCTAATGTAACTTAAGCTAGTGTAGTATTTAGGGTTCACTACTGGCTTCAGGTGAAGCTAGATCTAGGTACTCAAACAATGTAGTTTGTATATTTTCCACCTCCCAATTGGCTTACCCCCATGTTGCTTTCATTCTCAGGCTGATCTCAAGTGGTGGCAGGATAGCTATTAGAAGGTCTAGGCTTAGCAACCCCAGAAAACAACGACAGTTTCTCTTTCACAGTGGTTCTGACAGAAAGTCCTAAACTGACGTTTATGGCTGTGACTGGCCTGCTTGGGCCTCAGGTCTACCTCTGAACTAGTCTCTCTGGCCAGGGCATATATTGCTCTCATATGTCATATACCAACCACTGACTCCAGAAGAAGGTTCAGCCCCAGCAGAATCACGGGCCTCAGCTACGTCAATAGAAGAGTGTGGTTCCCCTAAAGAAGCATGGTTTTACCTCAATATAGGGAAATAGATGCTGAACAGTATAAACCACAGATGTCCAGTATATTCAGCCTGGCATGCGAGAAGAATAAGTTTCCATCTTACCATATCACTTTGAGGACATTTGGGGTTCTCCATCAAAATGACTTTCCTACAATGAGCTAGCCTGTGGTGAGTTAAGGCAAGAGTGAGCGGAAGAACACCAACAAGGTTTCACTGAATCATACCGATGCAGATGTGTACACAGAGCAGCAGCAGAATACCCAGCAAGCTGTGGCAATCTGAGATGGTGTGACTATTTGAGCAAAGGCAACCTTTACCACAGAGGGTAGAGAGGCATTGCTAGTAAAGTACTTTGCCACATTACAGTCAACAGATTGAATTCACATGGATGGTGCTTACTGTGAAAGTAACTGCAAGTCGTGCATGTATCAGACTTTGTAGCTTTGCATATATGCAGAAGACAATGTTGACAGCCGTAATATCTTCAAATGCCAAGAATTCTATTTGGAAATAAAATGTGAAAGAGCTTCTACATTTTCCTGCACACAAAGGTTATTCTGATTTAACTCACTTTGTCAGGCTGCATAGATTTCCATTCATTAGAAGTTGCAGTCACCCAATTCAGTCACTTATAAATACATCGTATTAAAAAACTTCATTTGTAAGTCAGTGCTTTTAAAGTTGGAATCCATTTTTCCATTGAAAATGTATTAAAAATGGGGACTGGGTTCCAAGGCTAGCCCATAAGTATTAATTAAGTAATTCGAATATGCTAGGTATAGTGCCTAGCACATTGTAAACACTTAATAGATATAACTATTATCATTGATTATAATATAATAATGTGAAAAAAGTGATCAAATCAAAATGATTTTTTAAAATAATAAATAAGAATTAAGCTAATGAGCATTTAGAAAAATAACAGACAGGGAGACTCATTAAGTTACTATGAAAAAAACAAGCCCTACTTCTTTTAATTCCTAATTCCAATTCAAAGAAGAAGGTATTTAATATATTTTAGCTTAAAGATTATTTATTGTTACTAAAAAAATTTAGGGCGTTATCTTAATATTTTTCAAAATAGAATATTTTTATATTATTATATTTTGAATTTGGGGATTCTATGTAGTTGCAAAACTGGATCAAATATTGTGAGTATTACTAGGAATAATGTTTAATGAATTGCTTTTTATTTACCAAGAATTTTTCAGAACTTCTTCCACCTGCTTGCATCTGGATGCAATTTCATTTATAAACTGAGGAGACAGTATATTTCTATTACTAAAAAAAAGAACTGTAATGGGGACAGCCATAATTGGATTTACATCTTAATTATTTACACTCTTCTTTTTGCAGCCTAAATATTCTATGCCTTAGAGTTGTTTTGCAGACAAAATATCACCCATGATTAGTAATGCAGATCCTCTTTTGACATAGGTGACAAGTTCTTTTTGGTAACTTGAATAACTTCTCAGTAAAATTAGCTTCATTTAAGAATTAATTCCACAAAAAGGGAACCCTCCTACTCTGTTGGTGGGAATGTAAGTTGGTGCAGCCACTAGGGAAACAGTTCATTTGTATATTTTCAATTCCACATACAACTGATACCATATGATATTTGTCTTTCTCTGTCTGACTTACTTCACTCAGTAACAAAAAAACAAACAACCCAATCAAAAAATGGGCAGAAGACCTAAATAGACATTTCTCCATAGAGGACATACAGATGGCCTATATATACATGAAAAGATGTTCAGCATCATTAATTATCAGAGAAATTCAAATCAAAACTGCAATGAGATACCACCTCACATCAGACAAAATGGCCATTATCAAAAAATCTACAAACAGTAAATTCTGGAGAGGGTGTGGAGAAAAGGGAAACCTTTTGCACTGTTGGTGGGAATGTAAATTGATACAGCCACTATGGAGAACAGTATGGAAGTTCCTTAAAAGACTAAAAATAGAACTACCATACGACCCAGCAATCCCACTACTGGGCATATACCCTGAGAAAACCACAATTCAAAAGGACACATGTACCCCAATGTTCACTGCAGCACTATTTACAATAGCTGGGACATGGAAACAACCTAAATGTCCAACGATAGACGAATGAATAAAGAAGATGTGGTACATATAAACAATGGACTATTACTCAGCCATAAAAAGGAACGAAATTGGATCATTTGTCGAGATGTGGATGGACCTAGAGCCTGTCATACAGAGTGAAGTAAGCCAGAAAGAGAAAAACAAATATTGTATATTAACTCATATATGTAGAGTCTAGAAAAATGGTACAGGTGAACATATTTGTAGGGCAGGAATAGAGACATAGACATAGAGGATAGACATGTGGACACAGGGAGCGAAGGGGAGAGTGGGACGAATTGGGACATTAGGTTTGACATATATACACTATCATGTATAAAATAGATAGCTAGAGGGAACCTGCTGTATAGCACAGGGAGCTCAGCTCGGTGCTCTGTGATGACCTCGATGGGTGGGATGGAGCGGGGTGGTGAGAGAGAGGTCCAAGAGGGAGGGGATATATGTATACATATAGCTAATTCACTTCATTGTACAGCAGAAACTAACACAACATTGTAAAGTAATTATACTCCAATAATTAAAAAAAAATTAATTCCACAGAAAGGGAACCCTCCTACACTGTTGGTGAGAATGTAAGTTGGTGCAGCCACTATGGAAACAGTATGGAGTTTCCTCAAAAAACTAAAAATAGAGCTGCCAACAATCCAGCAATCTCAATCCTGGACATATATCCAGACAAAACTATAATTCAAAAAGATATATGCACCCCTATGTTCATAGCAGCACCACTTACTATAGCTAAAACATGGAAACAACCTAAATATCCATCAACAGATGGATGGATAAAGAAGATGCGGTCCATATATACAATGGAATATTATTCAGCCATAAAAAAGAATGAAATAATGCCATTTGCAGCAACATGGATGCAACTAGAGATTATCATACTAAGTGAAGTAAGTCAGAAAGAGAAAGACAAATACCATATGATATCACTTACATGTGGAATCTAAAATATGTCACAAATGAATTTATCTACAAAACAGAAACAGACTCACAGACATAGAGAACAGACTGGTGGTTGCCAAGAGGGAGGGGGTTGGTGTGGGGGATGGAGTGGAAGGTTGGGGTTAGCAGATGTAAGCTTTTATATATAGAATAGATAAGCACAAGGTCCTACTGTATAATACAGAGAACTATAGTCAATATGGTATGATAAACCATAATGAAAAAGAATATTAAGAAGTATGTATATTGGGTTTGCCTGCCGATGCAGACACGGGTTCGTGCCCCGGTCCGGGAAGATCCCACATACCGTGGAGCAGCTGGGCCCGTGAGCCATGGCCGCTGAGCCTGCGCGTCCGGAGCCTGTGCTCCGCAACGGGCGAGGCCACAACAGTGAGAGGCCCTCATGAAGCAAAAAAAAAAAAAAAAAAAAAAAAGATGTATATGTATAACTGAATCACCTTGCTGTACAGCAGAAAATAACACAACACTGTAAATCAACTATACTTCAATTAAAAATATATATTAAAAAGGAATTAATTTCACAGATCTATTATAGGAAAATCTGATGCTAATTTTTTGTTTTTTAAAAATTATGTAAATACTAAAGACATCTAAATGCTATCATTTATCTGATCATTTTTGTTTTAGTGACAATTTGGGGGAGACTTTTTAAAATCAAATATCTATTTAAAAAATAGAGAATCATGTATGTCAAAAAAACCCAATGTGTTAGTGTCAATAAGACTGCCTCATTAGGGTTTATACTGCTATTTTCTAGGTATCTGGCACACTGCCACATATAAAAGAGATGGAATAAAGACACCAGATTGACTGAATTTTGCTTTATTCTTTCATTCATTCAACAACTAGTTATTGAGCACCTAATATGAATCAGACATGTTTCTAGGTTCTAGGGAAACAGGAGTAAACAACACAAAGTCCCAACCCTCCATAGAACTTATATTCTGCTTGAGGAGGACAGATAATCAATTATTAGGTGGTATTATTCTTCCACTGAAGAAAAATAAAGCAGGGGAAGGCTAAGGTGAGGGAGTGAGGGAGAGTGATCAGGGAAGTCCTATCTGAAGAAAGTGACACTTGAGAAGGAACTAGAAGGAGGAAGTGAGTCATGTAAAAATCAGAGAGTACCAGGAAGGGCAAAGGCCCTGAGGTAGAACAAGCTCACACTGTTCAGGGAACAGCAACACCATGGTGGCTAGAACAAAGTGAGCAGGCAAGAGGGAGAATGATAGACAATGAGGCCACAGAAGTCGGGAGGGCCAGACCCTGTAGAGCATGCAGGTCATGACAAGGAGTTTGGTTTTACTCTAGTTGCAATGGGAAGCCACTGGATGTTTGGGAATAGGAGAGGGACATGATGTGGAGTTTGGAAAAGAGGCCCTAAGGAGACAAGAAGAAGGCCGTTTCAGTAGCCCAAGCAAGGGCTGACACTAATGCACTATTATAATATTGACTCTTTACTGCCTAATTCCTAGATGAAAAATAAAAATTGTTTCTGCATAAGTGGTGTGTTGGGAACAGAAAAATCAGCTATTTAGCTGGAGCAGTACAAATGCAGCTAGAATAAAATACTGGTTTCTTTAATGACTGTAGAGCAGGGGTCCCCAGCCCCTGGGCCGCGGACTGGTAGTGGTCCGTGGCCCTGTTAGGAATCGGGCCGCACAGCAGGAGGTGAGCAGACGGCAAGCGATGGAAGCTTCATCTGCCGTTCCCCATCTCTCGCATTACCGCCCGAACCATTCCTGACCACCCACGCCCGTCTGTGGAAAAATTGTCTTCCATGAAACCAGTCCCTGGTGCCAAAAAGGTTGGGGACCAGCTGCTGTAGAGAAACTATTTACCTGAACTGCCAGTTTACAGAGGTCTTTGTGGATGGGAAATTAGGGAAGAGTGTAAGAGGTCAGAAATTTTCTAAACACATCTACCAGCTTGTCTCCATTCCCCTCCCCCTATTGACAGCCTGACTCCTGGGTGCTGTTATGAATTGAAAAGCAGGACTCTACTCCTGGCACTGAACACCTTCTTCCAAAGTAAAATGCTGCCATCTTGAGGTTTCCAGAGTAAAAAAATAATACAAGAAACAAAAAACCTATTTCAATTTGGGAAAAAAATATATAAATAACATAATTAAATTATATATATGTATACAATTAATTTGAAAGAAGCAGGAAGTTTTCCCCCCAGGGATCTTTGTTCACATAAGCTTCGCTTAATTTTGTTACATAGCAAATGCTCTCTGAGAGTGAACTTTCTTTAACCATGCAAACAGTAATAATGAATTTGAAGTTACTAAACACATCTGATTATATTTCTAATTGTTTTCTGTAGGATCTTCTCTCTCATTGTCATAATCAGTCATTTTTTCTGGCTTCATGATGACCTGCTACGACACTTGGTAATACATGCAACTTTCCTGGCAGATGTCATCTAAATAGTAGTATTGGAACTTAAAATTATGGAATAAACCCACTTCTATTTATGGTTCCTGTGATAGTTAACTTTTTATGTCAAATTAGCTAGGCCATGGTACCTCAGTTGTTGGCCAAACACCAATCTAGATGTTGCAGTGAAGATATTTTTTAGGTATGACAAACAGTTAAATCATTAGACTTTGAGTAAAGCAGATTACCTTCCATCACGTGGGTGGGCCTCATCCAGTGAGTCGAAGGCCTTAAGAGAAAAGACTGAGATCCCCTAAGGAGGAAGGAATTCTGCTTCAGACTTGAGACTGCAACATCCACTTTTCTTTGGGTCTCCAGCCTGCCAGCCTGTCTTGCAGATTTCAGACTTGCCAGCCCCTGCAATTGCATAAGCCAATTCCTTAAAACAAATCTCTCCCTTTATACATACACACACACACACACACACACACACACACACATCCTATTGGTTCTGTTTCTCTGGAGAACACTGATTAATCCAGTTCCTAAATCTTCAGAGGAAAGTTCTATATGACTTTTTGCATGTTTAGAAGTATTCCTTCCTTGCTTCTCCTCCAACCGTCCAAACATCATGTTGGCTGTTAAGAACACGGAGAAGAAAGTCTGAAGTTTCAATATGTTGGGAGATAAGGGAGGTAAATGTAAGAGAGGCAGAGATATTTACTACCAGGAAGTCAGGCACTACCCAATGCCAGGAAAAGCTGGGGGAGCTTGACAGAAAAGTCACAATTAAGCTGGATCTTGGAAGATCAGTAGCAGTTGGCTAACTAATGTAAGAAGGAGATCTTCTAGACAGGTATGATGTTGGGTTCTAAAACATGGCAGCCCCCTGTCATTAATGAATTCATTAATTAATGAATTCATTAATTCATTCAACAAATATTTATTGAGTGCATGTTATATGCCAGATATGGGTTTTGTCCTTAATTTCAACTCATATTATTACAGCTGGGGAAGGTCCATCATATTTCTCCTGCTGGGTGGCTGCCTCTCATAGTTCTGCTCTCTTCAGGTACCATAACAGATGCTGGGGATAAAATGGGGAGCAAACCAAACAAACATATGAAAGATGTTTAGGATTAACTTTAGCAACTAATAACAGAAATCCCCAAATAACTACAGCTTAGACACGACAGAATTTTATTTTTCTCTCATCTAAATGCCCAGACCTATGACCTACAGTTGGAATGCGAGCACAAGGCTTCTTTTACCTCGCTGCTCTTGTCAACCCCGCCATGCAGGTATCATTTGATGATCCAGAATGGCTGCTCCAGCTCCACTCTCTTGTCAACATTAAGCCAATAGGAAGAAGAAAAGCAGGAGGAGAAAAGCGTTCATCAGGAAGTCATGTATATCACTTTTCATCAATATCCCATTTTCCAGAACTGAGTTACACAACTACAACTAGTCTTCATTAGTAGCAGCCATATGCCCAGCAAAAAAAAATTGAGGAAGGGAAGACAAATTTTGAGAGGCCATGGGCTGTGCTTCAGAAAGGAGAGAATCGGGATGAGCATTACTCTGTAGACTACACCCTTAAGCTGAAAAATAGAGTTAATAAGCAGAAGTTAATTGTTGTTTTAATGTCTTTTAAGATCTTTACTACATAATTACGTTGTCTTTATGATAGTTTAGAAGAAAAGTGTACTTGAATTTTACCAAAAATCAGGAAACAAATTTATTTTTTTCTGTGTGAGTTAATTGACCAATAGTTCAAGCAATTGGTTTTTTAATGGTGAATCTATATCCAATAGCTATACCTTCATTCTTTCATGCTTTGAATCCTTTATATGATACATGTGAGAGGAAAACACAACCACTGAAAACAGAAGTCCATAACAAGATTTCTCATTAATAGCAAAAGTCTGAAATATTTTAAATTATGATATTAAACCATATCTATGTGGTGACCAGGAAGGAGCACTGCTCAGACTCATGCCTCAAAGGACCTGCTCTGAGGAGCGTTATTGACTGACACGTCTCTGGGCCTTCAAAAGTTTCACATTGAGGCCACACACCCTCTGACTGCTCACAGCCAATGACTGAGCACAGCAGGGGTACTAGAGAAGGAATGTGTGGATTTCCAAGCCTGGTCCTCAAGAGACTTTGCAGCTTCTGCTCTCTGTCTTCCCCTGTCAACACTATATGATGAAGCCCAAGTGTCCTCCTTGAGGATAAGAGACTGTGTAAAGAGAGCAGCTTAATCAACAGCTGACATTAACTGTGTGAGGACATCTTAAACCATTGAGCTCTAGTCAAACGGCCAGATGACTTGCAACCACGTGAATAACACTAGGCAGGAATAATGCTAATAATGCAGAAGAACCCCCTGAGTCTAACTCACATTCCTAAATGACTGAATCATGAGCAAGTCAAATGGTTGCTGTAAGAAGCTGTTAAATTTTGGAGCAGTATAGTAAGCAGCAATAGATAACTGATACACACCTAACATATAAGGTACAGAGTGGCGATTAAAAATATATATACATGGCAAATCCTAGCAAGATGAAAATTCAACATTACATATGAATACCAAACAGAATGGATTTTAAGACAAAAGTCATTATTAGAGTTAAAGAGGGTCAATATAATTCTAAACTGCATATACCTAATAAATGTTCTCAGAATAGATAAAGTAGAAAAAAAGAAAAAGATGGAGCTACAAGCAGAAATAAATTCACAATTAACACAACTGTATTAGTGATTAAAATAGGTAAAGCAGGCCCAAAAAATGTAAGTATAAGGGAGATTCGAATAACGGTTAAAAAGTGGGATTTAATCAACATTTATAAAAACTCATATTCTGTGGTAGGATGAATCCTAAGGTGGTCCCCAAATTCCCACCTCTGAGGTAAACATCTTATGTAATCCTTCCCCTTGAGCAGGTGCAGGGCCTTTGAATATGATGGGATAGTCTCTTCCTTGATTACATTACGTCATACATGACTCCATCTTATCATATTGGAGAGAGATACCCTTCTGCTGGCTTTAAAAAATAACCTACCATGGGTGAAACCACATGGCTAGGAGCAGAGTGGGCTCAAGGAGCTAAGAGCAACCCCAGGCCAAGAGCCAGTAAGAAAATAAGGCCTGCCGTTGTCAACTGAGAAATGCAGTTCTACAACTGCAAGGAACTAAATTCTACCAACAACCCACATGAGCTTGGAAGAAGCCCCTGAGTTGCAGGTGAGAACACTGCTGGTGGATACTTCAGTTTCAGACTTGTGAAACCCTAAGCAGAGAACCCATGCCCGGACTTCTGACTTACAGAAACTGTGAGATGTTAAAAATGGATGTTGTAAAAAAAAAAAAAGGATGTTGTTTTAAGCCTCCAAATTTGTGTTAATTTGTTACACAGGAATAGAACACCAATATAGACTCAAGCAGTAGAGAAGCATACTCTTCTCAACCACAAATTTATTAAATTGATCACAAACAAGGTCTTAGGGCATAAACTATGTTCTTTGATCTCGGTACAATTAACACAATAATCTATTCATGAGTTTTGGGAAATCTAGAAGTTTCCAGTGCCTTAGTGTAGCCTAGAAGTGCTGAGAGTGTTGGCTATACATGAGCAGGTGCCGAGGTCAGGAAAAGGAGGCTGCCAGGAGAGGACACTCTGGAGCCAGGAACAAGTGACTGTGACCGTGGACTAACCAGTGGTGCCTGTACCTGAATAGTGCACAAATGGCCAGGGACTGGCTGTCCTGCCCCAGTCACTGGTCCAGAGGTAGCAAAGCAGCCACTGGACAGGAGGGCCAGCAATGCTCCAAGAATACTTCTCACACCCTTCCAGACTCAAGAAAGACACCCCAACACTATCTGATGAGAAGCAGCTCGTAGAGAAGAGAAGTAAAAGAGTGAGCATTGAACCCAGAGAGAATGAAGCTCCCCTTCGATGACGGCAACGAAGACAACTAAAATGGAAACAGATTGAGATACTATTGATTGGCTAGTTTTAAATATTTGGTTATTTTCCCTGCTACACAGCACAGGTGGCTCGTGAGGTATTTTTTTTCCATACCTGAGAGAAGTGTGATTAAGAATTTTTTAACACATCACACACAATTTTCTTTAAAACTCATTTAAAAGAGCAATAATTAAATTTTAATATCACATTTCATGGCAGGTGTCTGATTGTTAGACCCATCTCTACACCAGCATCTGAAACTCAAGTGCTTATCAAGGACCAAGAAGGTAACATAAATGAATGAAGTGGATTAAGTTTAAAAGAATAGAATATGTCAGAGTCTTTGGTAACCTGAGGGACACATGCCCCAAATAAAAGCATCTCAAATTCTGTAGAATGGGGACTTCCCTGGTGGCACACTGGTTAAGAATCTGCCTGCCAATGCAGGGAACACAAGTTCAAGCCCTGGTCCAGGAATATCCCACATGCTGCGGAGCAACTAAGCCTGTGCACCCCAACTACTGAGCCTGTGTTCTAGAGCCCGCAAGCCACAACTACTGAAGCCTGCGCACCTAGAGCCCGTGCTCTGCAACAGGAGAAGCCACCGCAATGAGAAGCCCGCACACCGCAACGAAGAGTAGCCCCTGCCCGCCACAACTAGAGAAAGCCCGCACACAGCAATGAAGACCCAAAGCAGACAATAATTAATTAACTAATTTTTTAAAATCCTGTAGAATGGTTCTGTCCAGTGGGCCACCATTTTGCATTTTCCATAATATGCAATACACATATATATTTGTTTTCTGTATTACAGCTAGATCAAATTGTATCATAGTTAAATATTTTTATATTTGTTTCCCTGACAGAGAGATCCGCCAAATGCTGCATAAGTGTTCTATTCATCTTTATATCCCCAGGATATATCCCCTGGCATACAGTAAGCTTGTAATAAATAGTTGTGAATGAATAAATACTTGTGCAACTGGTGAATGAATGAATAAATGACTAAGGGCCCATAGCAGCAAATCATCCAGATCAATGCATTAACTGAATGATGGCAACATAATCAAATCACAGACATGAGCTTGAGGCCCCTCACAAGGGTCTGCTTGTCTGTGACATGAAGTGCAAACAGCTGACAGCTCTCTGCTTCGTGACAGTCTGCAACCTGAGACTCTAGAAACTCAGTGTTTGGAAAAGACACTGGTTTCTTTCATTTTTAATTAGGTGACCAGTGGTTAGGTTATTATTGCTAGAGACAGGCTGATTAAGAAGTCACTGACGAGTCATTTGTCCTCCTTGGAGGGCTGTCACGTGGGCACATTTACATAATGACAGCTTCCCGCTGGGAGCTCTGCTCTCAGTTTGTGTCACTTCTGGCAATAAATTCTGGTCTCTCACTGTTTGACACTTCAGTAACTTTTTCTGAGCAGGCATCTTTTAGAGGACATTTTTATTGAAAAATTTTAGAAATGGAATTTGCTTTAGCTTCAAGGTCTCTCTGTCTCTCTCTTTCTTTTTCCTAGAAAATAGGTTTCTTAAGGTGGTGGTGGTAGGACGGTAGAAGGAGGGGAGAAAATCTGCTTTGGAGAACTGGTTCCACCCTAGAAAGACTGCTGTGGAGAACTGGTTAAAAGAGAGTCACTGTAGAGGTGGTGGGGAAGTATAGGAGAGAGAGAGAGACAGAGACAGAGTGTGTGTGTGTGTGTGTGTGTGTCTGTGTGTGTGTCTGTGTGTGTGTCTGTGTGTGTGTGTGTGTGTGCCTGGGGTAGAAGCTGGAGAGTGAGGGGTGGCTTGGACGGCCTCTCCTAAATATTGTTATATCTGAAAAAGCAGAAAAACATCTTTTCACCTGATAAATTTTCAAACTAGAGCAATCCCAAGCCTCTAGTCTGCCTTGTTACTTTCCTTTTTTTAATTTTCAAAGACTTTCAAGGCTCATTTGTGTTTCTCCACTTTTATGTAAACAGCTGATTATATGCATTAAGTAAAACACTCAGTGAGATAAGACACAGAGAGAATGAGTGAGAGAGAGAAAATTCCGCCTCTGAGTACTTCAGATTAGTGAAGCCTTGGTTATTTCCTAAATGGAATACCATTAATCAAGTCTGTAATTTGAATCATAAACACACACACACACACACACACACACCAAAAAAACAAAAAAAGAAAAACTAAACTTCAAAATAGCTAAAAAAATATATATAGCTCATTTGGATTAAGGATTCCAAATTAAAGAAAAGTCTAATTGTGTAAAATAAGGAAAACTGGCTTTTACAGTGTTGCCAGCCAGGAGTTCTTCTGGACTACTTAATGATGTTCTACCCATATGTCTGAAATTTTCTGAAATAGGTGAAACATTTTTATGCATTTTTTAGCATTATTAATTTGCTTGGCAAATCTATTTTTCCATAAACAGTGATGGTTATGCTCAGTACAGTGTCAAAATTGTGGGACTACATCAAGATTAAAAAAGTATATTCCAAGAACACAGGGAATTTAACATCAGAAAATCTACTAATGCAATTGATCATATTAACAGATTAAAAAGGAAAAACATAGCAACACCCACTATTTATTTTGCTCAAGAACTTGTAATTTGGGCAGGACTTGGTAGAGATGGTCCACCTCTGCTCCACACGGCTTTGGTTGGAGTGGCTTGATTGGGGTTTGTAATTCAACTTTTAAGATAGCTCACTTACAAGTAGGTTGGTACCAGCTATTGTCTAGAAGCTCAGCTGGGATGTTTAGGGGAGGCTCAGTTCCTTTCTGCAGGCTGCTTGGGCTTCTCTACAACATGCAGCTGGGTTCCAAGAGCAAGTGTTCCAAAAGACTTGGGTGGAAGCTGTAAGGCTTCTTAGGATTTAGACTTGGGAGTTCCATAATATCATGTCTATTGCATTCTATTAGTTAAGCAAGTCTCTTAAGCCAGCCTAAATTCAAGGGGAGGGAACTACCTAGTCTGGTTTGGAGATGCTGGCATTTTTCTGTTTTATTTTTTTTGATGTGGACCATTTTTTAAGTCATTATTGAATTTGTTACAATATTGCTTCTATTTTATGTTTTGGTGTTTTGCCTGTGAGGCATGTGGGATCTTAGCTCCCCAACCAGGTATCAAACCCATACCCCCTGCATTGGAAGGCGAAGTCTTAACCACTGGACTGCCAGGGAAGTCCTGAGGTGCTGGCTTTTATAGGAGTTGTACAAGAATACTAGCTGTGTGCACCAGGAGATCACAGGGTCTGTGGGAAAGTATAGCTCCTCCTCTCTCAAGGGTCAGACATTCTCACCAACACTTGCTATTTACTGTCTTTTTAAAAAATAAATTAGTACAGCCATTCTAGTCAGTGTGAAGTGGTATCTCATTGTGGTTTTGGTTAACATTTCCCTAATGACCAATGATGTTGAGCATCTTTTCCTGTGGTTAGTGGCCATTTCTACATCTTCTTTGGAAGCCCTGTTTTTTGTGTTAGCTTTCCTCGTGTGCCTGGAAATCCTTGGCTTTTTGCCCTTAAGTGTAAAGAACTAAAAAACTAAATAGATGACTCCCTCTTGAGAGAGCACTGAAATCACAACTAACTGCTGAACAATCATAGACAGGAAGACACTGGAACTCACCAAAAAAATACCCCACATCCAAAGACAAAGGAGAAGCTGCAGTGAGATGGCAGGAGGGGTGCAATCACAATAAAATCAAATCCCATAACCGCTGGGTGGGTGACTCACAAATTGGAGAACAATTATACCACAGAAGTCCACCCACTGGACTGAAGGTTCTGAGCCCTACATCAGGCTTCCCAGCCTGGGGGTCCGGCAACGGGAGGAGGAATTCCCAGAGAATCAGACTTTGAAGGCTAGTGGGAATTGATTGCAGGACTTTGACAGGACTGGGGGAAAGAGAGACTCCACACTTGGAGGGCAAACACAAAGTAGTGTGCGCATCAGGACCCAGGGGGAAGGAGTAGTGACCCCATAGGAGAGTGAACCAGACCTACCTGCTAGTGTTGGAGGGTCTCCTGCAGAGGCAGGGCATGGCTGTGGCTCACTGCGGGGACAAGGACACTGGCAGCAGAAGTTCTGGGAAGTACTCCTTGGCATGAGCCCTCTCGGAGTCCACCATTAGCCCCACCAAAGGGCCTGTAGTGTCCAGTGCTGGTCGCCTCAGACCAAACAACCCACGGGGAGGGACTCAGCCCCACCCATCAGCAGACAAGTGGATTAAAGTTTTACTGAGCTCTGCCCACCAGAGCAACAGCCAGCTCTACCCACGCCCAGTCCCTCCCATCAGGAAGCTTGCACAAGCCTCTTAGATAGCCTCATCCACCACAAGGCAGACTGCAGAAGCAAGAACTGCAATCCTGCAGCCTGTGGAATGAAAACCACATTCACAGAAAGGTAGACAAAATGAAAAGGCAGAGGACTATGTATCAGATGAAGGAACAAGATAAAACCCCAGAAAAACAACTAAACGAACTGGAGATAGGCAAACTTCTAGAAAAAGAATTCAGAATAATGATAATGAAGATGATATAGGACCTCGGAAAAAGAATGGAGGCAGAGATCAAGAAGATGCAAGAAATGTTTAACAGAGACCTAGAAGAATTAAAGAACAAACAGAGATGAACAATACAATAACTGAAATGAAAACTACCCTAGAAGGAATCAATAGCAGAATAACTGAGGCAGAAGAACGGATAAGCGACGTGGAAGACAGAATGGTAGAATTCACTGCTGCGGAACAGAATAAAGAAAAAAGAATGAAAAGAAATGAAGACAGCCTAAGAGACCTCTGGGACAACATTAAACATACCAACATTTGCATTATAGGGGTCCCAGGATGAGACGAGAGAGAGAAAGACCCAAGAAAATATATGAAGGAATTATAGTCTAAAAATTCCCTAACATAGGAAAGGATATAGCCACCCAGGTCCAGGAAGCACAGAGAGTCCCAGGCAGGATAAACCCAAGGAGAAACATGCCAAGACACATAATAATCAAATTGACCAAAATTAAAGACAAAGAAAAATTATTAAAAGCAACAAAGGAAAACAACAAGTAACATACAAGGGAACTCTCATAAGGTAAATAGCCGATTTTTCAGCAGAGACTCTAGAAGCCAGAAGCGAGTGGGATGATATATTCAAAGTAATGAAAGGGAAGAACATACAACCAAGATTACTCTACCAGCAAGGATCTCATTCAGATTTGACGGAGAAATCAAAAGCTTTACAGACAAGCAAAAGCGAAGAGAATTCAGCACGACCAAACCAGCTCTACAACAAATGCTAAAGGAACTTCTCTAAGTGGGAAACACAAGAGAAGAAAAGGACCTACAAAAACAAACCCAAAACAATTAAGAAAATGGCAATAGAAATATACATATCGATAATTATCTTAAATGTGAATGGATTAAATACTCCAAGCAAAAGACACAGGCTCGCTGAATGGATAAAAAAACAAGACTCATATATATGCTGTCTACAAGAGACCCACTTCCGACCAAGGGACACAAACAGACTGGAAGTGAGGGGATGGAAAAAGATATTCCATGAAATGGAAATCAAAAGAAAGCTGGAGTAGCAATACTCATATCAGGTAAAATAGATTTTAAAATAAAGAAAGCTACAAGAGATAAGGAAGGTCACTACATAATGATCAAGGGATCAATCCAAGGAGAAGATATAACAATTATAAATATATATGCACCCAACACAGGAGCACCTCAATACGTAAGGCAAATGTTAACAGCCATAAAAGAGGAAAATGACAATAACACAATAATAGTGGAGGACTTTAACACCTCACTTACACCAATGGACAGATCATCCAGACAGAAAATTAATAAGGAAATACAAGCTTTAAAGGACACAATAGACCAGATAGATTTAATTGATATTTATAGGACATTCTATCCAAAAACAGCAGATTACACTTTCTTCTCAAGTGCACACAGAACATTCTCCATGATAGATCACAGCTTGGGTCACAAATCAAGCCTCTGTAAATTTAAGAAAATTGAAATCATATCAAGCATCTTTTCCGACCAGAGCCCTATGAGATTAGAAATCAGTTACAAGGAAAAAACGTAAAAAACACAAACACACGGAACCTAAACAATGTGTTACTAAATAACCAAGAGATCACTGAAGAAATCAAAGAGTAAATCAAAAATACATAGAGACAAATGACAATGAAAACATAATGACCCAAAACCTATGGGATGCAGCAAAAGCAGTTCTAAGAGGGAAGTTTACAGCAATACAATACAATCCTACCTCAAGAAACAAGAAAAATCTCAAATAAACAATCTAACCTTACAGCTAAAGGAACTAGAGAAAGAAGAGCAAACAAAGCCTAAAGTTAGTAGAAGGAATGAAATCATAAAGATCAGAGTAGAAATAAATGAAATAGAAACAAAGAAAACAATAGCAAATATCAATAAAACTAAACCCTGGCTCTTTGAGAAGATAAACAAAATTGATAAACCTTTAGCCAGACTCATCAAGAAAAAGAGAGAGAGGACTCAAATGAATAAAATTAGAAATGAAAATGAAGTTACAAGGGATACTGCAGAAATACAAGGCATCATAAGAGATTACTACCAGCAACTCTATGCCAATAAAATGGACAACCTGGAAGAAATGGACAAATTCTTAGAAAGGTATAACCTTCCGAGGCTGAACCAAGAAGAAATAGAAAATATGAACAGACCAATCACAAGTAATGAAATTGAAAGTGTGATTAAAAATCTTCCAAAAAACAAAAGTCCAGGACAGATGGCTTCACAGGTGAATTCTATCAAACATTTAGAGAAGAGCTAACACCCATTCTTCTCAAGCTCTTCCAAAAAATTGCAGAGGAAAGAACACTCCCAAACTCATTCAAAAGGCCACCATCGGGCTTCCCTGGTGGCTCAGTGGTTGAGAGTCCGCCTGCCAGTGCAGGGGACATGGGTTCGTGCCCCGGTCTGGGAAGATCCCACATGCCATGGAATGGCTGGGCCCATGAGCCATGGCCACTGAGCCTGTGCGTCTGGAGCCTGTGCTCCATAACGGGAGAGGCCAACATACTGCAAAAAAAAAAAAAAAAAAAAAGGCCACCATCACTCTGATGCCAAAACCAGACAGAGATACTACAAAAAAAGAAAATTAGAGACCAATATCACTGATGAACATAGATGCAAAATTCCTCAACAAAATACTAGCAAACAGAATCCAACAACACATTAAAAGAATCATACACCATGATCAAGTGGGATTTACCCCAGGGATGCAAGGATTCTTCAATATATGCAAATCAATCAATATGACACACCATATTAACAAATTGAAGAATAAAAGCCATATGATCATCTCAATAGATGCAGAAAAAGCTGTTGACACAATTCAACGCAAATTTATGATAAAAACTCTCCAGAAAGTGGGCATACAGGGAACCTACCTCAACATAATAAAGGCCATATAAGACAAACCCAGAGCAAATATCATTCTCAATGGTGAAAAACTGAAAGCATTTCCTCTAAGATCAGGAAAAAGACAAGGATGTCTACTCTTGCCACTCTTATTCAACATAGTTTTGGAAGTCCTAGCCACAGTAATCAGAGAAGAAAAAGAATCCAAATTGGAAAAGAAGTAAAACTGTCACTGTTTGCAGATGGCTTGATACTATACATAGAAAGTCCTAAAGATGCCACCAGAAAACTGCTAGAGCTAATCAATGAATTTGGTAAAGTTGCAGGATACAAAATTAATGCACAGAAATCTCTGGCATTCCTATACACTAACAATGAAAGATCAGAAAGAGAAATTAAAGAAACAATCCCATTCACCATTGCAACAAAAAGAATAAATTACCTAGGAATAAACCTACCTAAGGAGGTAAAAGACCTGTACTCAGAAAAGTATAAGACAGTGATGAAAGAAATCAAAGGTGACACAAACAGATGGAGAGATATACCATGTTCTTGGATTGGAAGAATCAATATTGTGAAAATAACTATAGTACCCAAAGCAATCTACAGACTGAATGCAACCCATATCAAATTACCAATGGCATTTTTTACAGAACTAGAACAAAAAAATCTTAAAATTTGTATGGAGACACAAAAGACCCCGAATAGCCAAAGCAACCTTGAGGAGAAAAAATGGAGCTGGAGGTATCAGACTCCCTGGCTTCAGACTGTAATACAAAGCTATGGTAATCAAGACAATATGATACTGGCACAAAAAAAGAAATATAGATCAATGGAACAAGATAGAAAGCCAAGAGATAAACCCACACACCTATGGTCAACTAATCTATGACAAAGGAGGCAAGGATATACAGTGGAGAAAAGACAGTCTCTTCAATAAGTGGTGTTGAGAAAACTGGACAGCTACATGTAAAAGAATGATATTAGAACACTCCCTACCACCATACACAAAAATAAACTCAAAATTGATTAAAGACCTAGATGTAAGACCAGACACTATAAAACTCCTGGAGTAAAACATAGGAAGAACAATCTTTGACATAAATCAGAGCGACATCTTTTTTGACTCACCTCCTAGAGTAATGGAAATAAAAACAAAAATAAACAAATGGGACGTAATGAAACTTAAAAGCTTTTGCACAGCAAAGGAAACTATAAACAAGATGAAAAGACAACATTCAGAATAAGAGAAAATATTTGCAAACGAATCAATGGACAAAAGATTAATCTCCAAAATATATAAACAAGTCATGCAGCTCAATATTAAAAAACAAACAATCCAAACAAAAAATGGGCTGAAAACCTAAATAGACATTTATCCAAAGAAGACATCCAGATGGCCAAGAGGCACAAGAAAAGCTGCTCAACATCTAATTATTAGAGAAATGCAAAACAAAACTACAATGAGGTATCACGTCGCACCTGTTAGAATGGGCATCATCAGAAAGTCTACAAACAACAAATGCTGGAGAGGGTGTGGAGAAAAGGGAACCCTCTTGCACTGTTGGTGGGAATGTAAATTGATACAGCCACTATGGAGAACAGTATGGAGGTTCCCTAAAAAAACTAAAAATAGAATTACCATATGATCCAGCAACCCCACTAGTGGGCATATGCCCAGAGAAAACCATAATTCAAAAGACACATGCACCTCAATGTTCTTGGCAGCACTATTTACAATAGCCAGGTTGTGGAAGCAACCTAAATGCCCATCAATAGGTGAATGAATAAAGAAGATGTGGTACATATATACAGTGGAATATTACTCAGCCATGAAAAGGAATGATATTGGATCATTTGTAGAGATGTGGATGGACCTAGAGACTGTCATAAAGAGTGAAGTAAGTCAGAAAGAGAAAAACAAATATTGTATATTAATGCATACATGTGGAATCTAGAAACATGGTATAGATGAACTGGTTTTTAAGGCAGAAATAGAGACACAGATGTAGAGAAAAAATGTATGGACACCAAGTGGGGAAAGTGGGGGTGGTGTTTGGATGAATTGGGAGATTGGGATTGACATATATGCACTAATATGTATAAAATGGATAACTAATAAGAACCTGCTGTATAAAAATAAAATTAAATTAAATAAAAATTTAAAAGCTAATTAGAAATGGGTGTGTGAATGAGGGCTATCAACTCTGAGCTTCTCTTTAAGTTTATCTGGATAAACTTCATTTGATGTTGATATATTTAGGTATTCCCTCTTGGCCTTGTTAGATTTCTAAGAGTCTTCTGACACTGACTGGAGGGAAAGAGTCTGGCTGACTGTTCCAGATGCTCAATGAAGGATGAAGGTCTCTGCGTTCAGCATTCAGTAAAGTGTATGGTCACTTATTCCCTCTGTTTCTGTCATTGTACCCATGTTTCCTCAGCTGTGCATGAATTCCCTTCCCTATCACCCCCTGCACAGAGATTCTGATTTACTCTCTCTGGAGATAAACCTCTGGCAGTTGCCCAGAGGTGTGGAAAGCAAGAGGTAATTTAAAAATATAATCATATATAAAACAATATTAACCCTGTACTACTTTTTATAGTTTGACCCCAACACACACCCGTACATGAACACACTTCACATCCATTTCCAAATGTACCTGGAACTAACGGTTCCTGAGCCTTCTCAAGACTCTGGAGTAAATTGTGAATTGTGTTCATTCTCAGCTTTCTCAGCTCTTAGCTGAAGATCTGGTCTTCTAGTAAGTTTACCCTCCACGATCCACTTTCCACCTTACAAAATTGTGTTGCTGTTTTCTCCTCTCAACTTGACACTATGTTGAGAGTTTCTGACATCTTAAATTATACCTTGTCTCTGGTCAAAAGGTAAAAACTCGCAGTTATAAGATCAATACGTACTGGGGATGCAATGTACAGCATAGTGACTATGGTTAACAATACTGCAGTATTTGAAAGTTGCTAAGAGAGTAGATCTTAAAAGTTCTCATCACAAGAAAAAATTGTAACTATGTGAGGTAATTAGTGTTAACTAAAGTTGCTGTGGTGATCATTTTGCAATATATACATATATCCAATCATTATGTTGCACAGCTTAAACTAATACAATGTTGTATGTCAACTATATCAATAACTTCGGGAGGGGGGAAAAGAAACTTTGGCTGAAGTTTTAGCATATTTTGGGAAAGGAATGAGATTTTATGCATTATTTTATCCCAGTCAGCAACTTAACCTACAGTCTTGGTAGTTTTGTTTTCTATATATATAAATACATATATATTTATGATGTATATATTCTTCTAGCTGCTGAACAGTGTTTAAGTTTGTTCCCCACTGGAAATGTTAGCCTCTGAAAGTGAGTAAAGAAGACTGACACAAAAACAATCTAGTCTCTAAGTGAAGGGGCTATAACTTTCTGATATATAACCAAGCTTCTAAAACTACTATGAAATGACTAACTACTGTATATTCTTTGGTAGTTTAACTTCTACAGACTTTTAAGTTTACTGGTGTGTAAAATTTTATTGGATGGCATAGCAGTGGATCCTGGAAACAGACTTCATGGGTTTCGAAACAAGACCTTGGGTAGTTTACTGAATTCCTTTGAGACTTAGTTTGTTCAACTCTAAAAAAGAAATGATGTGTATTGACCTAATAGGTTTATTGAGAGGATGAAATGAGTTAAAACATATAAAGTGCTTTGAATAGTGCCTGGTATCTAGTAAGTACACAATAAATGTTAGGAATTAGAAGTGAGATGCAATTTAAGGTATTGACATTACATTGTTTTAAGTGTGCAAATCCTTAAGATAATTTTGTATAGTACTTATGAATTAAATGGCCTTACCAATCTTAAAAAAGAGCGACTTTTGAAAAAGTTAACGCTTCTGTTTCTTTAAAAGAAAAATTCAAAACATAATATAATAATTTTTAGTTTGTACCTACTTAAACTTCATCCGTTCTGCTAAAACTTAGGAGAAAATAATCCTTTAAATTTTGTTGTAATTGTACTTACATAAATTAAAAGTATGAAGCAGCCATTGTGTATGTCAACTTAATAAAGCCAGTATACAATTAAGAGCAAGTTAAGCTCCATGTGTTAGATAACTCCTTCATTCTTTAGGTGACACGCTGTTTAAAGAATTACCTCTTTCTTTTGGTAATTAAAGCCAAGCAAATTTTTTGTCTTTCTACTATTAAAATGAACTCCCTTTTAGGCCTTGTTGCTTAATTAGAGGCTATATCTTCCCTAGTGATAAAAATATTTTACCACTTGAAAACCAGCTTTGCATTATCTCTTTTCTAGCCGCTGGTTGAAATCTAGCATGAAGCAAGACTGGCATCTGGTGGTCATATGTGTTCATTACATACAGTTATGCCATTGGAAATATTTCGTTTGGGTTTTAAGGCTCCTTTTTATTAAACAAAGAAACAAACAAAAATAAAATTAAAAACTTTTCAGTGAGTACTTTCATATTTTGTGAACTTCAAAAGTTGTTTTGAGGGACTTCCCTGGTGGCGCAGTGGTGAAGAATCAGCCTGCCAATGCAGGAGACACAGGTTCGAGCCCTGGTCTTAGAAGATCCCACATGCCGTGGAGCAGCTAAGCCCGTGCGCCACAACGACTGAGGCTGCGTGCTGCAACTACTGAAGCTGTGCGCCTAGAGCCCGTGCTCCACAAGGAGAGAAACCACCACAGTGAGAAGCCTCCCGCGCACCGCAACGAAGAGTAGCCCCTGCTCACCGCAACTAGAGAAAGCCCGCGGGCAGCAACGAAGACCCAACGCAGCCAAAAAAAAAAGTTTTTTTGAGGTAAAATTTGTAGACGATTACAAAAGTAATAAGGGATTTGTATGCAATGAAAATCAATTAGGGGACATTTTGAATTCCAAAAGTACACACAAAAAAATGGCAACTAGATTTATCTTGTTTCATTTATCTTGTTTTTAGGTTGCAAAAAGTATATTGACTCTTCTGAAAATATATGGGGACTTGGCAGAAGATTCCTCCTACAAATCAATTTAAAAGATATCAAAAGCAAAAAAAAAAAAAAGATACTGCAACAAGAACAACAAAAATGTATAAAGACAATATTATCAACACTGAACTTAGGGAATATGTCTAATCTTGTCTATAAACTTCACAAGGCATCAATGAAGAATAATTCAATTTAGAGCAGGGTAAATATAAAGGCCAGGAGTAAAGAGTAAAGGACAAGTTGGCAGGGCAAGACATTGTAAAAACCTTCTTTCATGTTGCCCAATTTGGAAGTACTAGAACTGATGACAGGAGCATACTGGGAAAAAGACTTGGAATCTAGTCTTTGGGGCCCTTCAGCCCACATTCCAAGGCAGAAGCTAGAAGAAATAACAAGAAGGAGAAGTGTTTTCCTCGACCCATCACAAAGTGGGGAGGGGACGGGGATAATTCCTGGGACCACTAACTCAATCTTGAGTGATAGTGGCAAGGAAAAGCAGATAAGTGTGGAGATGTAGGTGCACACACACACACACGACAAAACATATGATGACTGTTCCCCAAAGTGGTTCACTCATCCTAAAGATAAGAGAAAAACACATTGAAAATAATATGTCCTCACAATTGGTTGGGAAATATCACTATCTCAATTCATCTAGTCTCAGGTGCAGCAGTTTTAACAGAATTATGAAGAATGGGAAAGCGGAGATAAATTTCTCTGAATATAGTTACCCATAGACATGGTTTCCTCCCTATCCAACTCATGCAACTACATAAATGAACAGAGGATAGAACATTTCATCTTCCAGCTCTAGTGAAGACTCAAATAGTGCCCAGAGAAATAGGAAAATAAGCCAATAAGAAGGCATAGATGTTATTTCTACACAAATAATAATTCTGAATAAACTATTCTGACTCAAAGTTGAGAATAAGAGAGTCAATCTTTAATAATATCTATAAAAGAGAAAAATCAAACACCATCATCAAAGTTTACTCTTGCAAATAGAAAAAAATTTAGAAAACAATGTTTAATAATGTCAGAGAAAAGTTGACATAAGAGAATTGAATAAAAACAGAACAGAGTTCAGTATTTTAGGAGGAAGATAATATTGTTGGACCTCAAGTTCATTACGAGCAAAATTTACCCTACAGAGAAATGAAAAAATGACATTGAGATATGTTTAAGATATCCACACAATGCAGAGGAAAAAAAGGATAAAGATAATTTAGAAAAAAGATAATTAGATATAGAAGAAAGACAACAGAAAGCCAAAATATAAATAATTGGTAGAAATAAAAGGGCAGGCCCTATGGAACACTAACAATTTTTTAAATTTTTCAATAAATGGAGGCTTACCTAAACCTACAGATTTAAAGGGATCATTGTATTACAGATAAAAATTAATTAACTGAAATAAACTGCTCCACAAAATCATGTATAAATATGATTAATGTCTCATTCATTTTATTTAATTATTCAGTTTCCTAACTGCTTTATTAGCAGGAAGTCCAATTATCTCCCTGTTGCCTCTCCATCCTCTTACAGATCTATACAAGAATTCTTGTGGCCATTACAATCTCCAAAAGGTGAAAAGGAGGCTACTCCGGCCTCCACATCTGTGCAGGAATAGAACTGCACCACGATCAGTCCATTTCCATCATTAGCTTCCACTGCAACCCAACAGGTTACTGAAAATCAGTTCATATAAATGAGGGAAATAGCAAATCATCATCAGGCAAATAGCATAGTAATAATGTGGCAGGCAAGAGCAATCAATGGATGCCAAGAATGAGTGGGCCAAGTATAATGAGAAATAGGGCACTCTCAAAGAATCTCCCTCCACGATATTTATTAATTGAAAAGGAAAAATGAAAACATCACATTGGAAAAATGCTGCCAACACCACTTTAACCAGGTGATCAAGGCTAATGTCACCCCCAGTAATGTGACATAGTGACATCATTGTACCTCCTGAAAGGATGCACTGATAAGAGCATCTTCACTTCCGTGTTTTTTTGCCAAAATGCATAACTTGCATCTAATCATGCATAATAAAATACTGGACAAACCCAAACTGAGGGACTTTCTAAAAAAATAACTGACCAGTAAGTGCTCTTCAAAAGCATCAAGATCCTAAAAGACAAAGTAGGACTGAGGGAATGTGACAGATAGAGGAGGTAAAGGAAGCATGAACTAAATGCCATGTGGGATCCCAAATAGGATACTGGACTAGAAAAAGGACACTATGAGAAAACTGAAAAGATTTGAGTAAGATCTGTAGTTTAGTCAATATCATTGTTTCAATGTTAATTTCCTGGTTTTGATAATTCTATTGTGATTTGCAATCTGTTGTTAACATTAGGGGAAGCTGGGTGGAGGGCCAATGAGAATTTTCTGTACAGTTTTTGCAACTTTTCTACAAGTCTAGAATTATTTCAAAATAGAAAGGTTTTTTTAAGTCCATATAATTCATTTAATCCTGACAGAGATCCCTGTCAGGGGCACATTGTCCTTTGAACAGGAGTGATCCTCAGTGCTGTCCCAGCCAAGTTTGTCCCACCCTTGGGTCCTTGGAGAGTAGCTTTTTGTGCTCAGCTCCTTCCATTTTTTATACACAGGCACATCTCTGGGTCTCTGTTGGGTCAGAAGTTCTGGAGTGGGACTGGTTTCTTGTTTTGGCCTCTGCATGATGTTAAAACTATGTCTGCCTTTCACCACAGTAAATAATCCACAGAGCAGAGTTTTTATTTTTAATTCTTAAAATATGAAAGGTCAGATTATTACCTCTTCCCTAAGCTATTCTCCCACTACCTCATTCACCCCAGATGTAGCAGACATAATTGGTTCCATCCCACCTCCCCTGACCCCATGAGTTCACGTGTTCCTGCTATAGGCAGTTTCCAGTATGCTGAGGTTCTCACCTCCAGTGTCTCTTCACTTCTTTGCTTGAGGGAAGTGAAGAGGCGCTGAGGGATCTTAGTCCTGGCCAGCAAGTATAACCTGCAGTGTTGGGAGGGGGCGGGATTGCTTTGTAATGACAAGACAGTGAACTTGCTTAGATAAATCCAGCGGGATTAGGGTCAATGATCATGAGTTTTCAGTGAGGGTGACCTTCTCTGCTGTGTGACTTTCATCATCAATGTCCAGCTGAGCTGGTGCAGACATGAACAGCAGATATTTGGGTTAATCCAGGGTAAGGTTTTGCCGGACATGGGACAAAAGATAAAAGAGCATAGGAATTTAGAGAATTGGCAAAGGCATTGTTGAAACAATAAACCTTCTAATTTAAGCTGGAAAGAAGAGTAGTGTAAAAAAAATGGCTGGCAGACAGAAAAAAAGTGGAGAGACCAATGAATAAGTATATTTTTATGCATTTCCATCTTTATGCAGATTTCCTACATTTGCTGAATGAATGAATGACTCTTTTAAAAGAGTGAGCCTTTTATTTTATTCTTTATACTTTATACATGTTATATATTCTTGTATATGTTTAATGTTAATTATCAAATATTTTACATAAAAAGAAAATGCAGAGGTGAAAACACAAAATTTATTTCTGTTACAAATCTCTTTACTACATAGATTACACAATCAAACCTTCCCGTTTACAATTGATGCAACCCATGCTTTGTTCCTCAAACAGAGGATTTCTTTTTCTTCTGAAAAAAAATAATCATCCTTAGCTGGTAACAGATTAGAAGTGCTATATCTTCAGGTGCCTGTTCCCAGGGACCTTCAGTCGAGGCAAGAATTTAATTGCAAGGTAGCATTGATAAAATGAACATGACATCCCTTTAGGAAAGCTTGCTGACCACACCACATCACCATATTCTAAGGTCTTCTCCATACCATGTCAAATATGACCTGGCTCATGCTAACAAACTCTCCTGCTCTGGTCTGTCCAGCAAGGCCAGGTGGAGTTACATGACAGTTCAGGTGATGATCAAAATGGCTGCGACAACTTAGAACAACCCTGGGACCACAGGAGAAAACTTTACAGAAATTCTGCAAACGCCCTGTGTGCAGATGACCTCACTGCAGCCAACACGGCACCTGTCAGGAGAGCCAGCAAAGACTGGGGCTGGGGCCTTCCCTGGTGGTCCAGTGGTTAAAAGTCCATCTTACAATGTAGGGAACGCTGGTTCAATCCCTGGTCAGGGAACTAAGATCCAACATGCTGCGGGACAACTAAGCCCGGGGGCCACAACTAGAGAGAAACCCACGCAGAGCAATGAAAGATCCTGTGTGCTGCAACTAAGACCCAATGCAGGCAAAAAATAAATAAATAATTAAAAAAAAAAAAGCTTAAAAAGACTACAGTTTCAAATAACCTCCTCTTCAAATATTGGACGGAGATATTAAAATACAAAAACAAAAGACCGCGGCTGCTCCTGGACATGTGGATTTAGCGTCACTTTGAAGTCTGAAGAAGACCAGGGTCTTCTTCTGCCATCTAGTGATCATTAGTGGAAGTGCAGACCCCCAAACTCCCTGAAAGGCTGCAGCAGTCTGGTTCCGGGTTAGAGCTGGCCGAAAGAGAAATTAGGGGGAGATCTGGAAAACAGAAGTGAAGCTGCAGTCAGTGCTCTCTGAAGGTCACTGTGGTTAGAGACGGTGTGAGAGCCAGACACAGAGGTGCCGGCGGGTTCCGGCGCTCCCAGCTCTTCCCGACAGCTGGCTGTTCTGAGCAGCAGCAAAGCAACCCCACACCCACCACCAAATGCTCCTCTGTAACTCAGAGGCGACAGCCAAGAGGAGGGAGCTGCCTTCCCTAGACGCTGACGCCAGCCCTTCAGGGTCCCACGCTAGTAGTGGATGTGCCTGGCTTCCTCCACGCTCATGCTCGGACTTGTCCACCTGTGCCCATAGTCCAGAACAACTGCCCTTTTCCCTGACCCTCCAACTCCCTTTTCCAACTTTACTGCCCCAGCCCTTCTCCCACTAGTGTACTATACAGTTCCTATCGTAGGAACTTCCCTGGCAGTCCAGTGGTTAATACTCCGTGCTTCAACTGCAGGGGGCACGGGTTTGATCCCCAGTGGGCGAACTAAGATCCCACATATCGCATGGTGCAGCCAAAAAAAAAAAAAAAAAAACGCACCAAGCTTCCAGTTGCTATAATAAATCCTTATTCCATATACTTGTAGTGGCTCTGCTTCCCTGAATGAACTTCACTGAAACACTCCCTCTGCAGTAATCCATGACTGCAAAGTGGATGCTTCCCTGGATAACTCCTGGACGACCACGAATCTCAGGAGATTCTAATGGTGGACTCTAATTCATGTTTGCATTCCTGCAAATAAGGTAAGCAGGAAATGTATGGTGTTTGTGGACTCTAATTCATGTTGGACTCTAATTCATGTTTGCATTCCTGCAAATAAGGTAAGCAGGAAATGTATGGTGTTTGTTTTGTTTTTAAGCATTAAAATGTGGAGATGATGTTTGCCAGTGTCCTGTTTGA
Source organism: Monodon monoceros (assembly GCF_005190385.1). Taxonomy (NCBI): domain Eukaryota; kingdom Metazoa; phylum Chordata; class Mammalia; order Artiodactyla; family Monodontidae; genus Monodon; species Monodon monoceros. The sequence continues at coordinate 88,754,900 of NW_021703768.1, read as the reverse complement.
AACAGATGGCCTCCTTAAACTGGATAGTTTGATGAGAATTTAAGATGTGGGTAGGGGTTTAGGGAAAGCGGAGAGCAGTTGCAGTCCCTGCGCTTGAAGAATAAAGAGAGGGAGCAGATAATACAACCAGATAGGGGTGTGCAGGGGGCATCAGACAGGAGCTTTAAATATTTAGAAATGCTAAAATTTTGCAAAAGTAATTTCTTCAATACTCTTTTTCTTTCTCCAATATTTCTTTTTTTACCCTCTGAAGTAGTTTATCTTAATTATGGAAGGCACTGGGGAATTAATTATTTTAAAAATATTGCATGAGATCTTCCTTCTTTCCTTCCTTCCTTCATTCCTTCCCTCCCTCCCTCCCTTCTTTCCTTCCTTCCTTTCTTCCTTTCTTCCTTCCTTTCTCTCTCTCTCTCACTCTCTCTCTCTCTCTCTCTCACTCTTTCTTTCTTTCTTTCTCATACCTAAAGTAATTACTTCTGTGAAGTTTTTTTCTCTCGTCATGCCATATCTGATTCCTCTTACCCTTCCAGAAGGCTAGCCTAAACATATTCAGATTGCTCTAACACATATTCTCAAATATCTCAGAAGATTTTTACATAAATGTACTCATTTTCTCCACTAAAATTCTCTTTGTGTCATCTGTATTTCTTTATTTTGCACTTGGCAATTTTTTATTTAATAAATTTATTTTTATTTATTTATTTTTGGCTGCATTTGGCCTTTGTTGTGCTGCGCAGGCTTCTAACTGTGATGGCTTCACTTGTTGTGGAGCACGGGCTCTAGGCGCACGGGCTTCAGTAGTTGTGGCTTGCAGGCTCTAAAGCACAGGCTCTGTAGTTGTGGCGCACAGGCCCAGTTGCTCTGAGGCACGTGGGATCTTCCCGGACCAGGGCCTGAACCCCTGTACCCTGCATTGGCAGGCAGATTCTTAACCGCTGTGCCACCAGGGAAGTCCCACACTTGGCACTTTTAATTTTCTTTTGTTAAGAGTTTTCATGGAGCTTATTTTCCCCCACAGATATTCTTATTTCCTCACAGTCTTTGCTTTAAATAAGTTCTACCATTTTCTTCATTTTCACTTTGAAGGCCCTAAAGAGACTTTGTGAAGATTTTAGGGGTTCTGGACAATTTTTAAGGAGAACTTTTTTAAACAGTTATTCTTTCTTTGCCAACTTTAGATTCTTAAAGACCTTAGTGGATTTTTCTAAATGAGAAGCTTCCAAGTAATTTGATTTTTTTCTTTCTCCCTGTTTTCTTTCCTGACAACCTGACCATAGAGACAGAAGCTGAAAATTCCAGATGAGACTCTAGGGAACAGTTTAGGAGGCTAGCCCTAAATCTACTTCTTTCTCTTCTACTTAATAGAGGTTCCTCCCAACCCCCGCTCTGGGCTAGGGAGGGTTTTTTTGGTTTGTTTTTTTTTTGCGGTACACGGGCCTCTCACTGTTGTGTCCTCTCCCGTTGCGGAGCACAGGCTCCGGACGCTCAGGCTCAGCGGCCATGGCTCACGGTCCCAGCCGCTCCGCGGCATGTGGGATCTTCCCGGACCGGGGCACGAACCCATATCCCCTGCATCGTTAGGTGGACTCTCAACCACTGCGCCACCAGGGAAGCCCAGGGAAGGTTTTTTTTAATGAAGATTTTCCTCCTCCTAGTGCCCTAGTTTTAAAGCAAGGGTGAATTTCTTAAACATGAAAATTTTCTGGAACTCATTTCTTCTCTTACACATTTAAAAGTCTCTGACTTTTTGTAAGAAATCTGCTTCAGAAAATCTTAAAGGCACTGGGGAATTAATTATTGAGGAAGTTTTGCATGAAGCTGTGGTCTTCCTGTCTGCTTCAAATACCCGGTTCTTTCTGAAAGCCTCAGGACATGAGACGGTGTTCGCTGATGAAGAATGACATCATGCAGTAAGTGCTGACTCAAGCTGGTACTGCCTCCCAGTTGTGAAATTGAGGTGTAGATGAAAGAATGTGGTTTTTAGGGTCAGAACACAAATTTCAAGTTTTGTGTCACTACCACCTAATAACTGCATATTTGTAATTGATTTGCTTGGCCTTTCTCAATCTCATTTCCTGTATCTGCTAAAGAGGGAATCATATCTACTCCCAAAGGTTTTTTGGGAGAGTTAAATTTGATAATATACATAAAAGTGCCAAACATGACTTGGCACATAGGGAGGCATTCAGAGGAGAGGCAACCAAGTCCTGATATCCAAGAAAGCTGGCCAGGGGGCTGGGCTGCTTATTGGTAGGAATAGAGAATATCAAACAAGCCCCACTCTTTGATTATCCTTGACTATGCCTTTAACAGTCTTGTTATATGCTTTCCCTAATATGGTGGTTTTCAGTCCCGGCTACACATTAGGGTCACTTAGGTAACCTTAAAAAATATTGAAGGAGAGGGAGCAGTGAGGAATGAAATCAGAATCTTTGGAGGGGGCAGGCAAAGATACATGTTTTTCTGGTGGTTCTAATGTGTAAGTCATGATTGAGAATCAATGACCTGAGTAATTTTATGCTAAGGAAAGATATCATCATAACTTGTGAAGTCTAGTCCCCCTAAAACCAAATTTCCTGCCAAGTTTATGATTAACTTCTCAATCCAAGACTTTATTCCCTGTCTTGTCCTGCCCCTGTTCTCAGGATTGAGAAGTATCAAAGAAGAGGGAAACCGAGCAGAACCTGCAGGGCCTTCCCGGGTACAAAAGCCTCTCTGGTTCCCCTGTTTCTTGTTTGTAGGAAAAAGACTTTGGTCTTCTAGGCCTTCCCTGGGTTCCAAAGAGCAGGCACAAGCAGTTACTAATTAGAGAAGTGAGGGAATGCAGAAACAAAGGAAAAACCATTAAGAAACAATAGTTCAGCTATAAAACAGAGTCCTAATTCATCCTCAAGGGATATACACACCATTCTGACACATATCTTTGAGTTGTTCTGTGGGAATTAAGAACACCTCCAGGGCTTCCCTGGTGGCACAGTGGTTGAGAGTCCGCCTGCCGATGCAGGGGACAAGGGTTCGTGCCCCAGTCCAGGAAGATCCCACATGCCGCGGAGCAGCTGGGCCCGTGAACCATGGCCGCTGAGCCTGCGCGTCCGGAGCCTGTGCTCTGCAACGGGAGAGGCCACAACAGTGAGAGGCCTGCGCACTGCAAAAAGAAAAAAAGAACACCTCCACGCAGGTGGAGGATGGTGACTACATGCTGACCACAAACATGTAGACCCCAGACTGGTTGGAACTAGAAGGTTGATGATTAAGATACCTGAAACACCACCCTGTTACCTCGCCACCAACCAATCACAAGAAAGTCACACACCCTGCAGCCCTCACCCCAAATGTTGCCTTTAAAAACCTTTCCCTGAAAGCCATTGGGGAACTCTAGTCTTTTGAGCATGAACTGACCTCACTCCTTGCTTGGCACCCTGCAAATAAATGCCACACTTTTTTTCACCACAACCTGGTGTCAGTAAAAGTGAGCAAGCAGACCCAAGTTTGGTTTGGTAACACTTTTAAGAACAACTCTCCAACTATTAACAAAAAGACATGCCATAGATTGGGAGAAAATATTTGGAAAACAGATCTGATAAAGGACCACTATCCAAAATTTACAAAGAACTTTTTATCGAGCAAGGGTTTACTGCCTGACACACACAGAAGCCAGTACTATGTCACTGGCTTTTCAGAAAAGAAAAAGCTTTATTGCAAGGTCAACCTGAAAGGAGACTGGGTGCTCTCAAATCTATCTTCCCAATCCAGGATTCAGGGTGAAATTTAAGGGGTTTTGGGGAACAGATTGTTATGTGGAAACGCTGGTAAGGCAGGTTTCAACTGAAGGGCTTTGGAACTTGGACATTTATGGTAAGTTACGGTAAAGGGGTTTCAGCACTGGATATTCCTGGACAGTGGACCCTTCGCTTCTGAAAGGGTTCCAGTGTTCAGGTTTCAGTCATGTCCCAGGTCCTTTGGTTCTGTCACCGGGGAGGGGAGGTAGAGACTTTGAGGTCAAAATTTTCTCCTCTGCCTATGCTCAGCTGCATGACTTGTGGTTTTGTTCTGTCATCTCTGGAAAACAACAAAGTATCTTGTAATAAACAGAGGAGGTCCAGTTTAGGCTGGTCCTGTGGTTACAAACTCTTACAGTTCAATAATAAGGCAAACAACTCAATTTAAAAGTGGACAAAAGATATGAACAGATAATTTGTATTAATCATTTTATTCATTTATTAAAAAAATTTTGGAGTAGAGTTAATTTATAATGTTGTATTAGTTTCAGGTGTACAGCAAAGTGAATCAGTTATACATATACATATATTTGAGGTAGGAGATAGATGGGCCTCTGGCTGAACAGCTGGAGTTTGCCCCCTGTGGACAGATACTCCAAGATGAAGGGGAGGAGGAGCTAAGCCCTGCCCAGATAAGAGACCACATGTTTCTCATTCTCAAGGTCAAGGAGACCTTCCTGACTACACATGCATAGAAAGGCTCCTTGAAGGTCAGAAAGGGAGGGGGTGCCACACCATAGTAGGTGATGTCAACCTACCCATAGACCTCTTTGCTAGAATCCATCTTGGCCAAGAAATGCACGTGCACACGTGGGAGGACCCTGAGATAAACCAAATATGAATTCAGAACCAGGCAAAGCAAGATGATTAGCCAAAGGAAACCCAGAAAAAATGCCCCCTATAAGTGATTCAAACTACTACGAGGGCATGACTCTCTCTCTGAGTCCACCCGTGTGCCTATCCACATGTACTCTTTTTCCTCCTAATAAACACTTTACTTGTTTCACTACTTTCCACCTTTATGGGAATTCATTTCTGCAAGGCTGTATGGGCCAGGGCCTTCTGGTGGTTAGGATTCAGTGCTCTCACTGCTGTGGCCTGACTTCAGTCTGGGAACCGAAATCCTGCTTCAAACAGGATTGGGAACTGAATAGGAACCAGTTGGGAACTGAAATCCTGCTTCAAGGCCCTGCAAGCTGAGGCCACCAAAGATCATATTCACTCTTTTTAATGTATTAATTGTTTAAAAAAATTTTTTTTTGTATTTTATGATGTTTTGACATCTTACAAAGCTTGCTGGCTGGGGAGAGACTGCCCCTCCCAGGGATAGCCAATTCTAGAGATAGCAAAGACTGAGCTGGGAGCACATCTTTTACAGACAAACCAACCAGTCCCAAATCTATAACCCCAACCACCTCCTTGTCTTACTCTCACACACCAAACCAGTATTTTCCTGCTTTACATCACCCTAGGGCCAGGTAGCAGACAAGTAGAGACCAACCTATAGCCCAAATCCCACTAAAATTACTCAAACTAGCTAATCCTCAACTTTTTTTGCCCATGGAAACCCCAGTAAAGATGCTTCCTCTTCCCTTTCCTCTTACCAATCTCAAATGGAGGGGAGGGAGAAGGGGATAGATTTAGTGGGTAGAACTAGGGCTGCTCTTTGGGAAAATTGCAAAGTAGATGTGTGTGTTTGGATTCCTCAACAACCTTTTTGTGCTGTCCCCAAATTTACCAAGGCCTCCCATCTCTCCCTGTCCTCTTGTTTTCCCTGCAGGAACCAAGTGCCCCTCTCAGTTCTCTAGGGCAACTGTCTTCAAACATTTTTGTTCACTTATCCCTTAAAATAAGTATGAAAATCTGTGTACCTTGCTGCTCATTTTTAAAGTCACAAAATTTTTATCATACATTTAAATAAGCTAGTTTCTTGTTAATAGAGGATACAAAATATTAAATATATTGTAAGATAAAATAGGATGATTGATTATAATTGGAATCAATATTTTAAGATAAAATTTGATGAAATAGGTCTCAACTACCTTGCTGAATAAGCATAGCTCACCTAAAGAAGTGATGTTTTATTTTTATCTGTGGGTTTTATCCAATGTATGTCAACATTTTGGTAGCCTCACAAACCATTACATTTGCATTTAAAGGAAAAAGCATCATTATCTATGCTTCCCATCCTGTTGTGAATTTAGTGTCCCAACATGGGCCAAACACCCTATTTCTCAGGCCAAACTTCACCTTTAACAGAAATGTATGTAAGATCCCATGCCTCAATTAATCATTGCAAGAGGGTTCCTTGAAAAAAAAGCTTTGATATTTGTTTGCCTCCTCAGAGGTATTTACATCCCAGAGGATGTGATGAGACTGTGATGAGATTTGGATTAAGGGTGGGAGACAGGTATGCCATTCTCATACCACTGGGGACTCAAATATTTCAGACAGATCAATTTGAGGAAAAGACACATACGGATGTTGACATCACTTTAAATTATTCATGTAAGTGCACATTTTGGAAAGTTTTCAGGTATCACCATGGGTGTGCATACCTATTGTTATCTTTTAAAACTTAACTCTATTTTAAACCTTATATTAATGGACTAAAAGGTTTCATCCTGTTTAAAGAAACTTCAGGTATCATGGAGCTGGTAGTAAAAGTATTTTGGAAGGTGCTAGTACTTGCCCATTGCCCTGGAAATTACTCATTAATGGTTATCATCCTTTGCCTGCACATAAGATGCACTCTGGTTTTAGATTCTTGAGAAAAATCCACATTTAAATCTTTATTTCTGTATATACTTCCTATTTTATTTCTGAGCTATTAAAATGTAGGTTTCTTTTTCAGATTACTGGCAAAAGCTATTTTTTCCTTCTCTATTTTACATATAATCTTATTTCTTTCTGATCATAAAGACTTGAGATTGTATTCACTTAAGATTTCAGTACATTTTCATATATATGTTTGTCTTTTTTTTCATTTTTAAATTTTTTTATTTTTGGCTGTGTTGGGTCTTCATTGCTGTGCACTGCTTTCTCTAGTTGCGGTGAGCGGGGGTTACTCTTTGTTGCGGTGTGCGGGCTTCTCATTGCGGTGGCTTCTCTTGTTGCGGAGCATGGGCTCTAGGCACGCAGGTTTCAGTAGTTGTTTCATGCGGGCTCAGTAGTTATGGCTCGCGGTCTCTAGAGCGCAGGCTCAGTAGTTGTGGCGCATGGGCTTAGTTGCTCCACGGCACGTGGGATCTTCCTGGACCAGGGCTCGAACTCGTGTCCCCTGCATTGGCAGGAGTATTCTTAACCACTGCACCACCAGGGAAGTCCTGTCTTCTTCTTTTTTTAAAAAAATTTTATTGGAGTATCGTTGATTTAAAATGTTGTGTTTGTCTTAAATATATAAATGAATGCATTACTTGAGAGATTTCAAAATGGGATTAATTTTTTTCCTTCTGCCACAAGTTCTCATTTCCTCTTTCAGTAGCTTAGAAATAAAAACCCAACTTTGTAGTAGTTATGGTTTAGATAGAGGTTGGCAAACTATAACCAATGAGCCAAATCAGGCCCAACGCATGTTTCGTATGGCCCATGAGCTAAGAATGGTTTTGTAAAATTTTTACATTTTTAAATTGTTGAAAAAAATCAGAAGAAAAATAATACTGAGCTGGTCAAAAAGTTCATTCATTGTTTTTCCGTAAGATGGCTCTAATAGCACTTAGCTGTCTTTAGCTTCATTCGAAACAATTTTGTTATATTGTATTGTGCCATATCAGCGTGCATTTTTAAAAAAACTTACCAAAACTGGTGAATTTTTGTGTAGTCATTTTAACATTGAAGATGGAAGAAAACAGCAACATTTTCGACATATTATGCTTTATTATTTCAAGAAAGGTAAAAACGCAACTGAAACACAAAAAAGATTCGTGCAGTGTATGGAGAAGGTGCTGTGACTGATCGAACGTGTCAAAAGTGGTTTGCGAAGTTTCATGTTGGAGATTTCTCGCTGGATGATGCTCTGTGGTCGGGTAGACCAGTTGAAGTTGATAGCGATCAAATTGAGACATTAACTGAGAACAATCAAAGTTATACCACGCAGGAGATAGCCAACATACTCAAAATATCCAAATCAAGCATTGAAAATCATTTGCACCAGCTTGGTTATGTTAATCGCTTTGATGTCTGGGTTCCACATAAGTAAAGCGAAAAAGACCTTCTTGACTGTATTTCTGCATGCGATTCTCTACTTAAATTAAACGTAATGAAAATGTTCCGTTTTTAAAACAAATTGTGACGGGCGATAATAAATGGATACTGTACAATAATATGGGAGGGAAGAGATCGTGGGACAAGCGAAATGAACCACCACCAACCACGCCAAAGGCCGGTCTTCATCCAAAGAAGGTGATGTTGTGTATATGGCGGGATTGGAAGGGAGTCCTCTATTATGAGCTCCGTCTGGAAAACCAAAAGATTAATTCCAACAAGTACTGCTCCCAATTACACCAACTGAAAACAGCACTCGATGAAAAGCGTCCAATATTAGTCAACAGAAAACGCATAATCTTTCATCAGGATACTGCAAGACCGTGTGTTTCTTTGATGACCAGGCAAAAACTTACAGCTTGGCTGGAAAGTTCATCTGCCATATTCACCAGATGTTGCACCTTTGGATTTCCATTTACTTTGGTCTTTACGAAATTCTCTTAATGGAAAAAATTTCAATTCCTTGGAAGACTGTAAAAGGCACCTGGAAGAGTTCTTTGCTCAAAAAGTTTAAAAGTTTGGGGAAGATGGAATTATGCAGCTGCCTGAAAAATGGCAGAAGGTAGTGGAACAAAACGGTGAATATGTTGTTCAATAAAGTTGTTGGTGAAAATTGAGTCTTTTTTTTTTAACTTGAAAACCGAAGGAACTTTTTGGCCAATCCAATATTTTATGAAAGAAAAATTACAAGAAATTCAAATTTCAGTGTTCATTAATAAAGTTTTATTGGAACACAGTCATATTCTTTTGGCCAAAGCTGCTTATGCACTACAATGGCAAGGTTGAGTAGTTGCAACAAAAACTGCATAGACCGAAATGTTGAAAATATTTACTATCTGGTCCTGTACAGATGTTTGCGGTCTCTGCAGCAGCTAATTATCATACAATTAAAAGTATGCTCCAGAGTCAAAATAAAGTAGTGTACAGACTGAGTTAACTTTTCACATTGTTTTTTAAACACCAGAAAGACGCATTTTGAAATAGAATTCTGTCTAGCGGCTTTCCATGTCATTCAGAATGAAATCCAAAGTCGTTATCCTGGTCAAGAAGGTCATTCTTGATATTGCCCCTCCCTACCTCTGTAACTTCTGCTACACTCTGCCTTCAGTCAATCTGATTCAGTTACACTGGCTCTTTGCTCTTGTGGGACTCCTACCTCAGGACCTTTGCACTTACTTGACCCACCCCCTACCCCCACATACACACCCACAGATATCAGCAGAACCTACTTGCTCATTGCATTTTTCACTCTGTTCAAATGTTAACCTCACCAAGAAGCTTTCCTTAACCATCTTATCTAAAATAGCCCCCAGCCCCCAACACACATACTCCATTTGCTAAAAATGTAACTCCCCTGAGAGCAGGTACTTTAAGACAGTTTTATTCAACTCTGTATCTTAGAAGTATGTGGCGCAGAGTAGATGCTCAAGAGTATTTGTTGATGGAATGAATATATGATCCCCTGAAATGGATATGTGTGAGTTACTACATCAAAAAGAGATTCACATCTAAAATGCTGCAAGTTGCACTTGACAAAACACATGCAAGTACTCATAGACTATCCTGCTTCATTAATGTAAGGCTTTAGGGCAGAAAAGAAAAAAAATAATAAAACACCAGAGAACTCAAGATATTGGCAGATAAAATTGAACTGCTGTGGGTCAGACTTCGTAAATTTGCGCTAGATGTGGACACTCACTCAGAAGCTAGTCGCAGAGTCAGTGGTAAACCAAAGAGGAGGTGCCAGCAAGCTGGGCTGGAGCAGAACAGCAGTGATCATGAACCTGCAGGCTGGTGTGCTAGGGTCCCTCATAATTGTTCATTAGCCATGTAAGTGGCCTGTGGTGTGGACTTTTTTACACGTAAGAATATTGACTCCCAGAGAAGTAATTTGCCTTAACTTTCACTTTATGCTAGTGAAACTGAGCTAGTGGATTCTATAAGTTTTAGGATTGCCAAATGGAAAACCAATATGTGGGTGGTGGTTTGCAATATGAAAGTATGCCTTATTGGAATTCTTTGAAGCTGAAAATGCTGACATAGTTTTTCCTAACAATTCGCTATGGGAAATAAGACAAGGAAATGGGTGGGAGTTGTCCAAAACTGAAAGTTGGCCTGGAGATAGAATGCAGATGGAGGAGATAAATAAGAAGTGTGAAGAGTTGATCTCTTAAGACTTAGTGGTAGAATCTGCCTTTCTTAGCATCTTTATAAATGATCTGGAGAAGGCTCTATCAGAGAATTATTGGGTTTAAGTTGACTTTTCCGTTGTTCAGCAGGAAGGGTTTAGATAAGAGATAGCAGTCATTGACATGTTAATGAATCCTCTCTCCACCTGATGGATTTGAACAGCTGACTTTGGCCGAGAAAGTGCACTCTTACCACCGGAAAGAGGTGTGTGTGTGTGTGTGTGTGTGTGTGTGTGTGTGTGTTTGTGCGCTGCCTTGGGAGTCTTGGGGGAAGTACCCACTGACTGAAGTACTGACTGAAGATGGAATATAAATGGGAATTTTGGAAGACCAGGAGCCTGAGGCAGTTTGGGGTTTAAAAAGTAATATTTTTTCTAAGAAGTAACTGAAATCTCCCCTAAGAAATGCTGATGCCACCACCAACAGCCACCACAGAAACCCAAAACACCTTTCCCTACTCTTCTGTAAAAGAGTGGGGTTGATACAGTTGCAGTAGTGTGTATTTGTTCTGATTGTTACTAGTGAAAATGGGATTTTTGAAGGGCAGCTAAACTCACTGGAAAGGTATGGGTAGGAGATGGCTGAGAGATCATGAAAATACTAGGTTGAGAAGAAAGAGGAATATAGGGTGAGAAGAGTGATTTTTGTCTGGTCTTTTTTTTTGCCAGTCAGGACATGCTGAGGTTTGCGTATCTACTGCTGGTTTTCCTGGGTGTAACTGAAGACTTCACATAACCTGGATTCAAATTACCTTTCCAAAATCATCTCCCGTTCCAGCCTCAGACCACCACCGAGCAGCACTGAAGTGCAGCTAACTACCACATGTTAATTGTTGTCATTATCATATCATTCTTTAAAAACCCACTCAGCTGCCCTATTCTGTGAAGCCTTCCCAAAAGTCCTCTCCACCTCCTGCCCTGAGACTAGCCTATCCTTTTTTCTGGCCTTCCAAAGGACTTGTATTACTCCTGCCCTTAGCACTTCTTTTATTGTCTCATTTCATAGCTAATTGTTTATTCCTCCCTGCCCCCCCATCATTAGTTCCTCAAGCGAGGGAATCTTGTTACATCCAACTTCAAAATTTGCTATGTTTCTTCTCAAGATTTCTATCAGATGTATAAAGAAAGTACACAAATTTTCAATGTTTTTCTAAGATGTAACTCATTTCTTACAGGGTCAGAGGAAAGGGAGTGTAAAATGATAAAAATGTGTTGTCCTACCCTTTGACATATACCTTTGGTACTTCCTCAAAACGTTCTTAGAAACTCAGCTTGGAGAAAGGAAAATGAGAACTTGAATTTTAGCTGTTTGGAGACAGTAAATCATAAAAGTAGGGATTAAAGAGATGACAAGATGAACACAAATTTTTATTGATTGTTTTCTCCCAAAAATGAGAATAATAAGAACCTTGTCCAAGATACCACCTGTCGTCACATCACTTCTTTCTTTTCTTGTATTTTCTAAATTAACAAAATCAATTACATAATTTTCCTCACAGAGTTTTTCTCTAAGCCATTGTTAAAAAATTTTTACTGACGCTTGTTAAAGATAGTTAGGCAACTTTATTTAGTACCATTGTGTTAGGTATAGGGACCACTGCAGTGGGATTTTACAGTGGGAGAGAGAGAATGGGCTCAAATCTGAATACATCATGGGCAAGTGGGAAATTTATAGCCAAGGAGCAGGGTGAGGGGTCAGTGGATGGCAAATTACTAAGAGAAAACATCAGGGATCAGGAAGATTCTGGCAAAAAACTGACCTAACAGGATTCTCGCTGAAGACAGGTCAGAGTAAACAGACATCACCTGGGGGATGGTGGGGTGAGCGACCTGATCAGATATCCAGGGTGATCAGATATCCAGGGTGATCGGATATCTAGGGTGAAGGGCTCTGGTTAAAATGACTTAGCAGGGTTCTTGCTAAAATTAGATTTTTACAGGGGAGTTCATGGATGGACCTTGGAAAAGGTTCAGGAGCCTGACTAAAGTTTGGTCAGGCAAAGAATCTTTGTCATCATTATTTGCGGGAGAAAATATTTCAGTAACTTAAAATAGACATGTGGGGCTTCCCTGGTGGCGCAGTGGTTGAGAGTCCGCCTGCCGATGCAGGGGACACGTTCGTGCCCCGGTCCGGGAAGATCCCACGTGCCGCGGAGCGGCTGGGCCCGTGAGCCATGGCCGCTGAGCCTGCGCGTCCGGAGCCTGTGCTCCGCAACGGGAGAGGCCACAACAGTGAGAGGCCTGCGTACCGCAAAAAAAAAAAAAAAAAAATTGACATGTGTAGTAAGTTTCAATAAATTCCACAATGTTAAAAATTACATGAGATGGAAGAAATGTGAAAATAAAAATAATATTAAAGACTGTAACATTAGAGCTTTAACTATTTCAACTCTCCTTAATAAAAATAGGAAACATTACCAAATTTAAATGATCTAAATCACTGCACTGAAGTATCTACTTTTAGGTAAATAAAAGACTTCATAACAATTCTCCCACTTTTTGCAACGTGGAAAACATATTACTCACAAGATTTTGTCACCACAGGCTGACTTACATAAACAAAATGATTTTAAATGACCAGAACGTAGTCATTTACCCAATGATTACTGTCCCCTTCAAAAAACAGACAGTTACAGATTTTTAAACATGCCACTTATACAAGACCCACCTGCATATCCAGGCTGTTGCTGACCACACCCCCACTTCACTTCCCTGACCACTGGAGCTCATAGGACCTTTGCTATGAGCTTGTCTATGAAGTCAGAAATTCTGCAGATCACGAACAGCCAGGGGACTTCCCTGGTGGCGCAGTAGTTAAGAATCTGCCTGCCAATGCGGGGAACACGGGTTCAATCCCTGGTCCGGGAAGATCCCACATGCTGTGGAGCAGCAAAACCCATGCACCACAACTACTGAGCCTGCACTCTAGAGCCCACGAGCCACAACTACTGAGCCCATGAACGACAACTACTGAAGCCCACGCACCTAGGGCCTATGCTCTGCAACGGGAAGCCACAACAATGAGAAGCCTGTGCACCGCAACGAAGAGTAGCTCCTGCTCGCCACAACTAGAGAAAGCCCGCGCAGCAACGAAGATGCAACACAGCCAAAAATAAATAAATAAAAATAATTTTTAAAAGTTCCCTTTAAAAAAAAAAAAATGAGAACAGCCAGGGGTTGGGCTGCCTAAGTGTTTGCCCCGCATCAAAAACTTGTTCTCTGTATATTGTCTAAAGAATTTTTACTTTACTTTGATATCCATTAAAAATACCTTCAATTAGAGATCTCATTTAGGACAAGAAGCATCTTTACTCTTGTTACTGTTAGCATACCCACACCTTTGGGCAGATAAGGTGTAAAGGGCTGAGAGCTTCTTATTATAAATTATTGTAAATTAGTGTTTTTTCTCAAAGTTAATGGAGATGAAGTAGATGGAGCCAAAGGTGAATGGACTTGTGATGAGGGAGGGGAAAGATAGAGAAGGGAAAGGGCAGGTCTCACTAGGCTGCCTTTGTGAGGATGGGGGGAAGGGACATGCTGAGAGGTGGGAGAAAATTGTGTCAGGAAAAATTGTGGAAGCCTTTGAAAAGTGGGAAAAAAGATTACTGGGTGTTCTATGGAAGGTTAGGTGTTATCCAGCCCAAGCTCCCTGGTTATCCACAGGGATTGTCTCAGAGCTATCTTATCACTGTTAGCTGCAGGAAACAGAGAGTAATATGGTGGGGTTCAGGACACACTGTCCTAAAATATGGCACTTTGGAATATTGAATATTTGAAGCTGCGGGAGTTTGAGAAAACAACAGAAGCAAGAAGGTATCTCTGACTTTCCCTTCCCCACCCCACCTCCCTGCCCTTCTCCCCTGAAGCAGTCATAAGACCCTCATGTGGGAGGTGCCCTTCCGATACTCAGAAGAAAGGGTCATCCTTATCTCCAAGATGAAAGAACACCAAAAAGAATCCAAGCAGGTCTTGTGAAATTTCTCCAGTTTACTACACTTACCTCATACCCTTTGTCTTACCGTCTTTCTCCATGACTGTCCACTCTTTATCAGACCTAGCATAAAAACAATCAGGTTTAACCATTTCTTTAGGTCTTCATTTCCTTATGAAGGCTCTCATGTCTGGTAAAACTTAAATAAACTCATATGCTTCTCTCCTGTTCATCTGTCTTTGTTGGTTTAATTTTCAGACCCATCCAAGGACTCTAAGAGTGTCAAGGAAAATTTTTTCGTCTCCCACAAATACAAATAATTCTTGTCCATAGAAACACAAATACATTTTTGTTAGTGGGGATGTAATTGATTATTGTCCTGGCAATATTGACCAGTTTGGTAACTGTAACTGAATTCATTTCAGCCTATCTGATTGCCTGTAACTTCTGCTGCTCTTTGACTTCTCCTCTGACCTCATTTTTAACCTTCCTGGTTCCCCCGTTAAATACCGCGTTTTTAAAAAAACTTTGACATACATTCATTTTACATTTGATTGACAGCTATGATTTTCCTTTTTTAAAAATTTAAATTTTAACAATTTAAAACACCATCCTCCAAGATGCCCAGTGGCTTCACCTGACAGAGCCAGGGAATATGCACCTTGGAGAAGTACACCTCAGAGGGAGCCCCAGTACCTCAGCTGGGGCGAATACCAAGCAATATCAGGACTTTAATTTTGTTGACTTTTCCTCCCATTGGCACAAACTCATATAGATCACTGAGTTTTTCTGTTTCTTTGTTTAGTCTTGACCTATGGCTGAAGCTGTAGAACTGGAGTTATAAGTATTCAATGTGTCTATATATATGTGTTTATAATTCAGAAAGGCCTTTACCTCTTGGTTTGTAACTGTAAAAGGTTCTCCTATCTTTGGAGAATATTAATATACTAATTAATAAAGTTTCTTAAACAACTCTGTTCTGATTGGTTTATAGACAGCTAAGAATTTACATAAATTGTATATTTCTAGGTTTCCAGAAAATAAGGAAATCAAATATCTAATACTTTAGAAGTGTTGCACTTAAAAATAAATCTTTCCTACAGAATGAGCTAAATAAAACATTTTAATAATTCAAATTTACATAATTTATGTGAATCTTAGATAAATGAGAATAGTTGAATAATTTTCGTTCAAAAAAAAGAGAACTCTGTCTTCCCTTTGATTTATCCGTGTTAAGTATAATATAAATGTATGTCATGGAGTAAAAACTTTTCCTCTACATTGTTAGGTTCAGGATTTGGGTGCCTTCAAATTAAATTGACAAAAGACAGATTAGCAAGAGAAAAGATAGATTTTATTTATTTATTTATTTTTGGCCGCGTTGGGTCTCCAGAGCAGGCTTTCTCTAGTTGCGGTGAGGGGAGGCGGAGCTACTCTTCATTGCAGTGGCTTCTCTTGTTGCAGAGCATGGGCTCTAGACACGTGGGTTTCAGTGGTTGTGGCACACGGGCTCAGTAGTTGTGGCGCACGGGCTTAGTTGCTCCACAGCATGTGAGATCTTCCTGGACCAGGGCTTGAACCCGTGTCCCCTGCATTGGCAGCCGAATTCTTAGCCACCTCACCACCAGGGAAGCCCCAAGAAAAGACAGATTTTTATGCATGTACCTAAGTATATATAACTGAGAATTTCACAGAAAAATGTGACTCAAAGGGGCGATTAGAATTTGAAACTTATATACCATCTTAATAGGGAAAGGAGCAAAAACAGAAGGGCATTTATGGGAAAACAAATGATTTTTTGGATAGATAAATGGGCCATAGAAAGGAGACAGAGTTTTGTCCCCCTGTCTGTTTAGGTGGGGTGTAGAGTCTTCTCATTTCTGGTGATGGGTCAGTCTTCCCTGGTTGCTCCCAGGGAGGGGAGTTATAACAACTAAATTCTTTTGAGTTCTTTGGAAGGCTCTGCCTTTAGGCAGATAAGGGATTTCAGGAACTCAAATGCCTTCTGTTCAAAATAACTTTTGTGCCACAGTGACATATTCTGGACCCCTTCACATACCTTTTATTTTGCTTGGATTTGTTTTTCCTAAGCTATAGGTTTATTGATCAAATAAATTGACATTACTCTTACATAACATTTAGGACTGTGGAAAATGTAAATTTTTTTCGATTAGTTTGAGTCATTATTCTGACAAAATTTTTTTGATAGTTGCTTTTATTTTATTTATTTTATTGAAGCATAGTAGGTTTACAATATTGTGTTAGTTTTAGGTGTACAGCATAGTGATTCAGTATTTTGTAGATTATATTCCATTATAGGTTATTACAAGATAATGGGTATAATTCCTGTGCTATAGAGTATATCCTTGCTGCTTATCTATTTTGTATGTAGTAGTGTGTATCTGTTAATCCCATACCCTTAATTTGTCCCTCCTCACATTCTTCTCCCCTTGGTAACCACAAGTTTGTTTTCTATATCTGTGAATCTGTTTCTGTTTTGTACATATATTCATTTGTATTATTATTTTTTTTTTTATTTTTTTAACATCTTTACTGGAGTATAATTGCTTTACAATGGTGTGTTAGTTTCTGCTTTATAACAAAGTGAATCAGCGATACATATACATATATCCCCATATCCCCTCCCTCTTGTGTCTCCCTCCCTCCCACCCTCCCTATCCACCCCTCCAGGTGGTCACAAAGCACGGAGCTGATCTCCCTGTGCTATGCGGCTGCTTCCCACTAGTGTATTATTTTTTAGATTCCACAAATAAGTGACATCATATAATATTTGTCTTTCCCTGCCTGACATTTCACTAAGCATAATATTCTCTAGGTCCATCCATGTTGCGGCAAATGGCAGTTTTTTATTCTTTTTTTATGGTTGAGTACTATATATATATATATATACACACACATACCACATCTTAATATAATCATCTGTTGATAAGGCACTTAGGTTGCTTCCATGTCTTGGTATTCCAACAAACTTTTAATTTCAACAGCAGTTATGTTTTGTTATGTCAGCTTTAAGTATGTCAGCTTTAAGATAATTTTCAGGATCTGTAGTTAATTTAAAACCTTGGATTGTTATTAAATTAAATGAATTAATAGATAATCATTGAATATCAGGATAATTTCTGGGTAAATTAGAATACTGAACCACTGATTATGAAACAAAGTTTGAGATTTATCAACTTTTCATTTTATTTTATATGCTACAGAAAGGCTATATCTTTCAGTCATGTTAATGAATGTGCTCACTTTTGCCATCTTAAGAGGTGTAAAAGAGATGTGCATTGCTGTAGAAAGTTGTATAAAATGTGTTCACAGGCTAGTTTGCAAGTGCTTGTGTATGACATCCGATTCAATAATCCATCCCTGTTGGGAAGAAAACTTTTCCTTTATTCACTTAGGTTCAATTCATTGTGGGTTTGTGAATTAACTGACAAGCAGAAGAAAAGACATGGTTTATTTACACCCATGCTCACAGAAGTCACTAAGTAATGAGTAACTCACTGACTAGCCAGAGGTAAAAGTTTATATACCAACTTAACAAAAAAGAGGCATGTTTAGGGCTTCACTGGAAAGTATGGAAGGTTCTATTGGACGTCATGATGCTAATGAGCAGCCGAATTTGCACTTCCTGGTGCTAAGGGTCAGTCTCCTTCCAAACAGGAAACTCTCTCACAAAAGGGTCGATGGCAGTTGTATTTTCAGGAGCATCTGCTTAAGTTTAGATAAGGTTTCTTTCTGTGGCAGCCGATTGTTCAGGTGTTTTAAGCTTAAAGAAATTTTAATTCCTTCACCCCCATGCCATCATTTTTCTCTGTGAAACAGCAGGTAATTACTTTGGTTGTTTTTCTCTTTTTTTTTTTTTGATTTTGATTTTTTTCCAAGCTATTTTATTGTTTTTAATTTTAAAATTATTTTTTATTGGAGTATAGTTGCTTTACAATGTTGTGTTAGTTTCTGCTGTACAATAAAGTGAATCAGCTATATATATACATATATCCCCTCTTTTTTGGATTTCCTTCCCATTTAAGTTACCACAGAGCACTGAGTAGAGTTCCCTGTGCTATACAGTAAGTTCTCATTAGTTACCTATTTTATACACAGTAGTGTATATATGTTGATCCCAATCACCCAATTCATCCCACCCCCCCAATAACTTTGTTAAAAGTTATAATTATTAGGGGTAGTTGAGACCATAATAGGAGCAAGAATGACAGAGAAATAAAATTGTGCATTTTTTTTTCAAAAAAAAAGAGTAGGGTTTTTTCCTTTAAAATAAAATATTTTTTTTATTCTCTGGGCTCCTTTACATTTAAAAATTATTGAGGACTCCAAAGAGCTTTTGTTTGTATGAGAAATATAAAAAATATTTATTTTTGGGCTTCCCTGGTGGTGCAGTGGTTGAGAGTCCGCCTGCCGATGCAGGGGACACGGGTTCGTGCCCCGGTCCGGGAAGATCCCACATGCCGCGGAGCGGCTGGGCCCGTGAGCCATGGCCGCTGAGCCTGCGCGTCCAGAGCCTGTGCTCCGCAACGGGAGAGGCCACAACAGTGAGAAGCCCGAGTACCGCAAAACAAACAAACAAAAAAATTTATTTTTTGATCATTGGAAAGCAGCAATATCAAAGGAATCCATTGCATATTAAAATAATAACATATTTTTATGAACAATATATTTTCTAAAACCAAAAAAAATATGGTAATAGCATTGTTTATGTTTTTGGAAATCTCTTAAATGTCTGGCTTACCAGAAAAAAGCTGGATTCTCATATCTACTTCTGCATGTAATCTGTTGTAATATTACACATCCCATAGCTTCTGTACTGTACCCTTGTGAGAAAATGAAAATGAAAAAGGCAAATAGCATTTTAATATTACTATGAGAATAGTTTTTACTTCATGCATCCCCTGAAAGAGCTTTAGGGCTCTGTCCTTGCTATAGACTGAATGTTTGTGTCCCCCTGAAAATTCATATGTTGACCCTAATCCCCAATATGTTGGTATTATGAGGTGGAGTTTTTGGAGGTACTTAGGTCAGGAGGGAAGAGCCTTCATGAGTGAGACTAGCGTTCTTACAAAATAGACTCTAGAGAGCGCTCTTGCCAGCTTCCAGTCATGAGAGGACACAATGAGACTCAGCCATCTATGAACCAAGAAGCGGGGCTCTCACCAGACATTGATTCTGGCAGGACCTTGATCTTGGACTTCTTAGCCTGCAGATTTGTGAGAAATAAATGTTTATATTTTAAGCTGCCCAGTATATGGTATTTTGTTATAGCAGCCTGTAGACAGAAATAATCAATAAACCAGTCCATAATAGGAATAGAAAAGAGTTTTATTTGAGCCAAACTGAGGACTGTAGCCTGAGAGACAGATTCAAGGAGTTTTGCACTGTGTTCCTCTGGACTACAAAACAGGGGAGGCTTATAAAGACAAAACCCACAGAATTACATAAGTTGTTTGTCAAGCGTTAGGATTGGAGCTGACAGGAAGTTAGGGTGCTTGTTAAGCAAGTATCCAAAATGGTTGCCTAGTTACAAGGGGAGACATTGAGACTGTAAGATTGCATCTGGCAGCTGCTAGCATATTGTTTTGAGAATGGCTGATGCTGTCCTTGAGACTGATGCAGTTCAGAAAATTCAAGTTCTCAGTGATGCAGGAATGTGTCTGAAACCACACTCACAATGGCCACCTGGCTCCATTTTGAATGCCTGAACCACAATAACTCCATTTTGATTTTTAATTGCATTCTTTTCTTCAATGGTTAAAGCAGATATAGGCCATAAAACAGGCTGAGTTAGCATAAAGTTCAAGCCAAATCTCACATGAGCCAGAATGACTTCTCCATACCCGAATATGTGAAAATTTCTCCCATCAAACCCAAATGGATTAATACAGTCTTTAAGAAAAGGGTCAGTTTATTCCAGAATATAAAATAGTGTAATGGGGAAAACTTGGAAAGTGAATTTTATTTTCTTTGGTTTTATAATACCTGAGCTTGTAAAGAGGCTATAAGATATGTTAAATTTTAGCAAAGATTATTGTGTTTTAATGGCTTACTTCCTTGGTTCACTGATTAATAACCTTCAATTGTAATATGAAAGCTCATTCTTTACCTTTTGGATTATCTGCCTACATAGCAGAGATTCTGTGGCTTATCAGAATAATTTTGTTTATTTAAGAAAAAAAAAGAACAAAGTCTTCTTACTTGTGAAAGAACTAAGGTTCTTTACATTCATGTTACCTTATATATTTACTTTTAAAATCTTTTATTGTCATTTTGATTAAATAAGTAACCAAGTATTGTTGCTCAGTAACCCATGATTCTACCTTAATGAAGTGTCCACATATCCTCTGCCAATTCTTTGGAAATTGCCTTCCCCAAATGAGAACCCTAAATTTAGGAAAACTAAAATAAAAATTTCAGGATGTCTTTTACACCTAAAAGTGTCTTTGGATTTGCAAAAGTTTCCTGGGAAAACCACAAAGATTGGTTTCTCACCTTATAAAAAGAGAGCTGCTAAAAATAATTAGTTTTGTTTGAGATGTTCCTATTGTGAGGCTTGGATGGGAAGAGTTGTCATATCAGGAGAGATGTTCACTCTTCTCTAGAATAGGTTTGTATAGACAAATATTGAGATAACTTTCAGAGTTTGTATTCTTTATTGAATGTCCCTAGAAGTTTGCCAGTGCCCTTGCTATCTATAATAGGATTTTACTCTCAGGAGAAATCAGACCAAAATTTGAAATAGTATGCATTGTATCCCAATAGAGAATTTTACTTTCTTTCATTCTGTTATTATTAGCCACAGTTATAAATGAACCACAGCCATTGAGTCTTTGTAATCTATCTCTATCTATCTTCCTATCTACCTATCTATCTAACCATCTATCTACCTATCTATCCATCCATCTATCTATCCATCTATTTATCTATCTATCTATCATCTATCTATCTCTTGTAATCTGATGCTTGCCTGAGGACTCTGTTATAAGTTACAGCCCAGAGTCTGTGTCTTCAATAAATAAGGACAGTCTTAGAGACTAGTGGGAAAGGACCATAACAAGTACTTCAAAATACTGGCATTTCAAAAAACAGACTCTTGCCCAGGCTTCTGAGTTGATATCACTTAGATAACTTTCAGACCTTACCAACGAACTGAGTCAGAATTTCCAGAACTCTTTTTAGTCCAGAGAGCAGACTGCTGTCCAAGATCCAGCAAAGCAAAAATTAATTATAGAGGACCAAATGGAGTGAAGGGGGAAACATTACTATGGCTACTTTTTTGGAATATTGTTCAGGAACCCCCTTGTTTGGAATATTGTTGATGCTGTGTTACCGTTTCATTTTTTGGATATATGAAGAAGCCCTTTCTCTTTCTCCTTAAGCAATCTATAACCCACACAACTTAGTAGACTGCTTTTGTGAGCTAAATTAAACATTTTTACATGGTATTTGATTCTTACTGGCTCTCCCAAATTCAGAAACTTTTACTAAGTCTTGTTGCTTTTCATGATAATGTAGTTATTTGCATACATTCAATAAGACTCTATCTGCCTTTATATCAGGATACAATTGGACAAATTACTTGGAATTTATGATTTGAGAATGATGCCCTTTTAATCAGGTATGACAGGTCACTTTTATGGATAAAGAAGGTTGATTTTACATATAGGACCAATACCTGTTAAGTCCACCTAGGAAAATTGACTTTCAGGGTCCCACGCCTACAAATGATAAGAAAATGTCATTTTCTGGCAAGCCAGGAAACAGCCTATTTTGAGGACCTCTAAAAGAGTGGAAGTCATCAAATTTATAGGTACTGCAGAAGAAATCTGGTGGAGAGAGGTTTGGGAACTTGATTTCTTAGCCTCAGGATAACAAATAATAGTAGCTTTTAAGATTCCAGTCCAAGATTCCTTATGAAATTTCCCAGTCAGAAATTTATTTGTGGCCTCAATGCTTAGTGCTTAAGTTTGAATAGCAAACTCAAGGAAGCTTGTATGGTTGGTTAACACTCTTGCTCACAAATTTTCTATAAAAGCCCAGTAGTAAATATTTTTAGCTTTGCAACAGGGCCAGGATCAGGGTGCAGTAAAATGTAGCAAAGTCTTGCCAAGCCATACTGGAGCCCGAGGCAAAAGGGAAAAAGGAAAAACAGTATTACTGGTCCTGTCTTCATTTAAAAATTTTGACATTTTGCTCAATTTGGGGGTGGCATTATTTGATTTTAAAAAGTATGCATCAGAGCTTCCCTGGTGGCGCAGTGGTTGAGAGTCCACCTGCCGATGCAGGGGACACGGGTTCGTGCCCCGGTCCGGGAAGATCCCACATGCCGCGGAGCGGCTGGGCCCGTGAGCCATGTCCGCGGAGCCTGTGCATCCAGAGCCTGTGCTCCGCAACAGAAAAAAGTACTTTATCATCCCTTTCTATATCCAAAGAGAAGTATCTACTCCCTGAGTGGCGACAAAGAATAACATCTTATCACTTGGCTAAGGAGGCAACACAAAACAAGAAAAATCCCATAATCCAGGGATTAATGAAGCCAGCCGTAACAGAAAGAGGATCAGAGGAGAGGTGGGAGTTACTTCACATCACCACTCCAGCCACCCTTCCTCTGTCTCCCACCTGCCCCAGGAGGGATGACACCTTGAATGGTTCTTTCAATCCCCGTAGTTTGTGGATCCTGGTTATGACTGTTTCATCTCTGGAAGAAGAGATAAAACCCATATTATAAAGGGAACAGGTTAGGAAGGGGCAACCTGATACTTGTGATCAGATTTGGGAGTGGAGCAAAAAAATTTGGAGTATAGACATTTGATTGATTATTATACTGATACCACAAATTTTCAACATTTAGAATTGTGGCTTGCCATTTCTGAGTCACTAAAAGTAAATATTATTATCTCTCCTTTCTTTGTTTATTGTGAGCACATATATAACTATGCTAAAATTATACAATAAGAAACAAAAATGTTATTAAACTTAGGAGGGAAAAACATTAAATTGGTTAGGGAGTCACACATAACTTAATTCTTTCTAAAGGCCCTATTTTACCAGTTGAAAATAAGGAAATACCAGTTATAATATAGGAGATAGCTGGGCACAGAATTGACGGAATGTAAACATGGTAGAACATCTTTGTGTTGTATTAATTTCGTTTAAATAGAGGAAAAGATAAATATGTGAATCTTAAGCAAAAAAAAAAAAAAGTAAAATAAACCCCTACATTTGCCTCAATTACCACATTAACTTATATAAAAGTGGGAGAACAATGAATTCGTTGTATTAATTCTTGGTTAATTGTTTCCTTTCATGAGCTTGAATTAATCTTCGGAGAGTTATGGATAATTGATTACTTCACTTTCTCTTTCTCCCATTAAATTGCATGAAGTCTTAGTTTCACAGGACTGCTTGATGAATACATTTTCTATTCCCACAATAACAAAGTACCACAAATGGAGTGATTTAAAACAACACCTTTTTATTATTTCATAGTTCTGTAGGTCAGAAATCCTGGCGTGGGCTCAGCCGGAGTCTCTGATCAGGTTCCCGTGGGGCTGGAATCAAGGCATCAGTGGGGCTGTGCTCCCTTGTTGTTCGGGCTCTCCTTTCATGCTTATGCATTTGTTGGCAGAATTCAGAATTCTGTAGGATGGAGGGCTAGCCTTCTCACTGGCTATCAGCCAGGTGCAGCCCTCCCTCAACGTGAGAGTTTGCTTCTTTAAGGCCAAAGGTAAAGCAACTGCTGCTGCTTTGAATCTCCTTTATTCTGACTTCCAGACAGTCTTTAAAGATTTCACATGACTACATCAGGCCCACCCAGAATAATTTCCCTTTAAAGTGCAACTGATTAGCGACTTTAGGTGCTGGTGATTCAAGGGTAAACAAAGTAGGCCTTAATTCTGGTGATAGTCAACTAATACTAAAAGAAAATACCACAGCTGCAGACTCTGGTAACTGCTGTAAAGGAAATGAACAGGGTGGTATGACACCAGGGAAAAGCTTTTGTGACAGGAGGTGGTACCTGGGCTGAGACCTGGAAGATGAGCACGAATCAGTCATGGGAAGAACTGAGGGAAAACCAGTGAGGTACCAGTTGCACTTTTATATTGTGCCTG
This sequence comes from Monodon monoceros, assembly GCF_005190385.1. Lineage (NCBI taxonomy): Eukaryota > Metazoa > Chordata > Mammalia > Artiodactyla > Monodontidae > Monodon > Monodon monoceros. The sequence continues at coordinate 88,730,603 of NW_021703768.1, read as the reverse complement.
AAACAAACTATTAAAGAGTACAGATCAGTTCCTTAAGGGAATTCTCTGAAAGCTTGCTAAGTTACCTCTATCTTTGGCTTTGAGTATTGCAGCAAAAACGCAATTCAATAATGGATTAAATTTATTGAACACTTGGGGTTTTGCATGATTTCCAGATGCATAAACAATGTCTTCTGCCCCCAGAGTGTCCTTCTAGGTCATCCATTGCACCTACCACAATCAGTGGGACCAATGGCACATTAACTGATCTCTACCTACATCACTGGTGCCCTAGGATGTTTTAGCCATTAATAACAACCATCATTAGCCAACTGTAAGCATGAAAGCTTTTTATATGTGGGTGTGTTTTTATAGGCAAATGTGAATTTCAAAGTGAGTACATATATTCTATATCAGCAAAGAAGAAAGAAAAGGCTTTTATTTTAAACTGTTTTCAACATTTTAAATTTATGTGCTGGCTTTCAGTGTGAATCTATGTTATAATATATATCTACTCCAGGTTTGAATTTTATTCAAATATCTAAATATTTTATATTGTAGAATCCATTATTTCACCACAATGTTATACACTGAAATAAGTCATATGAATATACATGTTGCTATTCTGGGGTTCTTCATTTCTTCCCTATCCATCATCCCCTCCTCTCTACCTAATTCATAAGTAAGTTACTAAATCCTGAAAACTCCACATAAAAAATCTTTCTCAATCCCACCCCTACTTCATTATCTCCACCATGCTGGCCTTAATTCATGCTTTTAAGGCCCATCCATTGATCTTTCAAACAGTCTTAACTGGTCTTCCTGCTAAGAGCCTCTTCCTACTTTAGTCCATTTTCTATACAGTTGCCAGATTATCTTCCTAAAAACTGAGCTAAGTCCCTGTCCTCATGGAGTTTACACTCTTCCACTAGAGACTAAAAGTGAAAAAAATGACAAAACAGACACGTGCTAATGAGATATAAAGAAAATAAAAGCACTGTAAGAGGAAAAGTAAAGGAAGGTGTAATTTTATTTGTTTAATTGAGATACAATTGACATACAGCACTATAAAATTTAAGGTGTACAGCATAAAGAGGGAGTAATTTTAGACAGGGTGGTGACATTTGATTATAACAAATGTTAATGCTCTCCAGCCAAAGACCAACAGGAGCACACCCATAGTTGAACCAAGTTGAGTTTACTGACTTGTTACAAAAAGGCACATGGCACATGTGAGGAATTGTGGAGAGTCTCAATAAAAAGGTGTAAAAGACTTAAAGGATTGGGCTTGTGCTTGGTGATTTTGAGGAAGGTTTAAGGCTTTGCTCTGGATTGGATGCTGTCAGGAAGCAGAGGTTATTCTATGATTGGATATTTTAATAATTGTTATCTAGAAGGTAGGAAGAGTGGAGCAAGGCTTAGGCTGTAATTGGTCAAGAAACAGTAATCACTTATATTAGGCAGAATGTTTGGTCATTTTTGTGGTTTGGAGTATTCTTGTGTTGGTTGTGTTCAGACATGATTACAGCGACATCTTATTTTTTTCTTGTCTGTTATGATCACAGAGTGGCCATGTTCTATGTTGACGTTTTGTGAGATTGTTTTTGTACAACAGAACACTCAAACCTAGTTGAGAATGCCAGTAACACCAAGGCCTAGCAAATAGTTCCAGGCCAGCTCCTGGTTGTTCAGGCTGCTTTCCTTTTTCTCATTAAAAAGGCCATCCAGTGCTATAATTATCTCTAAATTGCAATTTATTACTCTTACTCATAATTCTGTCTCCTGAATATTTAGAATACTTATCAGTATTATCACTTAGGGTAATGAGTTCTAAAACTCATTATAGCTCTGGTGGCAATAGTAGTAGCTTAATTCTTATTAAAACATACGAAACCCTCTGCTACATGCTGTGGTACAGCAGCCACCTGCTTGTGGCTGAATGGCTCTGGAATTGGAAGAACCAGTGCTGTATATTTCAGAAACCACTTCAAAAGTCTCAGAGTCACTTGCCTCACCTCTGAAAACAAGAAGCTGTAGTTAGATTTTATGTGTAGTTCTGATAGGTCTGCATGGTGCCAGGCTGTTTGTGTAGTAATCACATGGGGAGCTTGTTAAAATCAGGTAAAAATTCTAGGCCTCCAACTCCAGGGTCTAATTCAGCCTAAATTTTTTGAGATTCCTTCATGTTGTTTCCCTCCCTCCCTTCCTTTTAATTGCTGAGTAGTGTTCTATCGAACGAGCATACCAGTTTAGCCATTCTTCTACTGATGGACATCTAGGTTGTTTGTAGATTTTAATTATCATGAATAAAGCTGCTATGAACATTTTTGCACAAGTCTTTTTGTGTGTATAGCTTTTATTTTTCTTCGATAAATACCTATAAGTGGAATTGCTAGGTCATAATGTGTGTTTAATTTATATGAAGCTAATGGGTCCACAATTTTGACACAGAGAGAATAATAAAAAGGCTTAGAACACACTCTCCTTTTGCTCAAAGTGTAGCCTGGAAGAGATGCAAAGGATTTGTTATAAGGCCTCAGGTAACCCTGTCACTCCTAACCTCCCTTCCTCACCAGTGAAGCTCTGGGACCCTGAAAGAATCCTTTAAAGTCAGAGGGATGAAAGCTGTGTGGATAATACCCGCAGGTAAATGTAGTTTGGGCAGTGCCTTGATAAAATGTATGTTAAACCCTTTGATGAATCTTTGCCTCTAGGTTTCTTGGAATTCCATCTCACTGTTCTTAAGCTGAGAAAGGGAGATCCCTGAATGCTGGCAGACCAAAAATAAAAGTGATTCCTGACAAAGAGGCCTCTATTAGCAAAGGTTTGATGGTACGTTGGGTGGTGGGGTGAGGCTGGCCACTGTGGTGGGAAAGTCAGGCATGCTCAAACAAAGGTTTCTATGCTGACAGGCCTTGAATATTGCAATACTGCTTCCTCAGTCAGTTCTCTCAGTTACCCTTAGTAGCTTTTAAAAACATCGGCCACCTTCCACCCTTCAGTATGTAACCAGGCTCCACTTAAAGTAGAGACCATTTGAAAGGAACTCTTTCACTTTCTTGCCAAAAATGTCCACCTATCTGTATTCAACCTTGATCTATCTTTTCCTCCTTCCTTCCAGTCACAGTGAAGACGGTATCCCTCCCAAGGTAATCGTCACTCCATCTTCTCAGGGGCCTTGTTGTATTAGCTCTTCTCATTTCCCTACTTCCTCCTTTATATTGGCTCATTCCCATCAGCATGTCCACTTCCTTGCAAAAGCCTCTCCCGATTTCTCCCTTGTGAAAACTAACCTTCTCTCAACACCAGGTACTGCTCCTAGTTATTGCGTTCTTTCTCTGGTCTCATTGTAGGCAAATCTTCTAAAGGGTTGTCTGCCAAGACTATTTCCTCTTTTTCATCTGGGTCTCCCAAGTCTGCCTAGAACCTTTTATCTTAGGCACTGCATAGTCATTTTTAAAGTACTGTACCTGATGGATGGATAGATGGGACTTGGAGGGTGCAGACGATAAAGTCATCCATAGCTTGCAGCCTGGGATGTTGGATGACTAACTGGGTTGAAAAAACTGTTTATCTTTCTGGTGTGTATAAATAATTTGATATATGCTTTCATTCTGAAATAAAGTTATGGAAAGTCAGTAGTCTGTCACAAGCAACAAGTATGCAAACAAGTGGAGAAGCACTGCAGTGCCGCACTACCTGCTGTTAGCTCCTTACGTGAGAACTAGAGTCCTCACCAGCCCAGGGCCGCGCATCTGCCACTCCACCCGAGGGGCCGCCGGGGACCCAAGTCGGCCTTCAGCCGGAATCGAGTTTACCTATTCTTCGTGGCCCGGGTCTCCGAGTCGGCAGGTGGGGGTGAAAGAAAGAGCCGAGCGGCTCCCGGCCAATGGCAGTCCTTTAACTTATACCTAGAGACGTCAGCGCGGCAGTGCAAACGGATGCCACACAGCTGGCTCGGAAGCGTCTCCTCCCGCCCCACAAAAGGGGCGTGGGCTACGCGAAACCTTGGGCGATGGGAGGGAAGGGCGCGCGCAGCTCCCCGCGAGCCCCGCACCCTCGCCGGCCCGCTTCCCAGCAGTCCCCACCCGTCCCGGGTGCCCGAGCCCCCGCCCCGAGCGCGCCGCTGCCGCGGCTCCGCCCCCTCCCCGAGCAGGTCGCGCGCTCCTGCGGCTCCGAGCTGTGTCGCGGGCGCGCGCGCCGCCAGCAGAGCCGCAGTTAAAATGGTCCGAGCCGGACCCCGCGTTCCCCCTGCAGCCGTACTGACTGACTGAGCCGGCAGGCTCGCTCCCTCCGTCGCGTCCCCAAAGCTCGCGCCCATCGTTCTCCCGGCTTCCCGGGGCAAAGCATGTAGCCCCCATCCGGCGCCAGGCCGGCCCGCAGCTGACGCCCACCCCCCCACCGTCGCGTGTGTGCCCGTGTGTGCGTGTGTGTGCGTGTGTGTGCGCAAGGCGGGCGACCCCGCCGCCCGCCGCGGGCCCGAGGCCCAGCCAGAGAGGGGCCTGCCTCGCTGCCGGGAGCCCGGCTGTCCGGGCCTCCCTACTTCTCTATCCCGGTCCCCCTCCTCGGGGCCTTCTATATGGGCCACCTTCTCTCGAAGGAGCCGCGTAACCGCCCAAGCCAGAAGAGGCCTCGCTGTTGCAGCTGGTGCCGCCGCCGCCGCCCTCTCCTCAGGCTGCCCCGCCGGACCCCGGCCAAGGCGCCCCCCCAGCCGGCGGCGCCCCGGAGCCGGGACTGCTTCTTCCGCGGGCCCTGCATGCTCTGCTTCATCGTGCACAGCCCCGGCGCGCCCGCCCCCGCCGGCCCAGAGGAGGAGCCGCCGCTCTCGCCGCCGCCGCGGGACGGGGCCTACGCCGCGGCCGCCTCCTCGCAGCACCTGGCGCGGCGCTACGCGGCTCTGGCCGCCGAGGACTGCGCCGCCGCCGCCCGCCGCTTCCTGCTATCCTCGGCCGCCGCCGCCGCCGCTGCCGCTGCTTCGGCCTCGTCGCCCGCCTCCTGCTGCAAAGAGCTGGGGCTGGCCGCGGCAGCCGCCTGGGAACAGCAGGGCCGGAGCCTCTTCTTGGCCAGCCTGGGGCCCGTGCGCTTCCTGGGGCCGCCTGCCGCCGTGCAGCTCTTCCGGGGGCCGCCGCCGCCGGCCGAGCCCCCGACGCCTCCCGAGATGGTGTGCAAGCGGAAGGGGGCCGGGGTCCCCGCCTGCACCCCCTGTAAGCAGCCCCGCTGTGGCGGGGGGGCCTGCGGCGGCGGCGGCGGCAGCGGAGGAGGAGGAGGACCTGCGGGGGGAGGCGCCTCGCCGCCGCGGCCCCCCGACGCCGGCTGCTGCCAGGGCCCAGAGCAGCCACCGCAGCCTCTCTGCTCCCAGCGCTCCTCTCCCACTTCGGAAGGTGCCCCCACAGAGGCCAGTGGGAACGCCGTCCGAGCGGGGGGCACCGCCCCCTCGCCCGCCCAGCAGCACCACGAATGCGGCGACGCGGACTGTCAGGAGACCCCCGAAAATCCGTGCGACTGTCATAGGGAGCCATCCCCCGAAACCCCAGACATCAATCAGCTGCCGCCATCCATCCTGCTCAAGGTGGGTCCGGGCGAGTGGCGCGGGGATGCGCGCTGTCCCCCAACCCCGGCCCCCGCCTCGGAGGTTTTCTCTCTCCTCCCTCTAAGCACGGAGGAGGGGGTTCCCTGACAGCCGGAGACGTCCGAAGGGGAGATTGGGAAGCCACTGGGGAGGATGCCTATGGCATATTATTGAAGTAGAAAAACTTGGAGTGTACTAAATGTCTTTTAATAGCTTGGGTCTGTTGCGCATAATTCAGGGTTCATCTATTATTAGATTCCCAGGCCAGTGGTTTAGAAACTATTCGTAAGTTTTGTGTGAAATATTGTTTTATCACTTGAGCAGTTTACACTGACTGGGTGAAGACTTTGTATATTAGTGTTTGAAAGTCTTCAAACAGTATTTTCAGGTTTGATAGCTGCTAGTTGATGTCAAAAACAGTTAATTTTATTGATCATTTACCATGATCAGGCACTGTGCCAGAGCTTTATATACATAATATCTCATTTAATCCTTCAGTTAACGTTGTGAGAGGAATATTGTTAACATCCTTACTTTATACAAGAAGAAACTGATATTTCAGTGCCATGTGCCTACAGTAGTAAGTCAGGCAGAAGTGGTCTTTGCTCCTACGGAGCTTACAGTCTAGTGGGGCTTGAAGAGGTTGAATGACTTGCCCAAGGTCACACACAGACAGTAAGGGGCAGATCTGGGGAATTTAGGCCTGCCTGACTTGAAAACCCTTTTATTTATGCTGTGCTGTATTACATTTTAACCCTTACATAAAAGCATACAGATTACCAGAAGGTAAGGACAAATGTATTTTTTGTTGGGGGATAGATGAGTGGGGAAGAGGTAGGTGTCTTGTGGGAGCCTTGTCTCGCAACTACTAAGTAAAATTTGCAATTTTGTCAATGCTAGTGCTAGTCACTTAGTTATGTGATAGTTTGTAGTAAGCTATTATTAAAAAGTTATTCTTTCCCTCATTTTCTCTCTTCTCTCCCACCCCCACATCTGCAGCTTTCTGAAGCTTAATAAATATAAACCCGGTTACTCAGTGTGGATGATATTTAAGACTAGATAGAAAAACCTAGATAAGAATTTGGTTACTTTTATTGTTACTGAAGTAAGTGTCATCAATTATAATTGTTGACAGTATAATTATATACTGTCAACAATATACTTCGATTAGACTTTTTGCGTATTTGTAATCCTGTGTGTTTGGGTCTGTTTTATTGTGATATTAATATTTTTGTAAATAATATAGCAAAGGAGTGGGAAAGCTTACCTTTTCCTTGTGTCCAAATGTAATTGTTTAATTTACAGAGGTGTATTTTTGGAGGAGTAATTGCCACCTCTGTATGTTCAGGGTGTGCATTTTAGGGCGGAGGAAACATTCTTGAACCTTTTAAATTAGTGGATGACATGGACAAATTAAATATCAACGAATACTTGGTATAGAGGTTTGATTGCTGTCTTGTTTGGTAAGTAAAACTGTTTAAAAACAAAACAAAAACCAGGTACTTCCCACTTTCTACCTAAACCATTATTATTTCATGAAATAGAGAATATTAATACAAAAACAAAAGAAAGAAAAAAAAGGTGGTAGGACATGATTTGATAATAAAGAGACTTATATAGAATAAGTTTATTTCATTTGCTACATTGTTCTTTTCCACATTTTTGCTAGGGACTGTTGAAAACCTGATCTAAGGGACATTTGGGGAAATTACTCATTGGACTTACCTATTGTGTTGGAGTATTTAGACATGTTATATAGATTTCCATTACTTGTATTAGAAACTTGGATAAAGATACTCTGTGTGGTTTTCATGGTCCTGGTGGTATTCAGCACAGAGTGAGTCAGACTGTCTGGAATGAATTGAAATCGAAGTTTTTTAGTGTTTACCAACTGAAGTAGAACTTTCGGGGATAAGGCTTTGGGGGGCAGAGGCTCTGGTGACACAGATAGTGTTCATTGTTCTATCTTCTCCCCTAAGTGCAGTGCCTGGCATTTAATAGCACTCAGTAAATATTGATGAACAAGTGAATGACCAGGTTTTTAGGAACTCTGGGCTGAGACTCTGGGTGAATATGCCATGCCAGTAGGGAAGTCTCTAAGAAGTGTTTCTATCCTGAGTTGTTGTTTTGAGCCACAGTAGAGCCATTGGATGGTGAAGAGTTTCTGGCTCTGTTTAGGCGTGGAGAAGAGAAGACTTAGGGAGCTATGACAATTTTCTTTACAGTACCAGAGAGTTGTTGCATAGAGAGGCACAAATCCATTATCCCCATTAGAAAGTATGTCCTACTCCCCTGATAATGGGCGATAACTTCTATAATTGTATTGCTGCGGCCTTTGTACCAGAAGTTACTACAGTTGTAGAAAAGGGGGATGTGGAGGGGAGAGAGTTTGGGAGAGAGACGTGAGGAAATGTGATTCAAAGATGTTTTTAGGGAAGTTGACTCAAACTACCATACTTGCTCAGTTTTTTCCAGGTATGGCAACAGCAAAAGAAAACTAAATTCTTTCTACTGTGGTTCATAGGCAGATTTTTTGGCCCAATATCAATAGGGCTTTTTCTTTTTCAATTTTACTTTTATGTAAGTAGTATTACTTGCTTTAAAATATTCAAATAATGCCCGTAAAGCAAAAGTTGGCCTTGGTTCACCCCCTACTCTCCTATCTAGTTTTCTCTCCAGAGGTCACTAACCACTGTTATCAGTTTAGATTTTTCTTCTAGACTTGTACTGTGGAGTACCGTAGCCACTAGCCACATGTTGCTATTTAAATTTAAAGTAGTTAAAATGAAATAAAGTTTAAAATTCAGTTTCTCAGTCACAGCAGCTGCATTTCAGGGATCAGTAGTCATGCGTGGCTGGCAGCTACTGTACTGGACTGTGCAGTTCCAGAATATTTTTTTCTTTGTAGAGAGCCCTGTGTAAAACTTCATAGCCTTTCATAAATGGCATCAAAATGTACATGTTCTGCAATTGTTTTCATTAACAGTATGGTTTGGAGGTTTTTTTTTTTTATTAGTGAGTGTATGGTTTCCTTCATTCTTTTTAACTGTTGTATAGTATCCCATAGTATTATGCCATACTATATTTATTTCAGTATGGTATAATTGGATGTTTTCAATTTATTACTATTGTAAACAATGCTAATAGATGTTTTCTACGCACATGTGGTCATTTTTCTAGGGTAGATTTCAAGAAGTGGAATTTCAGGGTTGAAGAATGTGATTCTCTGAAAATTTAAAAAGTCCTTTCTAACTGTAGGAGCTCTGTAAAGATGAAATGAATTTTTTCTTAAAATGGTGAACTTCATTGGAAATCATAATTATGTAACTTCAGGAAGATACCTTTGAGGTCATCTTGTCACTCCCTACTTGTTATGCATGAAGAAACAGGCCTGTAGAAGTGATATGGCTTACCCCAAGACATTTCAGATAGTGAATGGCAGACCCTGGGCTAGAACCCAGCTCAGTGTTTCCAGGTTTAGAGATCTTTTCAACATATGGTGTAAAAGGGCTTAAATAGTCTTCTCTCAGAAATTTATGAAAGAGATTCCTGAATTAGGGAGTGGGGGGAAGCTTACACCAGCCAACATCTAACCATTGTGAGTCAGAGGCTAATTTTATAATTGGGTCTGTAAGGTTGAATTGTGTCTTTAAATATTAGACATTTGAGAAGCAGGGAATGGCTCTTCAAAGATCAACTGTGGGAATAGCATTTTCTAAATTACTTAAGCTTGTTACATATGATCTTGGACTGGAAAATGGATTGTTTTGGATCACATAAGCTAGCTTCAGTCTTTGCTACCTGTTGCCTTTATTACTTTAAGCAACCTTACCTACTGATATCACAATTAGATTTTTATATAGTGGATCCACTATAACAGTTTTACCAAATGATAGCAATGGAATATTTTTAAGTAGTAGCTATTTGAGTAACTGGGTATTTTGAATCTATATTTAAATTTTAGAGGCTTTGTATGCTATATATTTAGATATCTTGCTCTCTGTCAGCAGACTATTTCTTTCCAAAGGAAACCAGGTGAGAGACCCAAAATCTATCACCACCATTAGAAAACCACTTCACCATGAATGCATCTCTGATAATGTATCAGTAGTTGTTAAATTTGTATTTTTATAGCTTTATTATGAACAGGTTGCTTTAGTGATCAAGGAAGAGTTTTATAAGAGAAGTGTGCTTTGGAGGAAAGCTTATGTATCTGATCTATTTTTTCAAATATGAAAACAAGGATAAAAGCAATGACAATGGGAGTTGAAAAAAAGTGATGCGACTTTTTAAAGCTTTGAATGTAGATTACTAGTGGGTAAGAGGAGCTAAGTTACATGTAGCTTTTCATGAGTGCTTTGACTTAAGGCTCCAGTGCCAGATAAATTCTAGAAAGTATGGCTCTGGAGTTCTAGGGATGGTTTAGCCAGTGCTAAAATGGAGTGTCCTTAGGAAGTCAGGTTCAAGATTGTTCTTTGCTGGAGAATGCCTAGTAATCTTGGATAATTTAATCAAATCAGGCTACCAAAAGGTGAGATTTTTTTTCTTCTCATTTTGAGAAGTCTATACATTTTGGTGCCTTGTAAGGAGTAGCTGTCAAGGGGAGTAACCTTAAGCTGTTCTTTACCAACTTAAGATACCAGGTTGTATAAATGATAGGGAGTGTAAGGGAAGATATGTGAAGGCAAATATGGAAGCATTTAATATTAAAATAATAGTTTCTTAAAAAGTTACTTATCTTTGGTTAAATATCCTGTTTTATGCTTATCAAGAATCTTGAAGCAACAAACATATTGTCCAGCACTGGGAAATACAGCCATTATTTTGTAATGACTTTAAATGGAGTATAACTGTAAAAATATTGAATCACTGTGTTGTACACCTGAAACTAATATAATATTGTGAATCAACTATACTTCAATTAGAAATAAAGAATCTTGCCCAAGTCTTGGCCACTTTGGTGTTCAAGTGATGTGGTAAGGGCATCCATGTGGTGGAAGAAGCTAGCAACAGTGATGGGAGATTGGTTACATACATACATACATGCATGCATTCCCTCACTCTGCCCTCTGACAGGATCTTTGAGCAGCAATACCCAAGACAGTGAGTACACTTAGTGTCCAGATTTTAGCTTCTAAATATCATTCTCTGCTAAAAGGAATCAGTGTTCCTTGGAGAAATGACTGATTCCACGGCTGGGACAAGTAAAGCACAAGATGAGCTTGGAATATTTTGAGCCAGAATGCAAGGAAGTGCTCAGAGAATAATGGAGATATGTCAAAAGAACACATTATTTCATAGTGTCTCCTCCCAAAACACTTTTTAAAAAGTCTTGTTTTATTGACTTTTGTGACTGGCTTTCGAATAAAACTTATTCTTGTGTAAATACCTGACTTTGCTATAGACTAACACTCTATGTAGTAACAGTTGGGGGTTTTATTAGTTTGCTGTGCTTTACATTTTAATGATTAAGTTGTGAGAAATTATTTTACAGATTAGGAAATAGTTTAAGAATCTGTGACTTCCCTATGGCTGTACGGTTAGAAAAATACCAGAAAGGGAATTCCCTGGAGGTCCAATGGTTAGGACTCACCGCTTTCACTGCCGGGGCCCAGGTTCAATCCCAGGTCGGAGAACTAAGATCCCCGCAAGCCCCGTGTGGCCAAAAAAAAAAAAAAGTACCAGAAATATGTTTTGTCTCTGTTTTTCTAAATGGTGCTTTGTTCAACAGACTGTTTAGTAAATTTTACTTTCAAGCTTTTGGCAAGCAATATAAGTAGAATATTTAAGAAAGAGGCAAGATATGGTGTACATAGGAAAAAAATTGAAAAGGCCAAAAAAGTTAAACTGACATAGAGAAGATAGTCAATATAAAATAGCTACACAGATTTACTTCTTATATTTCTATAACTTGCATGCTCGTAAGCCTTAACTCCTTTTTGTAGTAATATCTGATAGCAGATAAGATCTCTTCATCAAGAAATGAAATGGCCAAATGTAGGTGTTGGCATGGTTGATTTTTAAGTACTATAAAGGTCTGTGGGATATGTATGACCAAATGTTAAGCAATGATACGTCCTCTGGAAGTTTTTTTAGTCTGAAATATCTTCTGATACCTTATGTCAATGCCTCAGTCAAAAATAGAATCTTCAAGTTTTAGAAATATTTGGATATTGGCCTGGTAGTGATTAGTTCAGATTATATCAGTAATATGGCTTGTACATTTTCTGGTAATTAATAGCTTAGTTACATTGTCCAGATCTGCCAGTAAAGATTAAGAATATTAAGCATGTTTTCAACCCAGGTCCTGACTAGAAGTCATTGTTGTTTCCCAATATCCATTCGCCTTATTTTATTTTTAGTAACAGTACCCATCGTGTTCTAGTTAGGCACATGATTACCTAACTAGAGACTTTCTTAGCCTCTCATATAGGGGTGGCTATGTGACTAAATATTGGATAACAGGATGTGAATGGAAGCAATGTATATGACTTCCAGATCATACTATAAAAGGCAGCTGCTTGTCCTTTTGCTTCCTCTTCCCTTTTCCAGGGCTAGACCACCTGTATTAAAAGAGTAACCCATTTTCAACCCTATAAATTCGGGCAGTGATGAAAGAGCAACAAGACATAAGATGATAGATCCCTCGATCTAATACAGCGTTAGAGTACCTACTTGGCTTGGACTTCTGTCACGCTCAAGACGTTGCTAACAGGCCTGTGTTAAAGTAAGCAATTTCCTGGCTTGATGCAAGTGCCATTTCAGTTTTTTCATTGTCATTTTTTCCTCTTTCTTATTTAGCAAAAATGTTCCAGGCCAGTCCTTTACAGACCTATGTTCTCTTTCTTCAAAGCAACCTTTGAAATGTTCTTTCTCTTGAATCTCAGATGATCCAGAGATAATTCAGAAATGCCTTTGACCATATAATCTTGAAACCAGTGAATAAATCTCATGTCTTAGTGTCTCCCACAGAAACCTAGGTACATGTGCACAGATGTTTGTTAAATGAGTTAAGAAAATAGCATGGTGCATAGTAGTTTTTTTCTGAGGAGTTAGGATAGGGGCGAGATAGCATTTTAATGACAGAAAGAAAAGGGGGAATATTTAAACACGTGTTAGTTAATTATTTCTGTTTAACAAATTATGCAGTTTAAAACCACAAACATTTATTATCTCATATTTTCTGTGGGTTAGAATCCCTTTGTGGCTTAGCTGGGTCCTTCTGATCCAAGGTCTCTTACGAGGTTATATTCAGGTGTTTGCTGGGGCTACTCGACTGGGACTTGAGAATTTTCACCCAAGCTTACTTGCATGGCTTTTGGCAGGCCTCAGGTCCTTACTGGCCGTTGGCCAGATGCTTAAGTTTCTTGCCATGCCATTTGGGCTTCTCCATAGGGCTAATCACATAGAGCAACAGAGTCAAGAACACTCAAAATGGAAGCCACAGTTTTCTTAATCTAATCTCTTCTGCCATACTCTGTTCATTAGAAGTGAGTCAGTAAATCCAGTTTACCCTCAAGAGGAGAGAATTACACAGGTGTAAATACCAGCAGGTGGGGTCATTGAGGGCCATTTTGTAGGTTGCCTACCACAAACCATATGCAAAGATCTATTAAATATGCATTGGTATTTTAGCTGAGTATTTTGCCTTTTTACTTTTATCCATCTTTGCTGGTACTGGTTTTATCTTTACTCACTAATTTCCTTTCACCTGAATAAATAAGACCCATCTAGATCTATCTAGATTAGTCAATTTTGTGTTAATGATAACAATCCTCTCACTTTTACAAAGGAGAAAACTAAGGTTCAAAGAAGGTACGATCGAAAGTCGGACATATTTTAAACAAGGTGTTTCTTGGTTCCAGTGACTATGTTCCACGAATCTTCTCTTTGTTAAGGGACAAATCAGCCCTTTAAAGCCATGTAGTCCTTTAACCTTAAACAAATGATCTAGTCTCTCTAAATCTCTCTAAATTCTCTCATCTATAAAATGAGGGGAACAAGCATTAAAAATATCCACCAGAGAAGGACTTCCAGCTTTGGCTGCATGAAGAGTTTGGTGAATCCTCTCCACAAACACAAAATAAATATATATAAATTTTATATATATATTATATATATATATATATAAAATAACTGGGAAGAATTGCCCAAAACTATTTGGGCTTTGGAAATCGACCAAAAGCACACAACAAAATGAGACGCATTTATTCTTAGGAAAACTACTAGAGCTTCAGGTAAGAATAGTGGAGGTCTACACCACACTTGAATGAGGCCCCTACTGTACCCTCGAACCCCAGTACCTTTGGCAAGAATCAGGAGCTTGGAAAACCAGCAGCTTAGGTGTCTTAAGAGGGTAACTTAGTTTGGGGCAATAAGTAACCTGTGTTTGTCAACTAAAAGTGATGAACTTGTTAGGAAAAAAATGGTGAAAACCCACATATTTGCAAGTCTCATGTTGTGGTGCCAGTTGGGATGAGTGGGGGACGAGCTAGGAGTTTAACAGGCAGACCTTGGAAAAGAGAGAACCATAAAGGGATAATAAGCTCTTAACATATCCTTGGCTTACTCTGAAACTATGCATATGTGCAGGGGAGACTTGAGAGTATCTAGCAGAAAGCAAGGGCTAAAGCAGACTTGAGTATAAGCCTTGAATATGCTTTTCCCATCCCACGCACAGATTGGAGAGCAGACTTGAGATGTTTGAGCATATCTTTGCCCAAATAACTAGCTGGAAACTAAGCAATTTAGACACAGGTTGACCTCCCTAGGAAGCCAGGCTAAAAAAAAAATATGAATAAGAATTAAAACTTGAGCAGAGACATTCAAACTTCAGGGGACTCATATCCTACCATTTAAGGCCAGGGAGATTAAAGTTGAAAAAAAATTCTGAAAAGTAAATCAAATTCCAGAGTTGCTACAATATGTTATCTAAAATGTCTGGTTTTGAATGAAAAATTGAGACATGTAAAGAGACAGAAAAAAGTGGAACCTATACTGAGAGAAAAGAAAGCAGTTAATAGAAACTGAGTAGGCACAGATATTAGACTTAGCAGATAAAAACTTTAAACTGCTATTATAAACATGTTAAAAGAATGGAAGGAAACATGATTTAAATTATAGAAGAATATGATAACATTGACCCAACAAATGGGAAATCTCAGTATGAAGAAGTGGAAAGTATAAAAAAGTATTCTTTGATGCTGTTGCAAATAGAAGTGTTTTCTTATTTCATTTCTGATTTGTTCATTGCTAGTATACAGAAATATTTTTTTATTAGCTCTAAATTTTTGTATGTATTTTTTTTTCTGTATATAAGATCATGATATCTGTGACTATGGAACATTTTAATTCTTCCTTTCTAACCTGGATGCCTTTTATTTCTTTTCCTTACATAATTGCCCAGGCCAGAATCTCCAATACGATGTTGCATAGGAGTGGAGATGGTAGAAATCTTTTTCTTGTTCCTCATCTCAGGGGAAAACATTCAATCTTTCACTATTAGGTATAATGATAATTGTGGAACTTTTATAGATGCCATCTATCACATTAAGGAAGTTTCCTTTTATTCCTAGTTTTCTGAGTATTTTTTGTCAAGAAAGGGTATTGGAGTTTGTCAAATGCTTTTTCTGCATTAATTGAGTTGGTTGGGTTTTTTAAACCTTCATTTTATTAATATGGTTAAATGGATTAATATGTTAAATGGATTTATTTTTGCATGTTGAACCATCTTTGCATTCCTGGGATAGATCCCACTTGGCCATGGTGTATGATCCTTTTAATATGCTGCTGGATTCAGTTTGCTAATACAGTTGACCCTTGAACAACATGGATTTGAACTGTGCAGGTTTTCTTACATGCAGATTTCTTTTCAAGAGTAAATACTGTAGTACTACATGATCCTTGGTTGGTTGAATCCATGGGTGAGGAACCGCATATAGGGAGGGCCAACCAAAAGTGATACTTGGGTTTTCGACTGCATTGAGGGTCAACACCCCAAACCTCTGCATTGTTCAAGGGTCAAATGTATTTTGTTAGGATTGTTTGCATTTAAATTCATAAGGAACGTTGGTCTATAGTTTTCTTGTGATGTTTTTGGCTTTGGTATGAGGGTAATGCTAACCTCATAGAATGAATTAGCAAGGGTTCCCTCATGCTCCAATTTTGGGAAGAATTTAAGAAGAATTTGTATTTGTTCTTCTTTAAATATATCACTATTGAGGCCATCTGGTCCTTGGTCTTTCTTTGTTAGAAGTTTTTAGATTACTGATTTAATATTTCTACTTGTTATAGGTCTATTCAAATTTTCTATTTCTTCTGAGTCAGTTTTTTGTAGTTTTTATGTTTCTAGAAGTTTGTTTCCTTTAGGTTATCTAATTTGTTGGCATACAGTGTTCATAATATTCTCTTATAATTCTGTTTTTGTAAGGCTGGTAATAATGTCTCTATTTATTCATGATTTTAGTAATTTGAGTGTTTGCTTTTTTTTCCCTCTCTTGGTTGTGTTCTTAGCTTCTCCCATATCATACTTCCTCTTTAGGACAGTCCATAACAATGACTCTTTTAATAATGGCCACTTGTACTTAAGATGGTTTTCTGTTTTTAAAGTTGATTTTTCATGGCTGGAAAGGCGGCCACCCCCTTGCCTGTTGTGCCCCCTCGCCCTTCACACAACACACTTTCATAGGGAACCTGGTGCTAAACCATTCATAGATGACCTGCTTCTGGGTCAGGGTGTCTTACATAGCAGAGCAGCTCCCTCACTGCGATCTATTTAAAGTCAGCCCTCGACAGAAAGGATAAATTAAAAAAAAAAAAAAAAAAAAAAGGGTAATTTTTTCTAACTGATGAAGACCTTTTCATTGCCTTTAAAATTTTTAGCGCATATTATGTGGTTCCTTTTTTATTCACAGATATTTTCCAATTTATCCCTGGATGAGCGTTGCCTTTCTGCATCATTGGTTTGCAAGTACTGGCGTGACCTTTGTTTAGATTTCCAGTTTTGGAAGCAGCTGGATCTTAGTAGTCGTCAGCAGGTATGGATTCTAATTCTAAAGAAACACTCAGGTTGACCTATTCAAAAAATATCTTTTTCCTCCTCAGAAATCACTTCTTTCACGCTGTTTTTCAAGATAGTTCAAATGACTGTAATCTATAATTCTGTGCTTTAGTAATTTTTTTTCAAATTCAAGTTGAAGCTAGGTTCCTATGATGAAGAATACATTTTTTAGTTTGGATTGGTAATTTTGGGTTGGTTCTTAATCCTCTTTGTCTTAGTCCTCTTCATCCCCCCCCACCAGTTTTTACTACCTTTAAAAAGAGTTATTAAACTTTTCATTTTTTGGAGGGGTCATTTTATGAATATTAGTTTAATAGTAGAAAATAAGGCAAACATTTATATAGTGCTGCTGATGTGCCATGTACATACTGTTCAGTGAGCTTTATATGTATTTATTTGATCAACCATCTTATGAGTTGATACTATCATTATCCCTATTAATTTATTATTATTATTATACTTTTCATAGCAGTATACTTATAATGTTATTTTGTGTGAAGAAATGGAAGCAAAATGGAATAAGATGTTTTGTTTTAATTTTCATTTTGATGAATTTTCTAATCCTCCCCATTGCCCGACTGCCAATATGTTTATATGGTGGCATAAATTAGGAAAGAAGATAGTTAATAGTGCTTATTACAAATAATTTGTTGGACTTGTTAAATTCTTCCCTTAAACTTGGTTTTCAGTGCTTGGCATTGGAAACATAAAAAAGATATCCAATAAGAATAGGATTTTATTAGACTACTAAACCTGCTCTAAATCCTTCCATGATATTGTTAGTGATGTGCTGCTAAATGTTTAACAGCTGGCTTTCAAAAACAAATGAGCAAAGAAAAAGCCCTGATTTGTTATATTTTCCAGTTTTTGTTGTACAAATATTTTCACCATGACCCATTTCAAGCTACCAATGTGATGTCACTGAATGTAGTGATATGACTGACTTCGAAAGTGGTATATACTATAGACTTGTGATTTGGTACAAGCCAACTCCAACACACCAGTGGTAGCATTTGTGTGTGTTTATAAACACATGTACTTTAAACAAAATAAGCAAGTTCCTGAGCATTTGTGTATGAGTTTTCTTTTTGTTTTACTGCCTCATTGGTAAGAGGTTAAGACAGTTATAGAATTAGTCATTTACCTGTCCAGGTTCATGAAATTTGTGTCCAGGGGGAATGGTGAATATTTAGTTGTGGCTGGTACAGTGGAGAGAGGTAACGTGAAGTAATCCATTGGCTCTTTACTTCATTAGTCTTGGTTGTCTGAGCTATTTGTTACAAACTCAGACTAAGAAGAGCTTTTCCCCTCTCCTGGTAGTTAGATCTGGAGGTGAAAAAAGAAAAAAAAAAAAAGAGAGGTATGCTGTTTCCAACAAGCGTAAACAAAGGTATTTTCAGCCTTGGCTCTTACTCCTTGTATCCCTAAACACTCCAATTCTTTCCTTTTTCCTTTCTTTTTTTTTTTTCAAATAAATTTATTTATTTATTTATTTTTGGCTGCGTTGGGTCTTCGTTGCTGTGTGTGGGCTTTCTCTAGTTGTGGTGGCCGGGGGCTACTCTTCATTGCGGTGCATGGGCTTCTCGTTGTTGCAGTGGCTTCTCTTGTTGCGGAGCACGGGCTCTAGGTGCGCAGGCTTCAGTAGTGGCACGCAGACTCAGTAGTTGTGGCTCGTGGGCTCTAGAGTGTAGCCTCAGTAGTTGTGGTGCATGGGCTTAGTTGCTCTGTGGCATATGGGATCTTCCCAGACCAGGGCTCAAACCTGTGTCCCCTGCATTGATGGGCGGATACTTAACCACTGCGCCACCAGGGAAGCCCTTCTTTTTCCTTTCTAAATTTCATCATGTGCATTTTCTCTCATCATTATTTTTGCACAAAAGACTTGAATAATGTTAACTCTGTTTTCTTTTTTTGGAAATATGATTGGGCAGGGAATGTGTAGAGGTTGGTTTTTAAAATTTGTTTAAAGAATTGAGATGGCCATATGAATTTTTCAGCAGATGAATTTTAAGGTTACTTACAGGTAGCTTTGAGTCTTCCGAGAAAAACATTTTTTTTTTTTTTTGCGGTACACGGGCCTCTCACTGTTGTGGCCTCTCCCGTTGCGGAGCACAGGCTCCGGACGCGCAGGCTCAGCAGCCATGGCTCACGGACCCAGCTGCTCTGCGGCATGTGGGATCTTCTCAGACTGGGGCACAAACCCGTGTACCCTGCATCGGCAGGCGGACTCTCAACCACTGCGCCACCAGGGAAGCCCGAGAAAAACTTTTTTTAAATGGACTTTTCTATGAAGTCTTCAGTGTGCTGAAACCCAAAATGATATATTGTCTAAGCTATGGATTTAGTTATATGTAATGTATTCTGATAAAAGTAGTAAAACAATTGAAATTTATATACTTTGGTAGGTATCATCTCATAATAAGTGTGAAAAGTCAAGAGTCATACATCATGATGGCTGATATATACTATTTGTTGGGTTACAAACAGAACCAACTCCAAATCTCAATACAATTTTGTTTGTGGGGAGTTTTTGGTGAGTTTGAAAGTTTAAAGTATGTTTTCCTAATGAGGATAGATTTTTAGGCGTTTAATGAAAACTAACACATACATTATCACTTGGTGTTTTCTGACACCAAATCTGTGTTTTTTTCCATTCTGACAACAAATTCTCTGACACCAAATGTGTGTCCAACAATTCAGTTCAATTATGTCACTAACTCCTGGAGTTAGTGCAGACCTCACAGGTTAAGGGCTCAGTCCCATAAGACTGTCTCCACTTCATATGCCAGTCACAAGTCCTAGGAGCCACCTATACTTTTGACTGACCAGCTGTAAATTTGGAAGTTCCCCCAACCCCCTCCTTAGGTGTGATAATTTGCTAGAATGATCACAACTCAGGAAAATAGTATGTTCACTGATTTATTATAGAGGATGTAAACCAGGACCAGCCAAATGGAAAATATGCATAGGGCAAGGTATGGGGGGAGAGAGTTTGGAGCTTCTATATTGTTTACATCCACATTGACCTCCCAGCACTTTGATGTATTCACCAACCCAGAAGCCCTTCAAATCTCAGTGTTCAAGAGTTTTTATAATCCAGTCTGCAGCTCCCCTTCCCTCCCAGGAAATCGGAGGATGGGGCTGAAAGTTTCCACCCTCTAATCACATGGTGTTTGGTCTTTCTGGTGACCAGCCCCCATCCTGAAGCTATCTAGGGGCCCCAGCTTAAGTCATTTCATTAGTATAAACTCAGGCATGGTAAAAGGGGCTTGTTAAAAATAACAAAAGACATTCCTATCACTCAGGAAATGCCTAGAACTTTAGGAGCTCTGTTCCAGGAACTGGAGACAAAGACCAAATACATTTTTTTATTATACCACAGTTCTTATTATGCTTTAATATTAAGTAAGAAGGTTTTCTTTTGATTGTGGTTTTCATGCTATAATCTAATTATTATTTATTGGGGAGAATTTAATAAAAGAATAGAATGTAAGTTTCTACTTTTAGCAGATTTTTAAATTTATTGCTTTTCTTCTCTCTCATAGGTCACTGATGAATTATTGGAAAAAATTGCATCAAGAAGTCAAAATATAATTGAAATCAACATTTCTGATTGTCGCAGTATGTCTGATACTGGCGTGTGTGTTCTAGCATTTAAGTGTCCTGGACTTCTTAGGTATACAGCCTACAGGTGTAAACAGCTTTCTGACACCTCTATTATTGCGGTTGCTTCTCACTGTCCTTTACTTCAGAAAGTTCATGTAGGCAACCAGGACAAACTTACTGATGAAGGACTCAAACAGGTAAATTTTAGCATCTATAAAATGGTTTTACTTGTATTAACTCAACATTGTTTTCTTGCAGCAACACTTTGAAAGATTGCTATGTTGTAGCAACATACATAGCAACATACATATTGTAATGTTCAGAGACTAAAATAAGTCATCCTTTTTATGTATCTATGAATATTTGGGTTAGTGAACTAGAGTGCCATGGCTGTAATTGATAAATTAACTTTTTTGTGTTTTTTAATAAGTGCCTGAACTTCTTTGACCAGCCATTTTATTAATTTATTCCTTTGTTACTTCAATTTTATGCGAAATTTTGCTTTAGGTAATAACAATATGCAGTTTGGGTCAGCATGAGGTTTTAAAAATTAACTTTTAATTCCTCTTTTATGTTACTAGATGACATGCTTACATGTTTTAAAATATCTTTTAAATGGAAGTCCAAGTTAAGGAGTATAAAATGAAGAAAAAGATGGTAATTACCTATATTAGGTGCAATAATTGGATTAAATATAGTATCATGTGTATTTTCTGGTTGATTCACTTTCTTTGGAAATGGTATTTAAGGTTTCTTGTCTCAGAGTGGATATTGAATGGATTGTATGTGCCAGTCCCTGAATTTGTGAATATTTTGAATATTTAGTAATGTTCCCTCTATTGTACTAGGCACTTTTTGTAGTTTTTATTTAACCTTTGAAATAACTTTGTGGAAATAGTTGATTTAAACTCATTTTGTAAAGGGAGAGATTAAGGCTTAGAGAGACTAAGAAACTTGCCTAATGTGTAGTAGACAGTGGACCTGGGATTTGAAGCTTGGATTCTCCAAAGCCCTACTGCCCTACAGTCTTTCCATTTTTTCCATGCCAATAGACTGTACTCTTCTAGACCTTGAATAAAGGAGTCTGTTCCATGAGGGCAGAGGCTATGCACATTTACCACTCTACCCACAGTGCCCTTGGCAAACATTTGTTGAAAGAAAGAATTAATAATTCCACTCAAGAACTTTGTCAGAACTATTTTTTAAGTTTAGAATTGAGATGTAGTCCTAATAGTTCCCAGGAAAAGCAGAGTATCAGTAAAGTCCTAGACTTAAGTCTGATCTGAGATGAAGTCAGAAATAATATGAAGATCCCTAAATTTATTGATTTATTTAAATATTTATTTATTTATTTGGCTGTGCCGGGTCTTAATTGCAGCACGTGGGATGTTCATTGCCACATGTGAGATCTTTGTTGCGGCATGCAGGATCTTTTTAGTTGCAGCATGCAGGATCTTTTTAATTGCAGCATGTGGGATATTTTAGTTGTGGCATGCAGGCTCTTAGTTGCCGCATGTGGGATCTAGTTCCCTGACCAGGGATCAAACCCGGGCCCCCTGCATTGGGAGCGCGGAGTCTTAACCACTGGGCCACGAGGGAAGTCCCTGAAGATCCCTAAATTTAAACACTGCATATGAATTAACTGAAAGCTCAGTATTAGAAGAAATTTGGAAAGACTATCCTAAATAGTACTAGGTGTGTCAATCCAATTTATGTGTTAAGAATCCTGCAATTTATAAGGGTGCCTATTTTGTCTGCTCAGGCTAATTGTGCAACAACAGTCTTACCTGTTGTAATATTTGTCCTGATCTATTTCTGCTATGTACAGGATTATTCACTAGCAAAGCATTTTATGAAGTTCTTAAGTCTGTTAAAACAAATTAATCTTTGAGGTAAATTATAAATTTTATAGACATGGCGTGATTTTTTTGTGACGGAAATTTCCCAGCAAGTTATACTTCACAATGAAACATTTAAAAAGTCCATGTATTTATTAAGAAATGGATTAAATTTGCTATATATTTAAATCTGATATAACACAAATAGGTACCAGTTGACCAGAGTGCCAAGTGTGTTCCTTGTAAAAATAAGGTCATATTTATGGTTGAAATAGAGGGAAACTAAAAAGTTCTTTAAGGAACAAGACAATATACCAGTTAAGTATTATGAATTTATCTAATATTTACAGCTTTGAGACTAATTATGTAAATCTTCCCTAGAATGTGAGGTATTTTGGAACCCATTAATTTATGATAAATTAGGTGTTTGCTTCAGATTTTTATGGTTTCTGAATTATGAATTAGTTATATATGAAGTAATAATCTGATAAAAGTAGTAAAATAAATCTTTTTCATTCTAAGTAATTTTATAAGTAATTGCATATGAACCTCATTGCAGTACAATGAGTAATCCTTTCCTATGCTTAAGATGGTGCTGTGGTAGGGTGTGTCCTCTTTTAGCCTCTTTCTTCTGTTGGGATAGTGTTACGGTATAGTAGAAAGAGAATGGCTTTCATATATACACAAAATAGAAGTAAAAATTTTATGAAGTAATATATAGCCTTATGAACAGTGCAATTGATATTTTCTGTTCTGTACTATTAAGTTAAATAAATGTTGATCTTGATCCACTCAGTAAATTAATTTCATGACCCAGTGATATTTGATAAGCTCTGATGTGGACTACATTATACTTTTAGTGAATTAACAACTTAAAAATGTATAATAAGGTTTCAAAAGGCCTAGTATGGAGCTTTCATAATTGATTAATTTTCCTGGTATTTTTTTCTTTTTTACTCTTAAACATAGCAATTGATTGAATTGTTGCTTCTGTAGAGCAAGTTGAAAGGTTTGGAAAGCATGGACAGAGAACTAAAGGAATTCAAGAAAATGATGCATGAACAAAATGAGAATAGCAATAAAGAGCTAGAAAGTATAAAAAGGAATGAAATAGGAATTTTGGAGCGGAAAAGTATAATTACTGATATAAAAAATTTAGTAGAAGGATTTAGCATCAAATGTGAGCAGGCAGAAGAAAGACTCAGTGAACCTGAATAGGACAAATGAAATGATCATGTCTGAGGAGCAGAAAGAAGAAAGAATGAAGGAAAGTGAACAGAGTCTAAGGGACCTGTGGGATACCATAAAGTGAAGGGAGAGTGAAAGAGGCAGAAAGAGTATTTTAAGAAATGATATGGCCCAAACTGTTCAAATTTGGTGAAAGACATGAATTTATACGTCCAAGAAACTCAGTGAACTCCAAGCAGGATGATTTCAAAGGGGCCTACATTAAAACACATAATAGTCTAATTTTCAAAAGCTAGAGCCAAAGAGAATCTTGAAAGCAACAGAGAAGTGATTCATAGCATACAAGGGATCCTCAATAGGATTAACAACTGATTTCTCATCAGAAACCATGGAAGCCAGAAAGCAGTTGGCTAACATATTTAAAGTGTTGAAGGAACAATGTCAACCAAGAACTCTGTATCTGGCAAAACTGTTCTCCAAGAATAAAGGTGACATTAAGATATTCCCAGGTAAACAAAAACTGAGGAAGCTCGTTCGTAGACTTGCCTTACAAGAAGTGGTAGAGAGAGTTCTTCAGGCTGAAATAAAAAGACACTAGATAGTAACTGAAAGCCATATGAAGAAAAAAAGAATGCGAGTATAAGTAACCACATAGGTAAATGTAAAAGATAGATTTATTGTATTTTTGGTTTTTAACTATTTTTTTCTATATGATTTAAAAGGCACATGTATAGAACAGTATTTATAAATCTTTGTTAATGGGCACATAATGTATCATCTGTGGTAATAACCATATAAAGTAGGAGGGATAGAGATGTACAGGAATAGGGTGTATACTATTGAAACCAACATGGTAATATTCAAATAAGGTTATTATAAGTTTCAGATGTTAATTGTAATCTCCATGATAACCATTAAGAAAATAACGAAAATATATACATGAAAGTAATAAGAAGAGAATCAAATGGTACACTGCATAAAATCTACCAAATACAAAAAGTGCAGTAATGGAGGAACTGAGGAACAACAATAAAAAAAGTATGAAACATACAGTAAATGAATAGCTAAACGGTGGAAATAAATCATTCTTTATCAGTACTTTAAATATAAATAGATTAAATTCTCTAAAAGGCAAAGATTGGCAGAATAAAAAAAAATAAATCATGCATATAAAGTCTAAAACAGACTCATTTCAGATAACAGACACAATGAGGTTGAAAGTAAAAGAATGGGAAAAGATATTCCACTTAAATACTAATAACCAAACAGAGCTAGAGTGGCTATACAGATGGTCCCCAGCTTATGATGGTTCAACTTAAAATTTTTCGACTTTATGATGGTGTGAAAGCCATATGCATTCAGTAGAAACTGTACTTCAGGTTTTAAATTTTCATATTTTCCCAGGCTGGCAGTATGTGGTATGACACTCTCTTATGATGCTGGACAGTAGCAGTGAGCTGCAGCTCCCAGTCACCCACACAATCATGAGGGTAAACAACTGATACACTTATAACCATTCTGTACCCATACAACTGTTCTCTTTTTCAATTTCAATGAAATTACATAAATACTCAACACTTTATTGTAAAACAGGCTTCATGTTAGATGGTTTTGCTCAACTATAGGCTGATGTAAGTGTTCTGAGCCCATTTAAGGTATGCTAGGCTCAGCTGTGATGTTCAGTGGGTTAAGTGTATTAATGCATTTTTGACTTACGATATTTTCAATTTATGATGGGTTTATCAGGATGTAAGCCCATTGTAAATTGAGGAAGATCTGTATTATCACCAGAAAAAAAATCAATTTTAAGTGAAAAAAGGTTGCAGGAAACAATGAAGGTCATTATGTATTGATAAAAGTTTCAATTAATCAGGAAGATATAGCAATTATAAACATATATGACTCAAACAACACAGCCCCTAAATATATGAAGCAAAAATGGAAAGACTTGAAGGGAGGAAAAGACAGTTTTACATTAGTAGTTGGAGACTTTAATAATCTACTTTCGGTAATGGAGAGAACAACCAGAAAAGATCAACAAGAAACTAGAGGACTTGAACAATGCTGTATGCCAGTTATACCTAACAGGCATATACAGTAGGCTACACTCAACAACAGAAGAGTACACATGGAATATTCTTAAGATTAGATGATATTTTGGACCACAAAACAACGTTTAATAAGTCTGGGAAGATTGAAACCATGCAAGTATCTTTTTTGACTATAATGACGTGAATCTAAGAATCAGTAACACGAAGAAATCTGGAAAATACACAAATATGTGGAAGTTAAACAGCATACTCTTGCACAACCAATCGAACATTGAAGAAATCGCAAGGGAAATTAGAAAATACCTTGAAATGAATGAAAATGAAGACACAGTATAGCAAAAATTATGGCAACAAAAATAATGTTTAGAGAGAAATTTATAGCTGTAAAAGTTTATGTTTACAAAGGAAGAAAAATCTGAAATTAGTAACTTAATTGTACTCCTGGAGGCACTTGGAAAAGAAGAGCAAACTAAACCCAAAGCTAACAGAAGGAAGGAAATAATGATCAGAGTAGAAATAAATGAACTAGAAAACAGGAAAATTATAGATAAAGTCAATGAAACCAAAACTGGTTTCTTTGAAAATACCAACAAAAATGACAAACCTTTAACTATATTGACTAAGAAAAATAGAAGATTCAACTTACTAAATCAGAAATTTAAGAGTAGATATTACCACTAACTTTATAGAAATAAAAAGGATTATACAAGAAAATTATGAACCACTATGTATACCACAAACTGGATCGCCTAGATGGAATGGGTAAATTCCTAGAAATGTAAAAACTGACTCAGGGATAAGTAGAAAATCTGAACAGATTTGTAACAAGTAAGGAGATGGAATCAGTAGTAAAAATCCTCCCAACAAAGCAAAGTCAGGAATCAGATGGGTTCCCTGTTGAATTTGGTTTAACAGATAAAGAAGAATTAATACCAATCCTTCTCAAACTCTTTCAAAATACTTAAAAGAAGGCAACACTTGCTGATTCCTACAAGGCCAGCATTACCCTGATTCTGAAGCCAGACAAAGACACTACAAGAGAAGACAACTACAGACCAACATCCTTAATGACTATAGATGCAAAAATCCTCAAAACAACATAGCAAACAGAAGTCAACAATATATTAAAAGGGTTATATACTGTGGCCAAGTATGATTTATCCCATGAATGCAAGGGTGACTCAACGTACAAAAATCAGTCAATGTAATACACCACATTACCAGAATGAAGGAAAAGACCCCACATAATCATCTTAATTAGCTCAGAAAATGCATTTGGTGAAATCCAACACCTTTTCATAATAAAAAAACACACAATAAACTAGGAATAGAAGGGTCTTTCTCAACATAATAAAGGTCAGATGTGACTAAGCTACAACTAATATCACACTCAATGGTGAATAGCTGAAAACATTTCCCCTAAGTTCAGAAACAAAACAAGGATGCCCAACTTTTGCCACTTCAGTTCAAAATTGTATTGGAAGTTCTAGCCAGAGCAATTAGGAAAGACAAATAAAAAGCTTCCTAATTGGAAAGGAAGACAAAAAACTATCTCTATTTGCAGATAATGTTTTTTATATGGTAAACCCTAAAGAATCCACAAAAAAACTGTTTGGCCTAATAAATGAATAATTCCATTTATCATGGCATCTATAATAATAAAATATTTAGGAGTAAATTTAGTCAAGCAAATGCAAGACTTATACACTGAAAATGGCAAAACATTTTTGAAAGAAAGAGGACCTAAATAAATGTAAAGTCATCCTGAGCTTGTGAATTGGAAGACTTAATATTGTTAAGATAATACTACCCAAAGTGGGCTACAGATTTGATGCAGTCCCTATTAAAATTCCAGTGGTGGTTTTTGCAGAAATGGAAAATCCATCCTAAAATTCATAAGGAATTTTAAGGGACATAGAAGAGTCACAGCAATCTTGAATCCAAAGAACAAAGTTGGAGGATTCATACTTCTTTATTTTAAAACTTACTACAAAGGTATAGTAAATAAAACCATGTAATATTAGCATAAGGATTGACATATAGACCAATGGAGTAGAATTGGGAGTCCACAAGTAAACCCTCACATCTGTGGTCAGTTGATTTTTTTTACCACAGTGGCAAGAACATTCACTGGGGGAAGGAACACTCTTCAAGAAATGGTGCTGGGAAAAGTAGATGTCCACATGCAAAAGAGTGAAACTGGACCCTTACCTTATACCATCTACAAAAATTAATTCTGAATGGGTCAAAGAACTAAATTTAAGAGCTAAAACTGTAAAACTCTATGAAGAATGTATAGGTACAAATCTTCATGACCTTGGATTTAGTAATGGTTTCTTAAATATGACACCAAAAGAATAGGCAAGAAAAGTATAAAACAGATAAGGTGGACTTGATTAAAATTAAAAACTTTTTTTTTTCAAATGACATTCTCAAGAGAGTGAACAGACAACCCATAAAATGAGAGAAAATATGTAGAAATCATATATTTGATAAGGGTTTAATATCCAGAATATATAAAGAACTCTTACCATCCAACAATAACCCATCCCGAACTCAATTCAAAAATTGGCAAAATACTTGAATAGGTATTTATCCAAAGGAAAAATACAAATGGCCCTCAAGCACATGAGAAGATGCCCATCATCATTAGTCATTAGAGAATTGCAAATGAAAATCATGAGACATCACTTCACACCTACTCCAATGGATATTAATAAAAAAAAAAAAAGCAAAAACCAGAAAATAAGAAAGTGCAGTATAGAGGTTCCTTAAAAAACTACAAATAGAACTACCATATGACCCAGCAATCCCACTACTGGGTATATACCCTGAGAAAACCATAATTCAAAAAGAGTCATGTACCAAAATGTTCATTGCAGCTCTATTTACAATAGACCAGAGATGGAAACAACCTAAGTGTCCATCATCGGATGAATGGATAAAGAAGATGTGGCACATATATACAATGGAATATTACTCAGCCATAAAAAGAAATGACATTGAGCTATTTGTAATGAGGTGGATAGACCCAGAGTCTGTCATACAGAGTGAAGTAAGTCAGAAAGAGAAAGACAAATACCGTATGCTAACACATATATATGGAATTTAAGGGAAAAAAATGTCATGAAGAACCTAGGGGTAAGACAGGAATAAAGACACAGACCTACTAGAGAATGGACTTGAGGATATGGGGAGGGGGAAGGGTAAGCTGTGACAAAGCGAGAGAGAGGCATGACATATATACACTACCAAACGTAAGGTAGATAGCTAGTGGGAAGCAGCCACATAGCACAGGGAGATCAGCTCGGTGCTTTGTGACCGCCTGGAGTGGTGGGATATGGAGGGTGGGAGGGAGGGAGACACAAGAGGGAAGAGATATGGGAACATATGTATATGTATAACTGATTCACTTTGTTATAAAGCAGAAACTAACACACCATTGTAAAGCAATTATGCTCCAATAAAGATGTAAAAAAAAAAAAAAGAACGTGCTTCTTCAGATGTGGAGAAATTTGAATCTTCATACATCGCTAGTGGGAATATAAATGGTGCACATACTGTGGAAAACAGTTTGGTGGTTCCTCAAAAGATTAAACATAGAACTATCATTTGACCCAGCAATTCCACCTAGATGTTTACCCCAAATAATTGAAAACAGTGACTCAAATAGATACTTGTTCACTTATTTTCATTGTATCATTATTCACAATAGCTAAGGGGTAGAAACAACCCAACTGTCCATTAAGAGATGAATGAATGAATGAAATGTATGTCATGCAATGAAATATTATTCAGCCTTATAATGGAGTGAAACACTGTACATGTTACCACATGAATGAACTTTGTAAACATATGCAAAGTTAAATAGGCCAGACACAAAGAACAAAGAACACATAAGATTCTACTTAAATTACCTAGTATAGGCAAATTCACAGAAACAGAATGTAGGTAGAGGGCTTCAGGGGCTAGGGGAAGTAGGAAATGGGTACTTGTTGCTTAATGGGTAGGGAGTTTCTATTTGGGGTGATGAAAAAGTTTTGGAAAGAGAGGTGTTGGTTGCACAACACTGAATATAATGTCACTGAATTATATACCTAAATATGGTTAAATAGCAGTTTTCATGTTTGATATATTTTACCACAATAAAGGAAAAAAGAAACATTACTTGTTTTTAGATGCTGAATTTCTGTGAGATAAAGGAAAATGTCAGTCTCATCTAATCTATCTTTACATGTTCTAGTGATATTCAGTCAACTAAGTAAAGAACAAGTATGTAACCTTTATGAGTATCTACCATGGGTAGGGCACTGTTTATATATTCCAACTATATGTTGATACATTTAATTTCTCTTTTGATTCACAGCCACTCTGTGAGATAGGTATTATTTCATTTTTATAGATGAGGAAGCAGTTACAGAGAGACCATAAGTAATTTATCTGAGACAAAGTAATAAGTGATAGGGCTGGCATTCTTATCCAGGGATGTTTTGAGTTCATACTAAATCCACTTAGCTCATTTCCTCCCCTTTTCAGATTACGTGACACTCATTTTATCCCTATAATGATAAGTGATATTTATAATGAGACTGAGAAACTAGAGATCTTGAAAAGCCTCCTTTATCAAAATGTGTTACATTTAGGTAGTTTAAGAATGTTTTAAGCATTCTGTTTCTAAATTAGCATCACAATTTGCAAAGGGAAGTAAATAATATTTTGGGTGCTTTCTATATGACAGGCATTGTATTTTGTGCTTTCACATTTTGTTGTCCAATTTAATCTTCACAGCAGCGCTGAGGTATTTCAGGATGAAAAGTTGAATCTTTTGGAAGTTAAGTAACTTGTCCAAGTTCACATAGTTGGGAAGGTATGGAGCCAATATTCTCATTAAATTTTGCTTGATCTCTGAATCATGTCATGTGGAATCATATCTAGGATTTTAAGCTGGAATTTTTAGTTCAATGACTAGAGAGAAAATTTTCCATCTGTAACTGG
The DNA here is from genome assembly GCF_005190385.1 of Monodon monoceros. Taxonomy (NCBI): domain Eukaryota; kingdom Metazoa; phylum Chordata; class Mammalia; order Artiodactyla; family Monodontidae; genus Monodon; species Monodon monoceros. The sequence goes on along the minus strand of NW_021703768.1, from coordinate 88,700,318 downwards.
GAGTATTGAGCCTTCATGTAATTCAAGAAGGCTTCTTTCTGGAAATTTATCTTTATAGTATTGAATACTTCTAAAAAGTTCTCTTCACATGAATCCTAATAAATAGTGTTCTAATAGCTTCCTTCTTTACCCATTAATAATAATAGAGGTATAAAACATTTATTTAGTACTTTTTTATGCTTTGCAGTGTGCCTTAATAAGCATTTCCATTTGTGTTATTTTATTTAAAATCTTCTCCACAACCCAGTGAGGTATAGGTAGGCATTGTTATAATTCAGCATAAGCCTTCTGAGCCTGAGAATGGAAGTTGGTCAGTTAACTGAAAATCAGTTAAATGATAGAATCACAAAAATCAATATGTACTATAAACATTTTAATTAAAAAATACTATATAACTGTAGATTCATTAGTGAGTCTTCGCGGGCCTCTCACTGTTGTGGCCTCTCTCGTTGCAGAGCACAGGCTCTGGACGCACAGGCTCCGGACGCACAAGCCCAGCGGCCATGGCTCACGGGCCCAGCCGCTCCGTGGCACGTGGGATCCTCCAGGACCGGGGCACGAACCCGTGTCTCCTGTATCGGCAGGCGGACTCCCAACCACTGTGCCACCAGGGAAGCCCTATTAGTGAGTCTTTTGATACAGGGTCAGGGCCTTTTTCTTGAGTTAGAGACAGCTAGTTAGAATTTGACTTTATTTTACTTAAACTATATCAATGATGTGGCACCCATGATTTTCAGTTGTTTTTTTTTTTAAAATTGAAGTGGGACAGGTAGTCACTACTTATGAAGGAATATGGGTGCAGCTTGTTTTAGAATATGATTTTCCCAATATTTTATAACTTTATAGTTGTCACTGAAAACTAATTCATCAGCACTTTTTTATGGCTTTCATTGAACATAAAACATTCAACCTACTTTTTTTAGCAAGAGCTTTCTTTTTCCTTCTCATTTGTCGGTTTATTTAATATCTAATGTAATTATGTTATAATAATTATAATTAGAAAAAACAGGTTTGGGAAGAAATATCACTTTCTCTTGACTGTTTTTTTTCATCTCAGGTTTTATTGACATTTGCTGTTTCATTGTGTTGATTTTTTTTACTGTGGCAAAATCTACATAATATTTACCATTTTAACAGCTTTTGAGTGTGCAATTCCAGTGACTTTAAGTATGTTCACAATGTTGTGTAACCATCGTAGGCTCTCTTCTAATTTCTAATTAGCATACTTTCTGGGCCTATCGAGCTAACTCCTGTAAGTAGAATCATACAATATTAACTCTTGTGTCTGGCTTATTTCACTTGCATAATGTTTTCAGTGTTTATCTATGTTGTAGCATATATCAGTTTCATTCCATTTTATGGCTGAATAATATTCTAGTGTATGTATAAACCATATTTTTTTCTACTCATCTGTTGATGTCTTCCCATGTTTTTAAAGTTAAGCTGCAAAAGTTTTAATCACAGTATTTTAAAATTTGAAACATTAATAATAAGTAACAAATGTTTCTATGTACTGGTGCTAAAATAGCATTTTTGCTGGTTTTCTAAAAGATAAAAAAATCTTTTTAGTGTGTAACAAATTAATCAAGTGATTATTCCATGTATGTTCTCAATTTTCATTTACTCTTGAGTTATAATTATACATCATGCTAGTACAACTAAAAAATAGTATTGGTACACATTTTGGGAGCTTATGTAGCATATTTTCATTGTATTAAATGGAATGTTCTTTAAATGAGGCAAAGTTAGACAATATAAATCTAGGAAAAAGATTCAAATTTGAGTCCTTAAAGAGGGTCAGATGAGTGGCAGTTTGAAAAATTTGCTTTGCTTTCTTTCATATCTCATTGTCTGTGCTACTCTACTACAAATGATGAAACTAATGAATCAAATTATGAAATTGTCATTTTTATGATTTCACAAACGTGAATAGTTAGCATAGTTGGGTGAAGTTACTAGAAGATATGGATTGGGTTTTCTTCACTGTTTTCTTTTGCATGTGTATAATAGTGACAGTGGTGACATATTGGGAATGAAAGTAGAAGGAACAACTTCCCTCTTCTGTTGAAGGTGGCATACCTCATGTTTTAAAAATATGTTCTTAATACTGGTTTTGAGCAGATTTCGTGTGACATTGGAAGACCTAATCTTATTTTTATCCCAGTGGGTCCCATGTTCTGGTTTCAGTTATCTAGATTCTTTGTCGAAGTATATTCTTCCTAAGGTGTTTGTTTTATTACAAAAATAACCCAGTAACAACGTATAGCTTGCTAAAACAAATTCTCAAGGGTGGTGTGCAAAATTTTAATTAAATTTTGAGATGCTGGGAAAATCACCTCCAAATATTTTATAGAAAAATTTGAAAAATACCTTTGGAGTTCTTGAGCAAAATTGTGAATAATCTTAAAGGATTATTACAAAGAAGAAAAGAATAAATCAAAGACAGTCCTTTTTATATTATGTTTATTTACTCTAGTCCATTTTCAGTTCTAATTACTGTCATGTGCTAAAATGAACCATGGATTAATAGGTGGACTAGCTTCATTTAAGTGATAAAGTGGCTACTAACACCCTTTTCATTAAATGATTTCTTCAGGGTTGACTGATGGGTGCCCTTGACATATTATTAGAGTTAGAGGAAGGCTTCTATTACTGTCCATCTGACTTGCACCTTTCCTAGGGAACTCGATATTGGACTTGTATTGATAAAGATTCAGAACCTCTTAAATGACATACTGGGGTTCTATGTCTTAGGTAACTAAGACCATTTACTTGGTGAAGAGTGAGAGTTAGGATTGGACCTGGCATGAGTGTCAGGTGCAAATAGCAGTGAAGGACAGGCTGGGTGTGAATGGATAGGTGTGGTTGGAGCTAAAATTTCACAAGGTTGATAACCTCTTTTACCTGGAAGGGCCCTCAGGGAGGAGTTTTCCAGTATCCAACCAAGGTGAGTGGTGGTATTCATCCTGTCAATATCGGCCAGATAGGTATTATCTTATGATGATTAGTTATTATTTCAGAATGTTCTTTGGTAAAGTAGAAAGTATTATGGAGGTAATTTTGAGGTGTTTGTAGATCCTTTAGCTGTATTGACTTTTTGCTGGGATAAGGTAAGAGTTAAGGATGGGGGGACTTCCCTGGCGTTCCAGTGGTTAAGACTTCACCTTCCAGTGCAGGGGGTGTGGGTGCAATCCCTGGTCGGGGCACTAAGATCCCACATGCCTCACGGCCAAAAAACCAAAACATAAAAAAACACAGAAGCAGTATTGTAAGAAATTCAATAAAGACTTTAAAAATGGTCCACATCAAAAAAAAAAGAGTTAATGGCGGTAAACTTGATACAGGAAGAGATCACCTGGCTGGTGCACTAAGTGTTGAAGTCTCTTTATTGCTCCAGCATCTCAATAAATTGACAAATAAGACACTGGAATAGTGACAGAGGAAAAATATCAACTTTATTACACAGAAAGGCTAGATTGGGAGTGTTTGCTTAGTAATAGAGTTAAATAGGCTTGTTAAACGCTGGAGTTTGGCCAGGGGACCCAGTCATCATCTACTAGGCTGGACCAGCAGTGTCCTGCAAATGTAGAAGTAGATGCTTGCTCCTTGTGGGCAGTTTGTTCTCAAGCGGAAAAAAGATAGAGATGAACTGAACATGTTCAGCTTATTAAATACAAACTAATCAGTGTAGAGACCAGAATTTAGACCAGTTGAACTCCTTCCAGAAGAAGGAAGCAGTGGTAGAGAAGAAGCATTTGCCGTCTATGTCTGTATGTATTTTCTTGATTTATCCATTTTAGACCATCCCAGGGGTCCCCAACCCCCGGGCCGCACAGCAGGAGGTGAGCAGCAGGTGAGTGAAGCTTTATCTGCCACTTACTATCACTCCCCATCGCTCGTATTACCACCTGAACCTCCCTCCCCTGCATCCGTGGGAAAATTGTCTTCCGCGAAACCGGCCCCTGGTGCCAAAAAGGTTGCGGACCGCTGATCTCTGCTGTTTCCTTGCTATGGAAAGATGAGGATTTAGCTCACTATCGTTTTCTATCTCCTATGCCCTCATTGTGTCAAAATAATTCTGTTATAATTTTGATTAAATAAGTATTCAGTATTTACGTTTTATAATTACCTGCCTTTCTTTTCCCTCTGGAATTTTGCTTTTATTGGAATGAATAAATGTCTTTTTGTCCTCATTTAGTTTACTTAGTTTTTATATCTTATTAGTGATGGAGTCCACAGCTTTCCCCCAGTTGCTTTAGTATACCTGTATGTATTTACTTCATCGAATTTATTTTCTTAAAGTAGACAGCAGTCTGGACTTACTGTATATAACTACTCTTGCATTAATGGTCATCTTAGTATCTTATCTTCACCCTTATTCTCAATGTTTTCCTCACCTTGCTGTTCTATTAGATGTCCTATTACCTAGATGTCATGTGTTCTTTCTCTTGATGTATTCTCATGTTTTGTAGAGCACAGATTGTAATAGCTTCCTGATAAAGAATATATGGGAGGTACATCTTTTGAGAGCTTGCATGTCTGAAAATGTCTCTCTTCTACCCTCACACTTAATTCATAGTCTGAATCCTGAGTACAGTATTCTAGGTTTGAAATAAGTATTCTTAAATTATTAAGAAGTTTGTTGCCTTTTTTATCCTTAATCCTCTGTATGAAATCTGATTCTCACTAGAAGTCTAGAATATTTTTTATACCTACGATTATGAAATTTTATGATGATTTGCCTTGATACAGGTCTGCTTTTGTCATTTGTATTGGACATATGAGTGAGTCCTTTTAGTCTGGAAGTCCATATCCTTTCATCTTGGAACATTTTATAGAATTATTTCTTTTAATTCTCCATTTTCACTGTATAAACTTTCACATCCCCACATTTTCTGGAGTGTGCTTCTGCTGTCAGCTGTGCATGGCATACCCCAAAGACCCTATGGTTTCCTCCCCTCAGTGAACTCCAGTCTTTTGCTATTGTGGGAGAGTGGGCAGGGGCAGGCTGTGCAGAAATGAGGAGGTGATCTGAGTGGTTAACTACTTCTTAAGTAGACTTTCAGGAATCCTGGTGGTTTTAAGACCAACCTTGCCCTCACTGCCAGACATACGTGAGCTTATTGGGAGTTTTGTGGTGATTATCATATTGCTTTTCTGCTTTCCCCACTATTGGCTTTGGATTCAGCTTTCTGGCGTCTAAGTAACATGCCATTGTATGTTTGTTCTAGAAATATATGTGCCTCTTTAATGCATTATAAGATCTGGTAGTAGATCTAATAAACATGATGAATACTGACGAACAAAAATGATATTTCACTATCTGCATAACAGTAGTGTTATATGAAATTATCTTTGATTTCTGTTGTTTACAGAGTCACACATACTACTAAACTACTTTGATTTTCTGTTTAATAAGTGAAAGAAAAGCTAAAGTTGATTTAGAGAATAGTAAGAAAATAAAAATGTACTCTCTTTTTTTTCTCATCCATTTTACTGGAATCCCTGATTTCCACCTGTGGACCCAATTTACAACTCTTGAATTAAATAGAACGTGGTGGTATATGAGACCATAATCGTAGTTTCCTTTATTTGTCCATTTTTCAAAGAGGCCTCTTTACAATGAATAACTCTGATCAGCCTTTTCATTCATTCAACAAATATTTACTAGGTATCAACTGACTGTAAGACACTGGGCACCAGGCCTATGTTAGTTAAACAAGCTTCAGTCTTCATGAAGTTTACATTTCTAGTGGAATATATAATTGGTTATAGTGTTACCTAGATTAAAATAAGATGGCTTGTATATATCACCACCCCTGGAAAAACTAACTGAAATTGCATATCTTTCTGATAATATCATTACTTTACTTGAAACAGGACTTGAAAGTTTTTAATTACAAAAATAATATTTATTTTTAAAAAAGTGTAAGAAGACTGATAGAAAAAAAGAACAGTACCCATTATTGCACTGATCAGAAATAACCACTGTAAACACCTTGGTGTATATTTTATCTCTTTTTTATATACATGTGTATAATTAAATATGTATATGTATATTTAAATGTGCCTAATTTGTTTATAAAAATTAAATTTATTATAAAAACATGTACAGTTTTTATTTGTCAAGTGTTTACTTCAATTTAATGGCTATATAATACTCAATTTTATAAAAACACCATAATTTATAACTTTAGGTTTTCTGTATTTCACTATTTAAAAAAAAATTCTTGTGCTAATTTCTTGTAGCTAAATCTTACCAAACACCTTTAGTTAATTATTCCAGTAGTCTTTATGAATAATTTTAAATATATGGAAAATTTGAAAGAATTTTACAGTGAACACCCATATACCCACTACATAGATTGTATAATTAACATTGTAGTATGTTGACTTTACTATGTTATCTATCCAATTATCCATCCCTCTTACATTTTTTGGTAAATATTTAGAAGCTGAGTCATATAATTTTCAGGCAAATTTTATAAAATTTTTTCATTTATGCTAACTAGCCCTCCAAGAAGATTTTTAGTACTAATTTACACTCTTACCAGTGGTGTATCAGCACACTTTGAACCCTTGCCAAACTGGATTTTATTGTCTTAATGTAATTTTTTAGACAATTTTTGATATATAGGTTTTTAGTAAAGTTTCTTATTTTATCTCTAAGATGACTTTCTTTATATGTAATACTTATAAAACATTTATTTATAGTTTGCTTTGATCATCTAATTTCTACTGTAGATTTTGAAAAATTATATAATTCGTTCTTTGTTGAACTTAATGTTTTTTAAGGGGAACATTGTATCTGTTCAGTAGCTATTTAAGGTACACTTGAGATTTCAATCAGGAAATCACTAGTCCTGTTTTTTTTTTTAGTTTATGCAATACGTGTGTAAATAAGTATTAACTAGAATATTGGCTATAGCATATTCAGTCTTTTTTCTCTTTCACAGAATAAATGAGCCGATGGAGAAAAATGATACATTGGGGCAATCAGAACTAGAAGTAGAATCTCCTGAATTAAATATTCGTTCACTCACTGGACCTTTGTCTCACTTCTTGGACCTTGGTTTTATTCCTTGGACCTGTGTTCCATTCAGTCTAACACTATGACTGATAAAAAGACTCAAGAGAAATTAAGACATGAATTTGAAGTGTTATGGAATCTAGGCACCTAGGTGGGCATATAGTATGTGAGGCAGTTGAAGCAAGGAGATAATTAGAAGGTGAAAAGGCTTACACAACACTATTTTAAATAATAGTTTGCCTACATTCTATTTTAAGAGTAATTTATAAACAATTATTTAACTTTGGTATGGCTATTTAAAAAAATTTTATGGAAATCCCACTAGAAATATGTCACCTTTGTTATTTTTGGAGCATTCAGTCAAATCTCTTTGTTTACAGCTGGGCTCAAAATGCAGAGAACTCAAAGATATTCATTTCGGCCAGTGTTACAAGATCTCAGATGAAGGCATGATCGTCATAGCTAAGGGCTGTCTGAAATTACAAAGAATATACATGCAGGAAAACAAATTAGTAAGTACTTGTTACCATTCTTGTGTTTTTCATTTTGTTTCTAACTCTTGAATTCCTTATAACTTAGCTTATAAATTTTTTTCTGCTTATTTTTTTGGATGGTTTAGAGGCAGATTCTACTTAAAAGCAAGAATCTTCTCAAAACAATGATTTGTATAAATTGGTTTTATAACTGTGTGGGTGCTTGTATGTGGTACTTACATGTTAAAAATTCTTCATTAGCGTGTGCTAATGTGCTTTTTTCTAAACTCTGACAGTGGAAAAAATTAATTTGAAAAAATTAAATTTGGCTGCCAAATATAAGTATGTAGTTGTCGTTCCTTCTGATTCCCCTAGGGATTGTAGTAATTTTAGATAGTTAGGAATTTTTAATATTCGGGAAGATGTATGCTTGTGAAATAGAGCCTTTCACTTAGTATGGTGTAAAATGGGACTCGGTAAATTGAGACAGATAATCTTGTTTTTAGTTGTAAAGACTACTAGTTTAGTTACATAGGTTTTATATTATATTTTAAGCACATGTGTAGGTAACTCATTTACACTTATTGTATATTATAAATATATTTAAAGCCATGTAATTTTCTCTTATTGAGATATACTTTATATATCATAAAATTCACCTTTTTAAAGTGTACAGTTCAGTGTTTGTTAGTATATTCACAAAGTTGTGCAGTCATCATCACTAATTCTAGAACAGTTTTATTATCCCAGAAGGAAACCCTGTGCCCATTAGCTGTCACTCTTCATTTCCCCTTCCTCTAGCCCATGGCAACTGGTAATCTACTTTCTGTGGGCTTTTGTGTGTTCCAGTCATTTCATATAAATAGAATCACACAATATGTGGTCTTCTGGGTCTGCCTTTTACATACCATATTTTTTCAAAGTTCATTCCTATTGTAGGATGTATCAGAGCTTCATTCCTTTTTATGGCTGAATCATATTCCAAATCCATTTAATATTGCTTTGATAGGTATATAGTACAGGTTAACAGAAAAAGTTGTCACTGGGGAGGCATTAGTAGAGTTCTCAATGTTGAAAAATACTGTACGTTAAAATGTAGGCAAGGTGGCCCTGAATATGTATATTTACAAAGAAGATTTGCTTTTTAACTGTATCTTCAAAATAATGAGATCTTTTTGTTGCCCCTTGGAGTTAGTTTACAAAATTTGATAAATACCTCTCACATAGTAATGTAAGTTTTGAAAGGTCTCTGGAAGCCTCAGCACTTCAAGTGAGACAACGCTTTTTTTTTTTTTTAAGATTACAGTTAGAAAAGTTGAAATACTATGAATTAAAAGTAAACACTTTTATTACCATGTAGAATTATCTTTTTCTGTGAAATTACACAGTAAAAATACTTCCTATTCCTGTTCACATTTAATACAAATTTAATAATCACTCCTGAGGCATTATGTTCTTGTGGATAGAGTAAGGTCTTCTGGGTAAGAGAGAATGAATTTTTGAATCCCAGTATCCATTTACTTGCACTGTGACATTGGGAAAGTTACTTAAGATCTTTGAACCTCCTTTGCAAATGGGGTTATTAGTATTTGTATTTTTGCAGGTTGTGGTTTTGAGGAATAAATGATATAATGTCCTTAAATTGTCTAGTATAAACTCTGACTCATAGAAGACAATAAAAAACTAGTAGTCTTTATGAGAACTTGACCATATTTGTTGTCCATTGGTTTCCACTTTACACTCAAGATATATTAAAAGGTGGTAATCCCAGCTTACAATTTTTATATTTCTCACATAATGGGAATATTTGTTGAGTGATTAATATTTGTTTTCTTGTTGAGCAAAACCAGAAAAACATTTTTCTTGACACATTAAAAATTTTGGTCAGTGGTTTTTCAAAAGAATTAAACCATATGTTTTGAAGGTTCTAGTTATGTTCAAATTTCTTTAATATTGTGGTCCATTAGAAAGGTGTTATATACTTAAATGCTAAGGGAATCAGTTTCCTGTGTAGTGTTATTCAGTAAACATTTTGATTTCATTGCAAATTAGAAGTGTTTTTGCTAAATCTTAAGTAAAGTTCAGTTCAATGAAATTCTTTCAATTTAAGGTTTTTAGAAAGGGAAATTTAGAATAGTATGAGCTCTTTCTGTTGGACAGTTGAGCTGTTGATAACTGGTCTCCCATAGGAACTTTAGTTTGTATTTTTAGAATTTATGAAATAAGGAGAAATATTTGAATTACTTGCAAAGCTACAATTTTAAGTAGATTGGGTTTTTCACTCTGAGATGTATTATTGTTAGTCCTTTAATAACAAATATTTTTAAAAGGGTGAGTAGAAATAATAGTCTGATTAAAGGCAAATAATATTTATATATGCATATATATAATTATACCATATATTTAATTACAGGAAATAATAAACATCATTAAATAGGACAAACAACTAATAGAAATATTCAGTACTCAGGAGAATATTGTGTCTGAAAGGATGCCAGCAGAACTTGACCTGTGCAGATATTGATCATTAGCTAAATTATTTCGCTAATTCTCTTATCAGTCTTCTCAAAAAAGTATTAGAGTTTTATTGTGTAGCCTAAAAATAATCATAGCATAGTGCTTTTTTAAAGTATAAACTTTGCTGACTTTAAAATATCAAAGTGGTTGTTTTTCTATATGTTGACAGTATGACTGTGTACATTTTTTCATATTATATCTTGGCCTTTAGGTGGCAGCATTGTCTTTGTATATTTCAGTGACATAGCTTTTGTGTCCTTGATGTAACTATAAAGATAAAATGCTCGTACATGGTTTCTGCAGGTATTTATGGTTTATTTTTAATTTTGTACTTTAGATGGTTTTAGGGAAATTTTCTTTAAAAATATGAAATAATAGTTGCATCTAGAGTGTTACAAGGTGAACTTGCTATCTTACACAAAGTAGCAAGATACTTGAATATTCTTATTTGTGGCACTGTAAGTAAGGTACACTTTAGCATAGGGAAAGGATTCCTGTATTTATCACAAGGAGTTTTATTCAGGTGGAAAGAGGACAATGATCTGACATCTTAGTACTCAAATGATTTATGGTGAGGCAAATAATTGAGGACATACATGTAAAATCTTACCCCCAAAGAGTGAGTTTTTGTTTTAGTAATTTTTGAGTGAGACAACTGCCATGCACCTACATGGATGTATTTTTCATTTGCTATAAAACTGTTGTATAGACTAAAAACAGATCTGAGGAATACAACTATAGTGAGTGTCTAGCATATTATATCCAACTGTCTGCTGTCTTTATTATTATTATTATTTTTTGCGGTACGCGGGCCTCTCACTCTTGTGGCCTCTCTTGTTGCGGAGCACAGGCTCCGGACGCGCAGGCCCAGTGGCCATGGCTCACGGGCCCAGCCGCTCCGCGGCATGTGGGATCTTCCCGGACCGGGGCACGAACCCGTATCCCCTGCATCGGCAGGCGGACTCTCAAACACTGTGCCACCAGGGAAGCCCATGTCTGCTGTCTTTTAGCTATAGCATTTATATCATTTCTGTGCAGTACTGGCTACAAAATTATTTTAAAGCCATATTTAGTTTGTGTGTATAGTTATTGATGATCTAGAAACTTCATTAAGTATATTTTCTCTGCTTTCTTACTCTCCTTACTCCAGATTCTGCTTCTCTACTTTTTGGACAGAAGCTCTTTGGGCTGCTTTTTTTTAAAAACATTTTTATTGGAGGGCTTCCCTGGTGGCGCAGTGGTTGAGAGTCTGCCTGCCAATGCTGGGGACACGGGTTCGTGCCCCGGTCTGGGAAGATCCCACATGCCGCGGAGCGGCTGGGCCCGTGAGCCATGGCCACTGAGCCTGCGCGTCCTGAGCCTGTGCTCGACAACGGGAGAGGCCACAGCAGTGAGAGGCCCGCGTACCACAAAAAAAAAACCAAAAAAAAAAAACCATTTTTATTGGAGTATAATTGCTTTACAATGTTGTGTTAGTTTCTGCTGTATAACAAAGTGAATCAGCTATATGTATACATATATCCCCATATCCCCTCCCTCTTGCATCTCCCTCCCACCCTCCCTATCCCACCCCTCTAGGTGGTCACAAAGCACGGAGCTGATCTCCCTGTGCTATGTGGCTGCTTCCCACTAGCTATCTATTTTACATTTGGTAGTATATATGTGTCAGTGCTACTCTCTCACTTCATCCCAGCTTACCCTTCCCTCTCACTGTGCCCTCAAGTCCATTCCCTACGTCTTGGGCAGCTTTTTATTTGGCTGTAAAATGATGGGGTCAGATAGATTATCTACATTTGTTATCCAACCTGATGTTTTAAAGTACTAGGATTTTACGATTTTGAAAATGGCTTCTATGCTAAGTTCTAGGGTCAGCATATTTGATAGAGATCTCTATGTCTTATATTTATTTGGCTTATTTTATTTTATTTTTTTTGGCTTATTTTTTTAACACCTTCTGCTCTGTAGAGTTGAGTTATGAAACTAGTATAGATTTCTGAGTTACCCAAGAAAGTAGTAATGTATTATGAATAGATTTTAGAAAGTTTTAGGGAAATGTTAAATGTTTTCTGGTTAAAATTTGATTTCCCAATGGTTAATTATGGCCTTTTACTTTTTCAACCTCCTGGTGAAGTATTTTACAGTTCTGTGCCACCTCCCATAGTCCTTTGGCTCTTGCTATAACATTATTTGTAACATTGTTTGTTCATTGTTTTTAATTTTATTATCCTTTGGAGGCTTACACGTATCATGTAGGACCTAAATTTACCTCTCTCTGCTTCCTTCTGGGATGAATGAGGCAAATACTGAGTGTGAGTTGAATTGAACTCAATTCATATCTTGATCCTACTGTTTCTTAATCATGTGATTCAGTTAGTTATCTTAATTTTTGTACTTTCATTTCCTTGTTTGTAGAAAAGATATAATACTACCTCAGACTTGTTCTTATGAGGATCAGACTAAATGAGATTGAGGTGAAGTACAAAATATATGGTTCCAAACGTAGGAAGTTCTTTAATAAATGTTTTTTTTTTCTTCCTCTCCCTATCAGAGTTCACTTTCTGGAGTCTACCAGTTTGAATTGGGCTGTGTCAGTACCTACTGTCACTTACTATGTTCCGATTTCATCTGTTAGTTACCCACAGTTTAATTCTTATTTTGCTGCTTGCTGTGATTTTGAGGTTGTTGCAGCAGCTAAGTGAATAGACTGGTAGCCATGTTATCATCAACTAGGGTGAATAAGTAAGGTAAGCATTTGCATCAGAGCTTAAATAACAGCAACTAATTCAGCATTATATTAAGGCTTGCATTTCCTGACTCTTCTGCTTCTCAACTTAGAGTTAATACATTAAGGGATTTGGTCCCTGCTACTCCCCAACACCCCCACTACATTCTTGTTACCTTATTCCTCAGATACTCCTTGTGAAGTGAGTTTACTTGTAATCCCAGACATAAATAATGTACATTTATGAAGAATTCCATTTTATAAGTACTCACTTCAGCCTCCAAAGTCTCCAAGGGTAGATATTCGCCTTCATTGCCCTTTCCTCTCTGAATGGATGAGGCATTTACTGATACCGAGAGTGGTAGTTTCCAATAAACAGTGATGCATGCATATGGCATTCTAAACAAGGTGACCTAAAGTTAATAAACTTCATCTTGTTATTGTATACTACCTTTCAGTATTTTGCTGTCATTTTTTGATATCTGAAAATATTTAATAATAGTTATCTCATTGACTGTTTATAATGTACCAGGCACTGTGTAGTTTTACATAATTAATCCTCACAACCACCATATGAGGTAGCTTACTTTTTTAAATTTTTATTTATTTATTTTTATTTTTTGGCCGTGTTGCATGGCATGTGGGATTTTAGTTCCGGACCAGGGATTGAACCCGCACCCCCTGCATTGTAAGTGCAGAGTCTTAACTTCTGGACTGCCAGGGAAGTCCCCATGAGGTAGTTTATTTTTATTCCATTTTACAGATGAAGAAATTGAGGCCTAGAAAGGTTAAGGGACAACAGATAAATGTCAGAGTCAAGATTCTAACCCAGATCTGTTGGACTCTCAAAAGTTTGTCCTCAAGACCTTTGATTGCATGGATACATCACAGGTGGAGCTAATCCATATATGCCTTTGAACCAAGCAATAATTTCCAAAAGGCATTATCCCCATTAAAACACTTAACTGTCAGGTGCTGTGAGACATCAGGGGAGGAAATTAGCTATTAGCATGAGCAGAAGATCCTTTTGCTAGGATGATAACTGATTTTAGGGGAAGCTGCTAGTACCAATGGAGATACACTGAAATCTTTTCTAGGAAAATTAGTAAAATTACCAAAGAGGAAAACTGTCTTCAGGATAGTGTTTAATGTTGGTCTTAATCCTGTATAAATGTGAACATAATGAACTTTTGTAGAATTGCACTCATTATGCAGAAGTTTTTACTTGGCAAAAACATAATATTGTGTTTTTTGTGATACTTGGATTCAGAAGCTAAATACCATTTCATTTTTGTTCGATAGATTTAATAGAAATTTTAATGGATTAATGAACTGGTAACTTTCTACTCTGTTCCTTAACACTGTTTCAGATGTTGTTTCAGTGGAGTTAACATTTGAATGCCTACTATGTGCCAGGCACTATGAGAAGTGTTAAGGAATTTAAAAAGAGTTATATTGCCAAAGAAAGAATATCCTTTTCTAGTGATAAGCGCTATGGAAATGCCAATCGCGAAATAGTTACTTGTGTGAGAGATTAGGGAGGAATCAGGAAATCCTATAAATAGTAGGTGACATTTATAACTGGATCTTGAATGATATATAGTGATGTGGCAATTGTGCCACAAGCAAACATTTTTTTGAGGAAAGTGATATCATTACACAAGGCATCAGGAAGATATGTGGAATGTTTAATAAGTGGTGGGTTAATAAGTGGTGGGTGTTACACAAGGCATCAGGAAGATATGTGGAATGTTAATAAGTGGTGGGTGTTAAAGTAAGATTAGGATTATATCAGGCTGGTGGGGGAAGTGTTCATAGTTGGGTCTCTAAAGGAAGGTGGGGACCAGGTTGTTAAGTTTCTTGAGTGTCATGCTAAGAAATTTATATTTCTCTTGGTAATTGGGATTATACCTGGGATTTCAAATGTGAAAGGTGATCAAATTTTTCGGTCTTGTATTTTTGTTTTAATTTTAGGAAATTAAAAAAACTTGGAATACTGAAAAGAATAATAACATATATGCCCATCACCTAGACATCAACAGTTGTTAACATTTTGTTAAATTTGTTTCCTCTTCTTGAATTAATAAAGCAAATAATCTTTAAGTCTCTTGTCTTGCATCCCATGTTATTCCACTATCTCTTTCTAGAGGCAACTACTGTGATGATCTAAAATGCTTAAAAAAATAACTGCTTTAACAGACATAATGGATACCATGAACAACAATATAATATTGTTCAGTATGTGGTCCCAAATAGTTTATATCTGATATTATATGGTTAAAATCTGGTCTCACAAAGTGTGTCAATCTACAGTTTGCATTTTTACTTTTAAGTTGTTTTTGATATGTAGCCATAATGAATATGTAATTCATTCTTTTAAACTTTTAGTATCCTATATATGTATATATCTCCTGTTTATCCATTTTATATTGAGGGACACTTATATTGCTTCCGTTGTTTTGCTATTATAGGCAGTGTTGCAATAAAATCTTTGTGCAAGTCTCTGTGCTTATCTGTGAGAATTTCTCTAGGATCTATTCTAGAAACGTAATTTAAGGGAGCAAGGATGGGTACTTTTTGAAATTTTTGCTAGATAATGTCAAATTGCTCTCCATAAATAACTGTAATTACAGCTGTATCTTGCTGATGGATTGTCAACTCTTTTGAGGGTGGAGAGTATCTAGTTATCTTTTCATCCCATCCACCTGCATGTTGGCACATAATAGTCATTCAATAAATGTTGGTTTAGTGACAAATGGCTTACTGCTGAATTAAACATACTTTTAAAAACATATTTCTTCCAGTATTTTGGGAACATGCTTTAAAAAGAAGGTGGATTTAAGCATATAAATAAAAGCTTGAAAAATAGGTTAAAGATGCAGAGTCAGTGGTTTTCTGACTTTTCAAATAAGTAAGTTTCTTTGATCTAGTTACTATATTAATGATGCCATTCTTCATGTATCAAATTTATCTAGCCAGAGTCATTAATGTTCTCAAGGAGTATTTTCTGGGGCAATATTTTTTTTTAACAATATGGAGTTCTGATCAACTAGAGTATAATTTCTATTCTTGTCTGAATTACATTGACTTGAACATTCGTACGATTAATAAAATTGGTTTTATTTTGTTCAGTGATATTTGAAAGATCCACTTGAAAGAAAGTTAAAATGTTATTTGGCAGATTTTTCAGTCTGAAGAATAAATACATTTTTATTCGTTATATATTCTTTGTTAGAGCTTACTGTCTCTCTTTTTAATCTGTTTTTCTATTTTCTGTTTTTCTCCTGTGGGTATCTTTTTTATCTATCAGGTATCTGGATAAGAACATGACTGAATTGTATTCCATCATTTGTGAAAGGCATAGAAAACCATAAAGAATGAGTATGTGTGTGTGTATGTATATTTTTCTTCCCCTGTGAACCAGTTTGGTAGAGGGCAAGCAATGACTTTGATAATATCCAAATAATTTTTCTTTGGAATGCATTAATTTTTTTACCCAGCATATTTATTTAACATTATATAAATTTAGTAATACTAAAATTAGTTCACAAATTTTGGGAGCCCATCAACTGATAGTAGGAGTTGCTCAGATGCAAACAGGATTGCAGGAGGAAGCTAGCCTAGTATTAAAAACTCTGATACAGATATTCCAGTGTTGATAATGCAGAATTTATTATAGCTAAAAATAGGTGACTCTAAATAGTATTTACATATTCTTAAAAAATTTTTTTCTGGATCAAATTCTAGATTACCAAAAATATCCAATTTGTTTTGGGTTTAAAATTTATAGTTGGTAGGTTATTCCTAGTGTTGCAGTTCTTTTGCTGGTGTTATTTTCCACTTATATAGTCTGTAGTTTAGATCCTTTTTTAAAAATTATTTTTATTTATTTATTATTTTTGGCTGTATTGGGTCTTCATTGCTACGTGCGGGCTTTCTCTAGTTGCGGCGAGCAGGGGCTACTCTTTGTTGTGGTACACGGGCTTCTCACTGTGGTGGCTTCTCTTGTTGCAGAACATGGGCTCTAGAGTGCACGGGCTTCAGTAGATGTGGCTCGTGGGCTCAGTAGTTGTGGCTTGTGGGCTCTACAGTGCAGGTTCAGTAGTTGTGGCTCACGGGCTTAGTTGCTTTGCAGCATGTGGGATCTTCCCGGACCAGGGCTCGAACCCATGTCCCCCTGCATTGGCAGGTGGATTCTTACCCACTGCACCACTAGGGAAGCCCCTAGATCCTTTTATTAAAATGTAATTTTTGTTTACTTCTTTTAGGACTGCATATTAAAAAAATCACAAAGAGTTTTGGAGCAACTCAAATTATCTTTCAGATATAAACATGAAAGTGCTGTCTCAGTCTCTGTGCTCAAGTGTTGGTAACAGTTGATAGTGGGTTGAGATAAAGAGCCAAGTCATTAGACTTAGCAAATAGAAACTTTATAAGGTTAGATGGCAGTGGAATGCTGGGAGTACATTAAGCGTGTCATTTATGAGCACACATTCTTCAACTGCCTTTCTAGACCATCAGTCAACAAGTGAGATGTATTGCTTGGATCTAGGGAGAAGTTTTGGCTTATATTTTTCTTCATCTACCTATCACAGAGGTGTTAGAGTCTTAGGATATCCAAGACTTAATCCCATTTAGTGTTTTAGTGATTAGGCTTAAGGGGAGAAGAATTTCTCTTTTTCTCTCTTTTAAGATGTGCCTTTCTGAGTATCTTTTACAAACTATAGTTGAATCTGGTTACCAGTTGATAAGATGCTCCTTTTTCAAGCATTTTCTTGTCATTATTATCAGAAAGATACATTGTCATGAAAGTGCATCTAGGCATCCTGTGTGGTGACTACTGTTCCTATTCCTGCTACAGATTTTGCTTATTCATATTACCTATATAATCTTTCTTCAAGTTCTTGTTAAAGGTCTAAAGACGAAGCTGCTCAGATGAGAGTGTTAGGGTAAAATCTTTCCCTTGGAGTGTACCTTCTGGTTTTTAGTAGCTTATAATTTGAGGCCAGATAAAATCTGTACTTTTTTGATATTATTTTTTTTAACCCTCCTATTGCTTCTTATTTTGTGTAGCCACATAAAATTTAGGTTATAGAAAAGAGCAATACAGTATTTTTCTTTAATGGGTCCTCTACTTCACTATTTTTGGTTTCTAAAATATGATAGAAATGAGTTATGGAGATTTCTTGGGGGTAGAAAATTTGTAGTGTCTATTGCCAGGTTTTTATTGACTATTTTTGACTTAAGTATAAAATCTAGGTATTTATCATTCACTATAATACGATACATAAATGAATATATTGAGAATTTGTAATCCAAAGAAAAATAGTTATATATCAGAGTCCTTCTAATTGAGCTGTATCTGCATGATTATTCTTATCTTTTATTTTCCTCTTATTGAATATATATCTTTGAGAAAATAAAGAGGAAGGTATATATTTATATTCTTTGTTGTTTAAATGCCTACATGAATGCCTACAGATTATAAAATTATCAATATTTTCATCATTTAATGCTAGCTTTTTGTTTTAACTCCTCTGAGAACATGGTAGAGTTAGGTGGAGCTGTGATTTGTAGATCCTCTGAATGGGAATATAGATATAATTCCATATCTATTTACTAGGTTAATGTTAACTTTAAATATTTGAAGATACTTACGAGTAGTTTGATATTTCATATATTTTAAGTTATTGCAGGACACAATTTTATGCACATACACACATATATGTATGTACCTCTCTTCACTGATATATTAATAAGTATTTTTTTCATCATGCATAAATGTAGTCAGTTCCATTGTACAATCTTTTATACATTTTATAAACTACAATTGTTATCAGCTTATGAGTAAAGAACTTAACGGAAAACAGTGTGAAAGATGATGGTATATTGTATTCCACTGAATTCAGTCATGACCTAAGACATTTCTAAAGATCGACGTTTTATTTTTTCACATCCACAACACAGATATACTCTTGCTAAAATACTGTTTTTTTTATCATTTCAAGAATCTGTAGTGGCTAACTACAAAGATTTCTCCAGTTATTTTTCTCTGTTCTCATTGCGTTCTTAACTTGTCCATGTAGTCTTCATTTTCTCTTGTCATCTTGCTTTCTTCCAGTATGTGTTCAAGCTGAGGTAAATATTATTTTTTTTGGTCAAATATTCTTTAAGAATTCTTCCACATTTATTACTTTCCAATATTCTAGCAGCTTCCTTTATTTTTTCTTATTAATCCATTGATAATTTGTTGTAGGTTTCACGGCTTCAGTTTAGTCATGTAAGCTCCTTGAAAATGGGGATGAGATTGTCTTTTTTGTAAACTTGTAGTTAGTAACTGAATATTTGTCAGTTTTGACTAAATGGTTAAAAATCAATCTTTTTTACATAAAAATTATAAATTTTCTGAAAAGGACTGTTAATTAAGATGAATCATTCTGTTCTCAAATCCTTTTGGTTTTGTCCTGGGAAAAATAATTTTTGTGCCAAAAAGAAAGCTATTAAAAATTAATATTTTTAATGAGGCACATGTCAGTAACTTTAAGTATGATTATTTATACTTTTGATATGTACATACAATACAGCTTTTAGTATACAAGTTTCAATTTTTATTAACGGCATTGGCGAAATATGTTTCATTCTATAGCAGTGTGAAGTGATTCTTCACTAGTGTTCTTACCAGAAGAATCGCAGTCATAGTTTGAGGAAGTAAAATCCCAAATAAGTATGTCCTCTTCAAGAATTAAGTAGTTTTTAAGAAATGATTTTTTTAAAGTGAATGTTAAGGGCTTCCCTGGTGGCTCAGTGGTTAAGAATCCGCCGCCAGTGCAGCGGACATGGGTTCGAGCCCTGGTGCAGGAAGATCCCACATGCCGCGGAGCGACTAAGCCCGTGGGCCACAGCTACTGAGCCCGCGCTGTAGAGCGCACGTGCCACAACTACTAAAGCCCACGCACCTAGAGCCCGTGCTCCGCAACAGGAGAAGCCACAGCAATGAGAAGCCCCCGCTTGCTGCAACTAGAAAAAAAGCCCACGCGCAGCAATGAAGACCCAACTCAGCCAAAACAAACAAAAAAAGAGTGAATGTTGAAGCTTGTGGCTTTAAAGTTCTTTTTATTGCAGATTACCTGTTAGATATTTTCATTTCTTGGTTTACATTCCATTGAGGATATTTGAATTGTTTCAGTGCTTCTACCAGTGCATTTTCCTTCTTTTACTTTCAGAAAACCCTAACAAAAATCTCTTAAGCTTGCTAAGAATTGTGGTCCTTTTTCTTTTGTCATATTCCATCACTTGATTCTTAAAAAGGTGAAAGTTAACAAATTGCCTCTATGTTTGAGTTTGTTTAGAAGAGCTTGCTTTTATTGTTGCAGTTAGAAAGAGATAAATTAAATATATTTGATACATATCTTGATTGCTTGGTACCCAGAAAATGCATCAAGCATATCTGGCAGTAAATGTAGTTAGAACATTGACATTGCTTGCTTTGAGCGTGATATAACACGCAGAAATTACACTGAAAATACTTTATATAAAATTCTTAGTTTTAAATATCATAAATTGGTTCCATTTATTTTATTATCTTTTTGTTCTTTAATATGTCCTAATGGTTTTGTAGAATCAAAAATTAGGAAAAGAGTACCCCAAAGGAAGCATAACTAGGTATCTTAGTAGAATAATGCAGTTTATTTCTTCATTTTCTTGGAGAATTAAGTGGCATTTGGAAAACTTAAGGAAAAAAATGGGCGAGTATTGGGTCAGCCTACTGAATTGTTTAACCTTGGATTAAGTTTTGTTTTTTCAATCTAGAAGTGCTTTTTCTAGTATACCTAGATGATTTTCTTCTGTATAGTCAGTCCAAGTGTGTATGTAGGCATCATCTGTTTTCATATATTAAAGTCTATTTAAAACAATCACATGTGTATAATATACTTTATATTATGATACTTTTAGATTACAGAGTCAAGACAGACTTTTTCTTTCTAAAGGGTATAATGGTGCTGATTACTGATCAGTCTTAGAATAGGAGGTATTTCACATATAGTCTTTTTCATAGGGGTTAATCATTATCAGTCTAGTGTATGGATTTCCCCAGTGTCACAGGTTAATTCTCAGATGTGAGAGCCTTTCTTCTTTCTCTCCATCAAGGCATATCTTTCTTTAGCTGTTGTAGAAACTAACTTCTCCAGTCTAATTAGAGTCAACTTGTGATCACCTTAATGCTTCCCTCTCACCTTTGAGATTCTGTATTTGTTGATGTCTAAAGTTAGTTATTTGTTTTTATGCATTATAGTATTAAAGGTACATTAAACTTGCATGGCTATATTATTGATCATGTACTTCCTTCTTCTGACCCTCCTTTCTTAAAAAAAAAAAATAGTAACTTAGCCTTGAAAGTGATCTTAGAAGGCTTCTAAACCTGCTTCCCACAAATCCTTTTATTGCATGCCTGATAATGAGCTCTCCACCAGTGTGTGTGTGTGTGTGTGTGTGTGTGTGTAGAAGGTTATTAATGAATATACAAGAACTCATGCAATATTCTAATGACAGTTGAAAAATTATTAGTAAAATGGTGTCAAAATGATATTTGGCCAAATTTAAAAAATTTTAACATTTTAAAGTGATTGTTACTAATGCCTTTTTTAAAAAAAGGATTACATATACTCACCACATTTTTTAAACAGGACTAGAGGAACTTATTTTCAGTACTGATTAGTACCAAATTAGTGTGAGAATCTATAATTTAACAATTGAAATGATTGCCTCTTCTGAATATGTGCATTGTTTTAGGGGACCTTTCCATTTTAGATGGTGTATGGCACTAAGTAGTGGTCCTCGTAAAACTTTTGTCTTTCATTTACAATTAACATGCTCTTTGACAGCTGGCCTTTAATAATCTCACACCATGGGTTTGAAACTTTTTCCTTAAAGCTTTATAGTTGAATTACAATACATTGTGTCCTTTGTTTTCTCCTGGAAAAGGATTTAAACAACCTTTCTATTGCACTTGTTGAATATGTATTTCATAGTAACCACCATGAAGTTTGCAGCATTTAAGAAGATGAAGAAGCAGAGATAAAAGATACACATTCAAGAAGGCTCGGTTTCACAGTTGGTGCATAATCCTTTTTGCTGTCATTGGTACCCTAACCCTGTACCTACCAGAACAAAAGAAACTGAATTAGAAATTGTGGGAGCTGGGGAGCATTCAGTTGGCAGCCCATCGCATGGCCCATAGGCGTTGTCAGGTCTCAGTTTGATGCCCTTTATTCTTTCTGACAGATGTGAGGTAGGGTCTGTGAGGGGGAAGTCATTACTAGAGAGAGGGCAGTGTCAGATCAAAAGTAACCAGTGATCAAACAAGGTAAAGGGCTGTGGAAAATAGGCTCTCTTTCTGGCCTCAACACCTGCCTGATCGCTGAAGGGAATAGTCCTTATCTGTCAGGGCAAGTTGATTTTCTTTGATGTACAGTGAATTAGAAGTCAGAATGGAAGCTTAACTGGAGTACAGATTTTTACATCCTAGTTCTTGAGCAGTTTGGGTGTTTACATTTTTTACTTTAATTATCTAGAGGTTATAGAGTCATTCTCTGTTGAAAAAAATATAAAGACTTAACCATACTAACTTTGTTATCAATATATATTTAGAGATAGTACTAATGAACAAGCAAGTTTCAATACAGTATACTACAGGCTTGGAAGTCACCAAACTCTTTCTTTCAAGCATCTTAACTATAACTAATCAGAACATTTATATAATTACAATGGTGGGTAACAAAGTGGATAGTGCTAAGCTTGACACATAGTAGGACGCTTCAATGGTAAAATTTTGGAAGTAACCTCACTAATTTCAAAAAATTTGAATTAACTCTTAACCCCTAAGTGGGAACATTATTGTTGTTATATTATTATTATAAATGATTATTGTATTATCTCTTAAGGTAACCCTTTCTAAGTCAGCTGAAAGAAAATTTGAGACAATCTCATTGGGGTTTTGTATGTGTGGTTCTTTTCTCTGCCCTTTCATTTTTAGAGGTATGTGACCAAAGTCTAGAACAAGGATGGTATTTTTATCTTTCATTAGCTTTCTGTGTGGATAAATTGACAATTGAGGCATATTTCTAAAAATTTTAATTATGATGTTTTCCTTTACATTAAGAACAAAGATTTGACTGCTACTAGATTTCAGCGTCTCAACTTTTGGTATTTTAAATACTGCCGAATTTCATTCAGGCTCATGGTTAACAGTCATTTGCCCTCACATAAGAATTGATTTGAAAATACTGATTTTCCAGTAAGATGAATAAAGAATCTTAGTGGGGCAGCCTTTTAAAAGTGATTTTTAATCTCATAACTTGTTCATTTTTGCCAAAAGTCTCATATTTGTTTATTTTTGATAATTAAGTAACGTAAGTCTTCCTTTATACGTTTAGATATATAAAAGAATATAAAACAATATAATGTTGTATTACCTTTACATTAAATTAATATTTGGCTTCTAGACTACTGTTAGCTATAAATACATTTTATGTTTGAGCAATTTCAGAATAATATATTTGAGCATACCTATAAATAGTGGTATTTCTGATTTGGCTTTTAGATAAACTTATCATTACATAAAACGTTCAGGGTCTCCTTTTTAAGTAGTTTGACTTAAGATTCTAATGTTGGCATTGAGTCAGGTGGCCTAATTTTTTATTTGATTAATTTTATTTGGAATAAAATGTTTTGTAAATTAAGATTCTATATCTATTTTTGAATCTTTTTAAAATTTAAGAAATCTTAATACAGATTCAATATACAATCTAAATACAGTTAGACTCTTATTTTTGTTTCTGATCATTTTTGTTCACGTTTGCCCCGAACTGCCTTTGAAGGACTGAAAATTGAAACCAGTATGATAATATTCCTCTGATTTAAGGAGAATGATTTTGGTTTGGCTCTTGGTTGTCTGAGGGCATTCCTCCAGTCTGTCCTTCAGGCTGGATATTTGAAAAAAGGAGTTTGCTGATATTTTAATATTAATGTTAGGAAGAAACATTTGTGAAAGGTAAATTTTTTAAGTAAATGTCAATTTTTCAAAATGGACCTCACCAGCATAAAATTTTACTAGTCATAATCTTTGGTTCATGGCATACTATCCTATTTGGTCCATGCATGATCTATTGTCTTATGAAAGTCAGTTTATCTAAAAATTCTTTAACATTCACTCAAGAACCTCCTATCTAAACCAAGAATTAGAGTGTTTCCAGTAACTTTCATCTACCTGTGTGTTCTTTACTTCTCTCATCTCTGACTCCCTTTCAGAGGTAATTAGAAGTAACCACTATCCTAAATTTTATGTTTACCATTTTCCCCAGTTTGTTACCTATGTATATTTGCCTAAACAATAAATTGTTAATTTTTACTTGTTTTTAATCAAATAAATTTTTAAAGAGGTCATTGATGAACTGTAAATATAGTGCTTTAGCAGGTATTTTAACATATTAGTTAAGAGTGATATAATTTAGTAAATTAATGTAAGGAAAGTATGTTTCTGATCTTAAACTTGATACTATTTAAATCTAACTTTTAAGATATTCTCTGTTGCATTTTCATGTTCTTTTTAGATCTTTCGATTGCAGGTACAATAACTACATGTTGGTCCCTTGCATTTTGCACCTTCCATTTATAAATTGTATTCATAAATATGTGAAGTGAGGTATTTTCTTTCTTAGTTTTGGTTTGCTGCAGTTGTAGCAATTCCTGTGAATTGATTTACAGGTTAGAAAAGTTAACTCTTTTAGGTGGTAAGGGTAGCTGGTCAGGAATATCTGACCAATCACTTGTTTGTTATGGAGGTAAGTGAATTTTAACCTTACCAAGTGAACTTTTTGTTTTACTTATCAGCTTGGAGTATCACTAGTAATTTAATAAATCCAACCATTGTCATCTTTCATAAGGATAAGATGATCGTACTATATTTCTTTGATTTCTAGATGTACTATGATTTAACAACAACTTCTTTTGGGGGGGAAAACCACATTAAATATTTATGTTGATTTTAAGACTTCCTGTGATTTTAGAGCTACTAATTTGTAGAAAAATGAGAGTCCTTTTTTTTTTTTTTCCAGCTTAATCAAATCGGTCAGCAATTCAGTACTGGTCTGATACACAAGTTTTGGTGAAATCAAATCAAACAAAATATTTTCTTAACTGTAGGTGGATTTTTCTCCAGTTGCTATTTTCTAACATGTAGTATAAAAAAAATCTGCCTTTTTGTTTCTGTGAATCCTTTGGAAATGTGGTTGATTATACCTAGGAATAGTCAGTACTCAGAATGGTTAATGATATATAAATGTTGAGTGAGCTAACTAATAAAATATTATTGGAGATAAAATTAACACATTTCAACTTTGATTGACACAGATTTTTTCCTTTGAGCAAGTTATGATTGATCACATTTACAAGAATGTGGAATATAGAGTAAATTTTTGTACCAATCTCCATTTTTAGGAGATTTTCAGTCTAAATGGAGAGCTCATATGTGGGTGTATATGTATGTTTATACACACATACATATGTAGTATGTATTTGTATCCATATATACAAAGTAATATAAGGTGGTGAAGTGATTTCAGATTAATGTAATTTGAATTTAAAAGGGAGATTTTTTTCCTCTTTATTGATGGATTATGCTTCTTTGCCTTATGAAGGAGTCTAAGAGGTCCATGTGGAGTGTTGATTTGTCTTTGCTCTCAAAAATGTATCTTAGTGAGATTGCTTGAGTGACAAATACAGTTGTAGGGTTGTAGTTTGAGAAGCTGCACATAGTTCATTCCATTGAGGTTTATTCAGTGTTTTGTAATGTGAGGCCTACCTGAAGAAGCAAAGCAGTAAATCCCTTGCATGCTTCTTAGAAATGTCAAATAGCTTTATAAAGATATAATGGTATACTTCCTTGGTTTTTCTCAGTGTAGACCGGTCATTTAGATAATTTGATGGAAATAAATTATTAAATACATTGATTTATGATATTTGGGAGAATAGAAGCTAAATTTAGAGGCAAAGGTTAGAGGGTGGAATGACATTTTATACCCTAGAAAATGATATTGAAAGCTTGGAAATTAATGGTGCTGTCGTTACAAGTCATATAATTCTGGAAAATATGTTTTCCTTGGCTCCTTCATGGTTATTAGCTACATGGATCAATTAATTATTTTCCATAAGTCCTATCTCCTACCATTCACTGATTCATTCATTAACCATTTATCGAGTACTAACCACATATGCAGCACTATACTTCTAGAGCCAATTTATCTTGGGTCATGCCAGCCCACTTACTATAAAGTAACTCAATTAACATGAGCAATTTCTTTCCATCTTGTATTTACTTATGTAAGAGCCCACTGGGGGGGACAGTAACATCCCCCGGTCAAAGCCATTGCTTTAGAGACTGGACTCTTAGCCTTTCTTATATTGAAAACTACATTTTAATAGTAAGAATTTGAAAATAATGACATCTAGATAATATTTTATTTGCTAATGATGATAACCTCTAAGTTAGTTACCTAATTAAGGTGAAATATTTTGAAGATTAAAATTAAAGGAGTTATTATGTAGTATAAAACATGCTGTATTCATTACAGTGACTTGTTCTGTTAGTTTTTTTATGAAGACACTTTGCTGTTAAAGATAGATTTGTTCCATTGAGCCATAGTAGTACTTGAGTAGTATATGGGTAGCAATAATTGAAGAATTAAATCTAATGAATTGAGTTTTGGCATTATTCCATTGGGTTCTTTTTCTCATTATTTTAAATTAACTTTTATTAGAGTATAGTTGCTTTACAGTGTTGTGTTAGTTTCTTGCTGTATAGCAAAGTGAATCAGTCATACGTATACATATATCCACTCTTTTTTAGATTTCCTTCCCATTTCGGTCACCACAGAGCACTGAGTAGAGTTCCCTGTGCTATAAAATAGGTTCTCATTAGTTATCTATTTTCTACATAATAGTGTATATATGTCAGTCCCAATCTCCCAATTCATCCCACCCCCCACATTCCATTGGTTTAATGTTTTAATTATTATTAGGATATTTATAAGGAGATTGTCATCTATATCACACAGAGTTCTGCCTCATGAGAGCCCTCAGTTATATATTCCCTCTGGGCTTGGTACTGGGGAAAGCTAGACTTCTTTTTTTTTGTTACGTTATGAATTTTATTTTATTTTTTAAAATTTTTATTGGGGTATAGTTGATTTACAGTGTTGTGTTAGTTTCAGGTGTACAGCAAAGGGGAAAGCTAGACTTCTGAGCAATTGCTTTCCTTTATTATTTTAACTACTGTGAATTTTTTTAAAAATTTATTTTATTTATTTATTTTTGGCTGTGTTGGGTCTTCATTGTTGCGTACCGGCTTTCTCTAGTTGCGGCGAGCGGGGCTACTCTTTGTTGCAGTGTGCAGGCTTCTCATTGCAGTGGCTTCTCTTGTTGTGGAGCACGGGCTCTAGGCTCGTGGGCTTCAGTGGTTGCAGCACGTGGGCTCAGTAGTTGTGCCTCACGGGCTCTAGAGCGCATGCTCAGTAGTTGTGGCACACAGGCTTAGTTGCTCTGCGGCATGTGGGGTCTTCCCGGACCAGGGATCGAACCCGTCTCCCCTGCATTGGCAGGCGGATTCTTAACCACTGTGCCACCAGGGAAGGCCTGTGAATTTTTTAAAAAGATGTTGTGGTCTGTTTCCCCTCTTTTCTTTGGCATCTTAGAAATCAAGAAACATACTAGTAATTCATCTATAAGCACTCAGAATTTCTCTCTTTACTATAGAATAACTTTTCTTTTTAACCCTTATTTTCCCTTGCCTCATTTTCTACTTGCTTTTCTCCTGTAGGTGAATTTTCATGAACTATCTCAATTCCTTTTTGGAAAGAGGAGGGGTATACCTGAATACAAACCGAAGTATTTATATAAGCTTATTTTAACTTTAAAACACCATCTTCTTTGAATAGACAATTGTGATATAATGGAGAGTGCTTTGAGGCTTGAATTAGGAAGATACAGGTTTAGCTAGGGCTTCTGTATCTTAGTTGACTGACTTTGGGCAAGTGCCCGTGAGGTGATTTTCTCTTTGAGGAATGAATAAAAATATTACCTCAGGCAGTTTATGTAAAAGTGGTAGTCTCATGTTGAGTGAATAGTAAGATATTTTTCTTTAGTCATTTGTCTGTCACACTTAATAATATTGAAAGCTAACCATAGTTAAAAGAATATTTGGGAGGATTTTATAAAATACTAAGAAATATAAGAAAAGAGGCTTAAATAACCCTTGCTGTCATAAAAAATCCTTATGCATGTTTACAAAATTCTAATAGTATAGAAAAGTAGAAAGTGAAAAGTGAGAACTTCCTGTTAATCCCTGTGGTGATTATTTTCAGAAAACTTTTAATGCACATACAAATATGTATGCATATGTTTTTATATTTTATTATTTCTTTAAACTTTTTTATTTAAAAATTTTAAATTTAAGTATAGTGGACTTACAATATTATATTAGTTTCAGGTGTATAACATAGTGATTCAGTATTTTTTTTCTTGATGTACTGCATTTAAAGTTATTACAGAATAATGGCTATATTTCCCTGTGCTGTGCAATATGCTCTTGTTGCTCATTTATTCTATGCATAGTAGTTTGTATCTCAAAATCCCATACCTCTATCCAGCCTCCTCCACCCCCGCCCTCTCCACACTGCTAACCACTAGTTTATTCATTATATTTGTGAATCGTTTCTGTTTTGTTTTATGCATGTTTTATTTTTTAGATTCCACATGTAAGTGATAACATAGAGTATTTGTCTTTCTCCATCTTATTTCACCAAGCATAATACCCCCCTCTAGGACCATTCACGTTGTTGCAAATGGCAGAATTTCATTCTTTTTTATGGCTGAGTAATATTCCATTGTGTGTGTGCGCGCGTGCGTGTGTGTGTGTATACATATACATACCTACCACATCTTCTTTATCCATTCATCTGTTGATGGACACGTAGGTTGCTTCCATATCTTGGCTATTTTAAATAATGCTGCTGTGGGGCTTCCCTGTTGGCGCAGTGGTTGAGAGTCCGCCTGCTGATGCAGCGGACGCAGGTTCGTGCCCCGGTCCGGGAAGATCCCACATGCCGCGGAGCGGCTGGGCCCGTGAGCCATGGCTGCTGAGCCTGCGTGTCTGGAGCCTGTGCTCTGCAACAGGAGAGGCCACAACAGTGAGAGGCCCGCGTACCGCAAAAAAAAAAAAAAAAAATAATAATAATAATAATGCTGTGAACAGCATGTGTCTTCTCAAATTAGTGTTTCTGTTTTCTTTGGATATACACCTAGCAGGCGATTTTCTGGATCGTATGGTAGTTCTGTGTTTAGTTTTTTGAGGACATATGTTTTTATTTAAAAAACTGTACCACATATTCTCTTCTACAGATGTCATTATTGGTGAATACTTAGGCTCTTTCCTTTTTTTTTTCCCCATTAGAAATGATAATAGCCATAAATTTCAATGGTTTTCTATCAAAAGAATATATTTTCATATGTACCCTTTTTATGATATCTTGTTGATAATTTTCACAAAACCAAGAAACATGTCTTCGCTACATACTGTCCTTCATCTCCATTCCAGGTGTTTTTGTTTTTCTTTTAAATAGTGACCAGGTGTGCCACTGGATTTTTCTGAGAACATCAAATAGTTTTACACTTAGAGGTAGAGATAAGAATAAACAAGATGCTTGAAAAAAATCTTTTGATTCTCTGTGCTCTGTCATATCATTACGGGACGTAATTTTATTCTGAGAAGTAACTGACGCTTTCCTGTGGGACAGGTCAGGCAAAGGGACGCACAGTGACAGACCTCTTGATGCTTATTCTCATCAAGAGGTTGAGGAAAGGTAGCTTTTGTATCAGGTAGAGATTTCAATTCCAGAATTACCAATTACCAGTTCACAAGTTGTGGATTTCTTCTTAAGCACTTAATTTTTTTTTAAGGGATCTTTATTTTTATTTATTTATTTTTGGCTGCATTGGGTCTTTGTTGCTGCATGAGCTTTCTTTAGTTGTGGCAAGCGGAGGTTACCCTTCGTTGTGGTGCGCGAACTTCTCATTGTGGTGGCTTCTCTTGTTGCGGAGCACAGGCTCTAGGCACGCGGGCTTCAGTAGTTGCAGTGTGTGGGCTTCAGTAGTTGTGGCTTGTGGGCCCTAGAGTGCAGGCTCAGTAGTTGTGGTGCACGGGCTTAGTTGCTCCATGGCATGTGGGATCTTCCCGGACCAGGGCTTGAACCCGTGTCCCCTGCATTGGCAGGCGGATTCTTAACAACCGCGCCACCACGGAAGCCCTAAGCACTTAAAATTTAAACTTCTTGAAGACTTGATTTCCTTATGTATAAATTGGAGATGATACTGTTTACTTTGGTCATTGAGAAAGTTATATGGATTGAGATGATATATGTAAATTGTCCAACAAGGCATCTTGGAAAATAGCAATTCATAAAATGTTAAGTTCCTCTCTTTTCTTGTTAACTTCTCAACTGCCATTTCTCTTCTCTCTCTTTATGACTAAAGGAAACCTGGAAGGAAGTTATTGCCAGAGCTTTGCTGGTAGTGAACATTTTTGTTATTGAGCAACTTGCCAAGGGGGAGAAGTAACTGATGGTGCTTTATACATTTGAGAGGGTCCAGTGAGCCTTTCATCTTATGGGGAATTTCTGGAAGAGTCATTTTAACCTCTAGTATTTGTGTTTTTTCAAAACTCCACCTATACTTCTTACTGCTTTTATATTTTTTACTCTTAGTAACTTAGTCACAATGGTTATTCCAGTCAATTAATTTTTTTCATGAATTCCTGTCATTTTCTTTGCCATGAGTTCTCATCCTTAGTTAAATTTTCGTACTGTTTAGTGGGGAATATTGAAATAATTAAGTGTGAGCTACATCATATCATCTATGATTCATTTGATTGCAAATAACACAACCTGACTCAACGTGCTTAAACAGTAAGAAGTTTATTGACTCGTAACTGCTCTGTGTAGAGGTAGGTCAGGTTTTAGGATTGATTTGATTCAGTGTCTTTTACAGTGTATTTATGGAACTTGTTCTTTCTGACTCTTTGCTTAGCTCATTGCTATCTCATTTTCAATCTAAGTCTGGTTCCACTTGTAGTTAAAGGTTGTTGATAACAGTTCCTAAGTACATGTTGTGCATGTATCATAGTTAATTCCTGTGTATTGCTGAGTATGTTGTACTTAATTTGATACTTGGTACAAAATATAAACATACAATAATTTGTTTATCCATTTACCTGTTAATGGACATTTGGGTTGTTTCCAGTTTTTAACTATTTAACTAACTGCCATGAACATTCATGAACAAGTCTTTGAATGGACAAAGGTTTTCATTTCTCTTGAGTAAATGCCTAGGATTGGTATGGCTGGGTTATATGGTTAGTGTTTCTTTAAATTTCACTTTGTGTGTAACTGCCAAAGGGTTTTACAAAGTGGTTGTGCTGCTTTATGTCCTTCTACAATGTTTGATAGCTCCATTTGTGCTCCATCCTCACCAACAGTGGTAATGTCAGATTTTTAAATGTTAGCCAATCCGAGTGGATGTGTGGTGGTACCTTATCGTGGTTTTCATTTGCTTTTCCCTGATGTCTCATGGTGTTAAGCACCTTTTTTTTTTTTTTTTGCGGTACGCGGGCCTCGGCTCCGGACGCACAGCCTCAGCGGCCATGGCTCATGGGCCCAGCCGCTCCGCGACATGTGGGATCTTCCCGGACCGGGGCACGAACCTGTGTCCCCTGCATCAGCAGGTGGACTCTCAACCACTGCGCCCCAGGAAAGCCCTTGAGCACGTTTTAATTGTGCATATTAGGTATTACTTTCTCTTTTGTGAAGTGTCTGTACATATATTTTGCCTATTTTTAAGAATTTTGGTTTTCTTCGTATCAATTTGTAAGTTCTTTATATGTTTTAGATACAAGTTCTTGTGTCAAATAGATGCATTGTGATTACTTTCTCCTTGTCTATGTCTTTCCTTTTCCTTTCCTTTTATTTTCCTTTGAAGAGCAGGTTTTAGTTTTGATGAAGTCAGATTTATCATTTTTCCTTAATGATAATTGCTTTTGTGTCTTGTGTAAAACCTTTGGATAGTGTCAGCTGTTTTTTCTTTATTATGGTTTGTGTATCATGCTCCTCTCCTAGAGTGTAAACTCCATAGGAGTAGGGAGCTCGTCTGCCTTATTCACTGATGTATCCTCTGCCTAGAAGGATGCCAGGCACATAGTAATTGCTCAGAAGTAATTTTTGAATGAATGGATTTTGTTGGTCTCGTAGACTTGAAAATTTTAGCCATTGATTGTCTTATTCTCTCCCATCCTTTGTATTCCACTTATCCTTACACTGTCTTGATTGACGCCTTGCTTCTCTAGTGCTACTGCTAATTCTTTATTTTTGTGTCTGAATTGCAGTATTTTCATATGCATGTCAGATGCCACCCCCTCCCCCTTAGGGTTTACCTGTAAACCAATTTCAAACAAATCAGTAAGCTATTTACTCTGTTTCTCAAAAATACTACTTTTTTGTTAAGAACTGATTAAAGTTTTTTTGTAGATGGTAAGGTAGAACCTGTCATCTTAATATTTGTCTTTCCGTATGTTCTTATTTTCCATAGTTTTTACCTTTATTTTTCTCCTTCCTGTAATACTATTTCTTTTCCTCCTGCCAAAATAAATTCCACTTATTCTTCAGGTCTTTTACTTATTCTTAAGATCATGTTTTTGCCTAACTCATCTTGCTGAGTATTTCATGATATCATATTTTGCCCTTCTGGATTGTTTCTTCCTTGTTAAGAATTCATGCATTCTGCTTCTTTGGTAAGGTTTTGGTTATAGAGGTGATGCTTCTTGGTTGATCACTCCTTTTTTTCTTGACTGAATTTGATGGCAATACTGCATAAGAAGGCAGTGCCTTCTATCAGCTTTCTCCTCTTTTAAAAATCATTTTATTTTTAATTGTAGTAAAATATACATAACATAAAATTTGCCACCTTTACCATTTAAAGTGTACAGATCAGTAGTATTAAATACATTCACGTTGTTGTGGACCCATTCTCTAGAACTCTTTTCATCTTGTAAAACTGAAACGTTATACCAGTTAAGCAACAAAGCTAACCCCCTTCCCCCAAGCTCCTGGCAGCCACCATTCTGCTTTCTGTCTCTATGAATTTGATTCCTTTTGATACCTCACATAAGTGGAATCATATAATATTTGTCTTTTTTGTGACTTATACTTATTCCACTTAGCATAGTGCCTTCAGAGTTCATCCATGTTGTAGCATGTGTCAGAATTTCCTTCCTTTTTAAGGCTGAATAATGGTGCATTGTATGTATATACCTCAGTTTGTTTATCCATTCATTTATCAAAGGAAACTTGGGTTACTTCCCTGTTTTAGCTACTGTGAATAATGCTTCTATGAACATGGGTGTACAAGTATCTCTTTGAGACCCCTACTTTCAGTTTTTGGGGGTATATAACCAGGAGTGAAATTGCTGGATCATATGGTCATTCCATTTTTAACTTTTTGAGGAACTGCCATAGTGTTTTCTGTAGTGGCTGTATCGTTTTAATTTTTACCATTAGTGCACACGGGTTCTAATTTCTTGCATCTTCTCCAAACTTTTTTTTTTTTTTTTTTGGTGATAGCCATCTCAATGGGTGTGAAATGTTATTTCATTGTGGTTTTTTTTTTTTTTTTTTGCGGTACGCAGGCCTCTCACTGTTGTGGCCTCTCCTGTTGCAGAGCACAGGCTCCAGACGCGCAGGCCCAGTGGCCATGGCTCACAGGCCCAGCCGCTCCGCGGCATGTGGGAATCCTCCCGGACCGGGGCACAAACCCGTGTCCCCTGCATTGGCAGGCGGACTCTCAACCACTGTGCCACCCGGGAAGCCCTCATTGTGGTTTTGATTTGTATTTCCCTAATGATTAGTGATGTTGAGCGTCTTTTCATATGCTTTTTGGCCATTTGTGTATCTTTGGAGAAATGTGTGTTGAAGTCCTTTGCTCATTTTAAAATCGGGTTATTTTGTTGCTATTGTTGAGTTGTAGGAGTTCTTTATATGTTCTGGTTATTAACCTGTTACCAGATATATGATTCAAAAATATTTTCTCCCATTCAGTAGGTTACCTTTTCACTCTGTTGACTGTTTCTTTTGATGCACAGACTTTTAAATTTTGATGTAGTCCAGTTTACCTATGTTTACTTTTATTGCCTGGTGTCATATTCAAGAAATCATGGCTAAGTCCAGTGTCGTGAAGCTTTCCCCCTATGGTTTTTTCTAAGAGTTTTATAGTTTTAATTCTATATTTAGGTCTTTGATCTATTTTGAGTTAATTTTTGAATATGATGGAAGGGTCCAACTTCATTCTTTTTTGCCTGTAGATATCCAGTTTTCCCAGCACCATTTGTTGAGAAGACTGTCCTTTTCCCATTGAATGGTCTTGCTACACTGTTGAAAATCATTTGACTATATAAGTGAGGATTTATTTCTGGGTTCTCTATTCTATCCATTGGTCTATATGTCTGTCTTCATGCCACTACTATACTTGTGATTACTGTAGCTTTGTAATAATTTTTTGAGTCAGGGAAGTGTGAGACTTCCAACTTCGTTCTTTTTCAAAATTGTTGTCACTATTCAGGGTCCCTTGAAATTGCATATGCATTTTAAGATAGATTTTTCTATTTCTGCAAAAAATGCTGTTGGGATTTTAATTAAACCTGTATATCCCTTTGGGTAGTACTGACATCTTTTATTTTTAATTTTTTAAAATTTATTTATTTTACGTATTTATTTTTGGCTGTGTTGGGTCTTCGTTACTGCGTGCGGGCTTTCTCTAGGTGCAGCGAGCAGGGGCTACTCTTCGTTGTGGTGCACAGGCTTCTCATTGTCATGGCTTCTCTTGTTGCGGAGCATGGGCTCTAGGCATGCGGGCTTCAGTAGTTGTGGTGCGTGGACTCAGTAGTTGTGGCTCACAGGCTCTAGAGCGCAGGCTCAGTAGTTGTGGTGCCCAGGCTTAGTTGCTCCGTGGCATGTGGGATCTTCCCGGACCAGGGCTTGAACCCATGTTCCCTGCATTGGCAGATGGATTCTTAACTACTGCGCCACCAGGGAAGCCCCAATATTGGCATCTTAATATTAAATCTTTCAATCCATGAACATGGGGTGTCTTTCCATTTATTTGTGTCATCTTTAATTTTTCCAGCAATGTTTTGTAGTTCCCAGTATACGATTCTTAAAACTTCTTGGTTGAGTTTATTTCTAAATATTTTATTCCTTTTGGTGCTATTATAAATAGGGTTATTTTCTTAATTTTCTTTTCAGGTTGTTAATTATTAGCGTAGAGAAATACAACTGATTTTTTTGTGTTGATTTTGTATACTGCAGCTATACTCAATTCATTTATTCTAATATTTTTTTTTGGTGTAATATTAGGGTGTAGATCATATAATCTACAGAGATAATTTTGTTTCTTCCTTTCTAATTCGAATGCTTTTAATTTCTTTTTCTTGCTTAATTGCTCTGTGACTTCCAGTACTATATTAAATAGAAGTGACAAAAAAATGGGCATCTTTACCTGGTTCCTGATCTTAGAAGAAAAGATTTTAGTCTTTCACTATTGAATATGATGTTAGCTGTGGTGAGCCCTTTCTATTTTTTATTGAACAATATTGGTCACCTCTAATATACACAGTATACTGCTTCTAGACATAAACTTACCATGTTTTATTGGCATTAAAGTTTTGAAGCTTCGTCTTTTATTCCAGAAGCCCTGCTTATAGTAAACTCCCAAGTAATATTTTTAATTACTTTACAGGCATTGATATGGCACTTGTGATCTCATTATTCTGTTTGGGAACATCTATTAAATAATTGATGGCAATATTACAGATGATTTAAGAGGGCTAAGGTAGTAGTTTTTTCCACTAATATCTGGCAAGTCAGCCCTTTGATTTTAATTTTTGGAAAGGTTAGTGGATCAAAAATAAAATTCTTGGGCTTCCCTGGTGGCACAGTGGTTGAGAGTCCGCCTGCCGATGCAGGGGACACGGGTTCGTGCCCCGGTCCGGGAAGATCCCACGTGCCGTGGAGCGGCTGGGCCCGTGAGCCATGGCCACTGAGCCTGCGCGTCCGGAGCCTGTGCTCCGCAACGGGAGAGGCCACAACAGTGAGAGGCCCGCGTACTGCAAAAAAAAAAAAAAAATTCTTTTAAAAAATACATACCAAGAACTCTTGCTTCTGTTCATTTCCATCTTCTCCCTTTCTCCCTATGTGTAACCAGTGTTTCTTATGACAGTATAAGAAAAAGAATAATATATTTTTATATTCTTTTCTTAAATAAAAAATAGATAGTACTTACACAAAGGATGGCATGCTATTTACACAGAAGTTAAATTGGTATATATACTGTACTTTTATTTTCTTCACTTCGTAGATCTCTCATAATAGATCCATAAGATTGCTTTCATTGTTTTTTTTTTTTCTTTCTTCTTCTTGTCTTCTGTAACTGTGATATAGCAGTTAATTGTTTGGAAGTATCATAATTCATTCACTCATGGTATGTATCTAATTTGTGCCCACTCTTTTGCTATTACAAGAATTGTTAGGTCAGTTATACATCTATAATTTTGTACAAATTTAAGTGTACTTGTAGGAGAGATTATCAGAGTAAGATTGCTAGGTCAAAGGGTACAGGCACCTATGATGTTGGTAGATATTCCCAGATTCCCCTCCCTAGGGGCTGTATCATTTTGCAGTCATGTAAGCAGTGGATATGCATTGAAAGTGATTGTTTCTCACAGCCTTGCCAATAGTGTGTTGTCAGTCTATTAGATTTTTGCCATCTTGATAGGCAAGAAGTGGTATCTGGGTTAGTTTAAATTTGTATTTATCCCATTGTGAGTCTGATTGGGCATCTTTTCATATGTTTAAAAAACCACTTGGCTTTCTTTAACTGTGATTATTCATCCTTGGCTCATTTTGCTACCAAGTTGCTGATCTTTCTCTTCTTTGTTCCTGGAACACTTTTTATGTATTAGTTATTAGTTCCTTGTATGTGATTAGAGTTATAAATATTTTTTTCCATTTTGTCATTTTGCTTTAGCCTTTGCCTGTAGCAGTTTTGCCATGCAGAAGTTTTATTTTTTAAAGATTTTTTTTTATCTACATTAATCATTTCTTTTGTTTCCTTTTGTTGGCCTCTGAATCTTGAGTTATAGTTAGAAAGGCAGAAGAAGTACTTTCTGAATGGACAGGACAATCATCAGCCACCTAAATCGTACAACTTAATGTGTGGGAGAGACACTGAAACATTTTCAGGACAGTAATATGCAGATGTAATCTTGTATAATAGCATCAACGCCAGTCTGCTTTTGTATAAAACAGAGGCCACTTCATATGTGAAGAAAGTGTGGGAAGAGTGTGAGCATTCTTTCAAATCTGCATTAATAAAAGACATGCATTTAAATTTGGTCAGCATTTGGGAAGAAGCATCCTTCTTCGCTCTTCTATCCTCAAAGAAGAAGCAGAGTAAATATTATAAAGTTGTGAGTGTATCTCTAGCCATAGTCACTTCCATATCAATTTCTTTAAATTTAGTGCCTTATTGGTAATATATTCAGTAATTAAAGACTTTACATGTGAGTATTGCTATAGATTTGAACATACTACAATAAGTGCCATACGATAGGTAAGTAGTAGTAATAATATTAATAATAGTATTTTTGTAAGCAACAACTGTTAGGCAACATGAAAATTATGCTCATTAAATATGTCATTGAATACATACTATTAGGACACCCCTGCTAGGTGAACCAGTTGGTGATAATTTATTTAACTTTAGATCTTTGTCATAAAGCTTTCTTTGCATATAGGCATTAAACTTCGGCTTTTTCTTTAAATAAATTTGTATGATTGTTCTGAAATTAAAATCAGCATTATCTGTAAGTTGTTACAAAGCTAACCTTTTTTAAAAAAAACTTTTCAAATAACCTACTCAAATATGATGATATGCTGAAAATCAAGTTTTTAAAAGGTTATGGAATTACTTTAGCTATTTATTTTTAGTGCAAAATGCAGGATTTTCATTCTAGGATAAACTAGAAATTACATATTTAGTAATTGATCCTCTTACTAGTTGAGCAGAAATTGTGAGAAGCAGAAAACAGAGTTTAGCCTTCCCTCAGATTTAAGTATTTAAATGTAATTAAAAATTGTCAAAACATTTAAAGTTCCAGCTTCTAAAGATTCTGTTTAAAGCATTTTTGTGTTCAATAGACTTGTGAAAGTGATTAAATGATTATAGTCCAATTATTTTTTTAGTCCTTTTTTTCTAGACAAGGGAGAAGAAAGCAAAAAAATTTTTGGATGCTTTCCAAGAACTCTACGTGTGTGCATGAGAAGTTCTAATCACTTGATTCAGGTCTGAGTTTTATTGGACCGGCTTGTCTGGTGGGTTAAAATCCCCTCATCCTCTCTCAGATGATAACTAGCTTGTTTTCCTCTCCTTAAAAATAGTAAGAATTTATTTTTTATAGCTATCTCCAACCTGGGGACATAAGCCACTTTGGCTTCATATGATGCTGGCTTAAAGAAAAGAATGAAATATGAAAAGACAAAAACAAAGAAGGGCGTAAAAGGTAAGGAAAGGAACAAAGCTCAAGGTAAAAGAACAGGAGAACATTGAGGATTAAAAAGATGAAATAAGTTCAAAGTAGTAAGGAGAGATAAGTATGCAATGCTAAATGTTCTAAAGGAGGATCTCATTGTCATCTTAGAAAATATTTTTAGAGGTAAGGGGAAAAATTTTTTTAAAGAAAGAATAATTGTTTTTAAGTAGGAACATCAAAATTGAGTAATTTTTCATGGTGTATAAATAATATTCAAGGCCAACAGATCAGTTTTGGACCTTAGGACACAATTTTAGATCGTAGTTGATAAACTTATTTTTCACTGCACACATCTCAGATACATATATTTGAGAAAAAATATTGCTGTTCACTTTTTGGTAGTGCCTAGCCTAAATTCTAGAGGTAATTATCCTAGTGTTTGCTACAGTATTAATAGAAGTGACATATTTAGAAGTAAATTGTTAAATTTAAAAAGTGAAAGTTATCAAAAAATTTAAATTACATTGTTTTTCTGATAGATAATTTTATCTAATTAAAATAATTACTTTTAGAGTATTGATTTTTGTCTATTTAAAATATATTATTTTTAGGGGTGTTAATAATTATTTTCAAAATTAGTTTGCATTTATTTAAAACTAAAATATTTTTAAATATTTAGGAAATATTAATTTAATGCTGATAGGAAAACATTAAAATCTTCACATTATTTCAGATGTCTTATGAAGTAAATTCTCTTGAAAAATATTAAGTACTTCAAGTTGTTTCATTTGTTAATACTTTTTGCATGGCAGTGCACAGCTAAGAGTCATTAAATATAACCTCCCCCTAATGGTAGTTGCTTGTCCTGACAAAAATAGGACTGCTTTAATCCAAGAAATATGATAGTTAGCTTTTGTTTTACTGTAGGTTTAATGCCACACTTATAAATATCCAGAAAAATTTCTAAGAAAGTACATCTTAAATGTTTTAAAACATGTCTTAATGGGAATTTTTTTTCTTTTTCTATGTTGCTAATTCTGCCCATTCTGCGCTTAAAATGATCAGTTTCAAGAATTAGATTAGTTATATAAATTTAGCACTGTTACATTGAAGAAAACTTTAAGTGGAATGTCTTATTTGAAATATTTCTTTTGTTGTCTGTATGTGTGGAGTAAAACTATTGGAAGGCAGCTCTGTTTGTCCCCACCTTGTGTCTTTCAGGGGAGTAGACAAAGCAGAATGTTCCAGCTGTGTCAGATCAGGCAGTCAGTCATGGTTGAGTTTGGCCTTGATTTTGGGATTTGCTGTAATTTGTTTTTTAAATGAATATTTAATTTCCACTGTGATTTTTATAGCTATAAAGTTAAAAGAGCTTTTAAATTATTAATTACAGTTGTCCTATGGTAAATATAATGGACATTAGACAATTGTTTTCATAACCATCACTTGTTTGGTTTATAATTTTAAATGCCATGGTTGGGAATGTTAAATGTTTCACTATGAGAGCAGTCATATTGTATCTTTATCTTGTGTGCTAGTGATTCTTTGTACTAGAAGTCTCTCAAGCCTATAAAATTAGATTGCTGTTTTCTGTTTTCTATTTATGATTGCATACAGTGCCAGAAAAGCTCAATTAAACACAGTTTTGATGAGTAAGAATGAAAATAATATTTCATATTTGAAAAAATCATATATGAATAGTAAAAGATATCAGTCTTTAAAACTGGTTTCCACTTCTTGCCTAAAATTTCAGGGCCTTTTTGCAGGTTGGTTATTGAAGAACATTTTTTTTTTAACAATACTGGATTATTTAGGACCTATTTAAAAATTGAAATAGGAATAGTTGCAAATATATTAACATAACACATAACACAAATATATTAACACATAGGTGCAAGTATATTAACATTATAACAAGAGGTTTGTAAATACTTTTGGTTGATAATCTGTATATCCTACCTACTGTTTAGCAAAGCCGTAGGAAGGGTGTAAACCTGCTGATAAGGCATTAAGTTACTGGCTGTGGTATTATTCTGTTTTTATGAATGATATGCTGGCTATAGCTCATTACTTTTTTTTTTTTGAACTAGTAGAAACTTATTACTACTAGTAGAAAATTATTAAGGGTACAGGACATCTTTTTGTTGTGTGCATGGGTTGTTTTTTCCTCTGTATTAGGAAATCTAACATTCATTTGTTAGAAGGAAAAATGTTTACAGTCTTTATAGTTACCTTAGTCCATTGTTTTATGAAGTACTTCACAGAAGTCATTTTGGGCAAAACCATGTATTGAATTTTATTGTTACTTAATGATCTATTAAAGTTTTTATCTTGGCAAATACAGTAACAATAAAAACAAGCCTCATGTGATTTCATTTGTAGATAGATAAGATAGGATGCATACATTAAATGCTTTTGCTTTTAAATATCCATATTTGTAAAGTTCTTATTTTACACTAAATAATACTGTTGCATTCGATTGACAGTTGACATTTTATATAGGTCTTGGAATAGATATTTAATCATTTTGTTTTACGATAGTATTTTTAATGTGACTGTAAGTAGAATGTGCCTACTGGTGTAATTTTTTTCATGAATCTGTCATATTAAGATGTATGGAAATGTTTTCTTATTGTACTTAAGGTGGTTAACCTTCAGTGTAACATATCTTAATTTTTATGCCAAAATACTTATGTTCTTTAGCAGATTGTAGGAAAATTAGTGTCATTATTAAAAGTGCCCTTTGTATCAGAGTTTTTAAAAAGTTATGTCCAAGGTTTTGGGAGTATGATTTTAACAGATAAATGAGTATACATAGGTTCAATTTTTGGAGAACTAATGTGTCAACTTTACCTACATTAAAAAAAAACTTTATAATGGAATATTAAATTTAAAAAGTTTAACATTTACCAGTGTACCTATTCCACTTAAAACTTGATGAGATTTGATACAAGCACAGCTCAGAACTAGATATTGAGGCCATTATATATAACTTGAAATTATTATTACAAAGATTTTAAATGTGATGGATAAATACACTAACAAGTAATTTTTTAAAAAGCTAAAGTGGAGAAAATTATATTGGCTCGACATTAAAACTGATATTTTTTGTAATTAGCTGGGTTTATAATAACTGATAAGGTCTCTAATAGTTTAATAATTTGGTGTGATTTAAGGATTACTGATATCTAAAATATCAACAGCATAATATCCAATATGTACAATTTTTTGGTCTGTTCTGTTACGCTTTTACCTAATTCGTTATTTGTTTATTATATTTAGAATATTATTATACTATTTAAAAATGACTACTTGATTGTCTAATAATGAGTAGACATCATTGAACACAGGAAATAAGTGTTGTCTTCTGAATTTGAAGATGATCCTCACTTTTTGTTTTGATATTTTAATATTAGAAGTTTTACAGTTCATATTCAAAGACAGCTATCATTTATATGTATAAACTTTTGAATGCCTGCCAGCAAAATGATGACTAGTGCTTGTGTTTTGAAAGATAGGATTTTATTAATCATCTATTAAGTGTCTTTTAGGCTTAATTTGTGATCTATGACAGAAGTAATTTATTGTTTTAGGGAGTTATTTAATGAGAAATTAGAATTTAAAATTGATATTGCCATATAAAAATGGTTCACATTTCAACTATAGTTCTTTTGTTGTCAGTAACCTTTTAAAAATGTATTTGTCTAGCAAGTATTTATTAGTAAATCACCAGTGTTTTTCTCCTGTAAAGTTTTTAGAGGGTCAGGTAAGCAGGATGGAGTTTACTGAGTCTTAATATTTCTTAAGGATAGAGTTTCATCAGATTCATAATACATCATTTTTCATGAATCATAATGCATCATGTTTGAGATATATCTGTGTGTACCTCACTCAAAGAGGTTTCATTGCTGAAGACCCTTGTTAAATAGATATCCTGAGACAGACTTATCAGCAAGGGTGTGTGTTTGCAGGGCAGCATTGCAATCAGACTCTAGTTATGTTTTGTGCCCATTTTGGGATGCTTAAAAATAATTACCGG
Source organism: Monodon monoceros (assembly GCF_005190385.1). Lineage (NCBI taxonomy): Eukaryota > Metazoa > Chordata > Mammalia > Artiodactyla > Monodontidae > Monodon > Monodon monoceros. The sequence goes on along the minus strand of NW_021703768.1, from coordinate 88,657,856 downwards.
GCTTCCCTGGTGGCGCAGTGGTTGAGAGTCCGCCTGCCTATGCAGGGGACACGGGTTCGTGCCCCGGTCCGGGAAGATCCCACATGCCGCGGAGCGGCTGGGCCCGTGAGCCATGGCTGCTGAGCCTGTGCGTCCGGAGCCTGTGCTCCGCAACGGGAGAGGCCACAACAGTGAGAGGCCCGCGTACCGCAAAAAAAAAAAAAAAAAAAAAAAAAATTACCTATTAGATGTACTCTGTATATCACAGATAATTGTTTCCTAACATAATAAATCCAAAGTGTTATATAGATTTAGAACACGTTAATTTGTTTTTAAGTAGTCTATATATATTTAAAAATATTTGGAAGATATTAGATTTATATCCTAATTGAATTACCAAAAGATATAGATTAGCGAGCATAATTTCAGTTGTGTTTGATGATTCTTTGAGTTTTTAATGAGACTGTGGTGCTGAATTAAATAAGCATATGCTTGATGCTTAGTTGCTTAAGTGATATTTTCTTTTTTTGACAAGGTTCATATTTTGGGGGGAAAATAAAAGGTCTTTTGGTTGTATTGTAATTGGAAGAAAAACAGTGAAAGAGAACTGTTACCAGATTTGGTTAAAATTATGCACATTTGGGGTAATTTGTAGTGTGTTATTTCAGTTTATTGATGTTAGAAAAATATTTTGAAATATAGTGTATTTAACACAATTAATTTATAACCATGTTACTAAAATTATACATAAAATATTTTCACCTCACCATTGAAAAACAAAATATTATAAATGAGAGAATCTTCATGATCTTACTAAGATATTTCTATTTTTAACAACAAATTTTAAAAAAGTAAAACTGATAATAAGTCATTCAAGCTGATTTTCTTCCTATCTTCTCTAGAGCTCATAGCTATAGATAGATTCTGAAAAATATACTTGAGAATTCGTTTTGTGAATGTGTGTTTATTATTTTTTACTTCAGTAATAAAGTGACCTTATTGATATGTTATTTTCCTAAGTTTTGATTATTTCCCCCTTACTTACTATGAACTGCATTTTGCAGCCTTGTTAGCTGATCAGTTCCAAAAATAATTAATCTATCATTCTTGATTGATTTTTAGAAAGAGTTCTCATGGTAAACATAATGATATATTACACGGCATTTGTTGAGTATCTTTTTGTTCATGAAACTATAAGTAAAAATGGAAAAACTTTTTTAAAATATGAAAACAGGACAATAAATGATCTTAAATTTAATATTGCAATAAGTTATGAAATTTTCCTATTAAACTGATATTATGATACCTATTTTACCTGGCATGCAATGTTATTATGAGACTAAAAATATGATTATAGAGATTATAGATTTTAAAGCATTTTATAAAGTATTAATGTTACACAAATATAGTAATATTATTTATTAGAACTGCAATGATTTTCTTGCCTGATTTCAAAATAATGAAATGAAATAAACATATCTCATTGCTCTTATAAGTAGTAATTTCAGAATTTGAATGTTATTTTTTACTGGGTTTTTTTTGTGTGTGTGCCTAACTTCCAGGTAGTGTAGACAGACCATTTAACTTTTGAACAAACTTAATCTGAATTAAGTTTGTAATGTGGAAGAAGAAATAGGCTAAGAACAAAATTTAGCATTAAAGTAAATAATACCAGTATGGCATTTGGAGCGCAACATGCGGCAACCGTATGAATAGGATATTAAATTATAAATTATTTCCCTTTTTGTGCTAATTTTTAGAATTTACCTATGGGAAAATCTTAGGAATTTGTTGTTGCATACTGAATTATTTTTCTTTTTTAAGTCTAGTCTTTGTAAACATAATCTTGATCAAACCATTTCGATATTGTCAGACAACTCAAAGTCTATGTTTATTTTTAAGGGCGTATTTGAAGTTCTAGATTTTTCTTTCTTTTACCACACAGTTCAGGAGAAAATGTATTCTGAAGAATGTGGAAAAATGTTAGCATTTAAGGCTGCTTGATTACTTTTTAACTGTTGGTTGTATTAAAGACAGTGTTTTAAATCTGGTGTTTCTTGCCTTCATTTAGGTGTTTAAATTGTTTTACTTTGAAATAATTTCAAAGTAGAAGTGTTCCAAGAGTAGTACAGATATCTCATATACCCTTTACCCCGATTCACTAATTTTTAAATTGATGGATAGTTGATTTACAATATTGTGTTAGTTTCGGGTGTACAGCAAAGTGATTCAGTTATTTATATATATATATGTATATAAAATATATGTTTTTTCAGATTATTTTCCTCTGTAGTTTTGTTATAAGATACTGAATATAATTCCCTGTGCTATACAGTGAATTCTTTTTTGGTCTGTATCTACTTTATGTGTATCTATTTTATGTATAGTAGTTTGTATCTGTTAATCAGATTCACTAATTTTTAACGTTTTGCCATCAATATATTTCTCACCACCCTCTGTTTTGATTGTGAAAGCATAAATTTTTCTTGATGATAACTGCTCATATTATTAAGAATTTTGTTTTCAGATTTTTAATCAGATTTTCCTTCTCCTATGCTATGTAACTCTTTTATTATATAATGTAAAATAAAGTGAACACTATAACATTGAATGTTCAGAAATCATTTTTATATATGCATTGGGACTAAGGCTGATAGGCATTAAATAACTACAATGTAGAGAGTTATAAATGGTGATATTTACCTCCATATTTTACAGAATATTCTGTCTTCGTTGTCATTGAGACTTGAGTGAACTGATAACCCTTATCTTAGTAATGAGTAGAGAAATAATATACATATAATAATATATAAATATAAATAATTGAGGACAATCACCAAACCTGATACTGACCTATGTTTAATCTTTCCCTTGCTACTATCCAACTTTTACTGAAAGGTAAATGAGCAGAATAGTTTAGTATAGCTACTAAGGGTATATTTTGCAGTTGTTAGCTTGCTATAAATGAATGACGAATTAGGTCTCTCTGTTTTAATTTTTCCATCAGTAACACTGTGGTAGACTACTATGTGATAGAAGGTAGGGTTGAAATTAAATGGTCTTAAGTCTCTTCTTTTTGAAGATACTCAGCCTATCATTTTCAAATTGTAATATCTAGTCCCAAAGGATATGTATCCAATCAGGTGCCCAAGGCTGGGAGTAAATGTAAGTGGTGTGTAGGACTTATTCCAGAGGAATTGTGTTCTCAGGTACTTCTCTGAATAGAAGGGCTTATATGTACATCAATATTGTTGGAAGGATTATTCATCAGGTAGAAAGTTGGAATAGATGAATTCTTCTTTCTAACAACTTTATGTATCATCTTAACTGTCTATTCAAGAGATAAGAAGTGAAAAAGAACTAAAAGTGGAAGATGGAAAGAGAAATAAAAGCATCATGAGCATTGGACAGTCTGATCTTTATTAACTGAGATTTGGCTGTATATTAAATGTTTACTTTCTTTTGAAAACATGACGGAAATTATCAATTGGAGTTTGTAATTAATTAAGTTTAAATTCATGTTTTATTTCATGTAAGTAACTTGGGTCTGACATAAAAGCAGGAATTCAGAGTCTCTGCCATTAATTTATTATGGTGAAATTAGAAAAGAATACGTTTTAACTACTGAAATGACTATGCATTAGCTTAGAAATGGTCATTATTGGAGCATTTTAATTAGAAGGTTCTGAAAAAATAATACATTTGTGAACATGTTATGTAGACTAATTTAGTTGGCCTGCAAATAATAATGGAGTAAAAATCATTCCTTTGTATTTCTGCAGAGTAGTAAAAAGTTTCCATAGTTGTATTTTAAAAGATATAAAGACATTTAGTATATGACCTGTACTTTTGAAGTAACAAATTCAGAATTAGAACAGCAGGCTTTTTTTCCTTCAAGTTTTAAGGGACTCTTCAATTGAAACTTAGTTTTATAAAAGTTAATTTCTTTGCTCACACTTTGGTATTTGGACAGTGTCATAACATGTGTGACTGCTTAAATAGAAGATACGTGTGAAATTACTCTCATCCTACTGTTGGATTGCCTTCCAGCAATGCATTGGACTGCTACAGTCAGGCAATCTGCTACTCAGGATATTTAAGTTTAGGAAAAGGAGATCCATTTCTTATATATATAAGAAGAAAAGAAATTGCTTTTCTACATGGAAATGTTGCTGTACTAGCTCTGGTTGCATCAGAAGAATAGGTAGTTCATGACATACAAATAGGCAGTGTTTGAAGAGTTGATTTTTTAAAGTTGTGCTTTTTTTTAGGAGTTGAACTAGGACCACTCTTTCTTTCTAGGAGTGTTTTGTGTAATGGGTCCCTAATCTGGTCTACAGTAGTCTTTTACATGAACTATAATATTGATGGTATTATGGGATCCAGCCAGCCTTTGTAAAAAATGTTTCTGTGGAAAAATAATCTTTAGAGCACTAGCTTAGGTGGTTCAAAGGATACATTTCTGTGTTCTCATGGTGGCTCCAAAGTGTTGGCTGGGGCACAGGAGTGGGTGCTGGGGTCTGGAGAACAGGTTTTCTAGTTTGTAAGCTAAAGGGTCTGACTAGAACTCTTCCATTGGAAATACTAGATCACACTCAGCGTTTCCTGGCGTTGAGCCTTCATCTTTCTAGTATTAGCATTTCTTTATCTTTTCCTGTCATCAGAGCAAATCTTCTTCTATCTTTTAAAAAGTTTTCTAAGAATTTATACAGATACCAAACAAATAGAGATTTGGGAAAGGAATAAAAATACTCTTAGGAAGGGCTCAGTCCAAGAAAAGAGACCAGTGGTGGATTTTGGGGTACCCAGAAACTGAAAGTCATTTTCTGTATATATTTGGAAGAATACTGAGACTTCCTTGGAGCATTCCTAAGGAAGAGCATGAAGAGAATTAGTGATAAAAAGTACCTGAGGAAAGGGTAGGTAAGTTAACTTTTCTGCAGTGGGGAACAGAAGGTAAAATGCAATGATTTCAATAGTGCTTATCTTACCCTCATTTTCTTTCCCCCTTCAGTCCCAAATTTAAATTGTGTTGACTTGCTCTGGAGTTGTTCCTTGCTCAAAGCCAGCATGGCAGTGGCTGGAGTTATCTGAAGAAGTTTGCTGACAGGTTAGCTAGGAGAAGAGAGGAGGTTAAGTCTGAACCAGCAGCGGCCGATAGTGAAGGAAAGTTATCTGTGGACTTTTCAGCCTTGGGCTATGTAGGACATGTGTAAGTAAGGGATGCTTGTAAGTCATATATGCTTTTTGTTTAAAACCAAAGAAACTTAAATTCCACAATATGATGCTTAAGTGATGGCTGTCTAATATGGCAATGAGAGAAGGGCCCTGCAATAAAATTGAACAAACTTCCTAACATACGTAATTTGTTAATTGTTGAGTAGATATCTCTATATTGGTTTTTTGAAATAGTTTAAAAATATCTCAAAGTTCTAATAGAAAGTAACTTTTTTATTTATGCAATTTACTACAGTACAAACTATATATATTGTAACCACAGTTAGGTTATTTATTGAAGCTACAGAGTTTAAGTGGTCAGTTTCTGACATAATTAAACATTTAGGGATATCAGATAGCCTAATGGGATCATTAAATGGAAATAAGTGGTTAAATTCTGGGCAGAAAATTTTAAAAAATGGTTTCTTAGAGTAAAACAGCTTTCACATTTTGTAATAAGGAGACTCCTGGGTAGAAAAGGAATGGTTAGGCCATAATTTAAGGGTCAGGGTAAGTGGATAGTGTGGTAAGTGCTTTTTTGTTAACTTCACCGTCCTTTTGCAGCTATTGAAGAATGTAGTCCACTCAGAGATACTACCTGTTTTGTGAAATCTTCCAACTGTAAAACTGTGATCTTCTGTAGGAAATTCTATTCCAGAAAATCCTGGTGATGCTTGGGAAGAGCTTGAATTTTCCTCAAACAGAATTATTTAAAAGTACCTTTTAATGCACAGATATTCACCTGCTTTAAAAAACTCTTAAATATTTAATTTAGAGACTGATACTTTGCATTTTAATAGAAATTTTCAATTTTAGAAAAACTTTTTAGTGATTTTTAGCCATCTATCATACTTATTCTAAATAGAACAGTTTTCATTTGAAGTATTGGTTGTAGAGTTTGTTGCCTGAAACATAAACAGATGAGAAGTGAAGAATCCTTATATTTCTTTATTTTGCTTTTTAAGTTACAAAATCAATACATCCTCACTAAAGAAAGCTTGGAAAACACAAAGCACAAATGGCAGAAATCACAAATTACCCATAATCTACAACCCAAAGACAAATCAATCACTGTTTATACCGGTTTATACTGAGTGAATATTCTCAGTATTTTTCTATGTAAATGTAATTTGTATTTTCCAGAGAAGTTATACTTAATGTATAGCTTCACTAATTAATATATTTTGAACATTATCCCATAACAAGAAATAATCTGATAGAACATTAGTTCTTCATGGCTGGGAAGTATGTTTATTTGGTATTTACATTATTTGTTTTTTGCTCTTTATACTTTTGCACATGCATCTTGGTAGGCATCTTGATTATTTCTTTTGTTTTTAAAGGATGTAAAACATGAAAATGTCATGAAAATGACCCTCTTTTCTGATTATGATGGGAATACATGTTGATTGGAACTTAATACTTTTAAAGTGTATGTTTAAAAATATTTTTTTAAGTATATGGTTTCAGGGACTTCCTTGGTGGCGCAGTGGTTAAGAATTTGCCTCTGAATGCAGGGGGCGTGGGTTTGAGCCCTGGTCAGGGGAACTAGATCCCACATGCATGCCGCAACTAAAAAAGTTTGCAGGCCGCAACTAAGACCCGGCACAACCAAAAATATATAAATGAATGAATAAAGTATATGGTTTCAGAGTTCTTGCAACTACATAATCTATAATGAACAATTTGGTTAGCCCCATTTCCGACTTGTTAATGCATATAGGCATCACATATAAATATTTATTTTAATATAAAAAAGGCTCATATTAAGTGTTGTTTTGTGTTATCTTTTTCTAAATTATCTCAGACGTATTTTTCTATGTTAGTAAATACTATGCTTTATGTGACTATTACTTATTATTGCATATGTTTCTGACTTTTCAGTATTATAAACGTCCCTGAAATAATTAACTATTGCTAGATCAGTTTCCTTTTCTTTTTCTTTTTTTTTTATTGGGGTATAGTTGTACAATGTTGTGGTAGTTTCTACTCTACAGCGAGGTGGAGTTCCCTGTGCTATATCTATTTTATACATATTAGTGTATATATGTCAATCCCAATCTCCCAATTCATCCCACACCCCACGCCCGCTTTCCTCCCTTGGTGTCCATACGTTTGTTCTATACATCTGTGTCCCTACTTCTGCCTTGCAAGCCTGTTCATCTGTACCATTTTTCTAGATTCCACATATGCGTTAATATACTATATTTGTTTTTCTCTTTCTGACTTACTTCACTCTATATGACAGTCTTTAGGTCCATCCACATCTCTGCAAATAACCCAGTTTTGTTCCTTTTTATGGCTGAGTAATATTCCACTGTATGTATGTACCACATCTTCTTTATCCATTCTTCTGTTGATGGACATTTAGGTTGCTTCCATGACCTGGCTATTGTAAATAGTGCTGCAATGAACATTGGGGTGCATGTGTCTCTTTGAATTATGATTTTCTCTGGGTATATGCCTAGTAGTGGGATTGCTGGGTCATATGGTAATTCTATTTTTAGTATTTTAAGGAACCTCCATACTATTCTCCATTGTAGCTGTATCAATTTATTCCTGTCAACAGTGCAAGAGGGTTCCCTTTTCTCTACACCCTCTGCAGCATTTATTGTTTGTAGATTTTCTGATGATGCTTATTCTAACCAGTGTGAGGTGATACTTTATTGTAGTCTTGTTTTGCATTTCTCTAATAATTAGTGATGTTGAGCAGCTTTTCATGTGCCTCTTGGCCATCTGTATGTCTTCTTTGGAGAAATGTCTATTTAGGTCTTCCACCCATATTTTGATTGGGTTGTTTGTTTTTTTGATATCGAGCTGCATGAGCTGTTTATATATTTTGGAGATTAATCCTTTGTCCATTGATTCATTTGCAAATATTTTCTCCCATTCTGAGGGTTGTCTTTTTGTCTTGTTTATAGTTTCCTTTGCTGTACAAAAACTTTTATGTTTCATTAGGTGCCATTTGTTTATTTTTGTTTTTATTTCCATTACTCTAGGAGGTGGGTCAAAAAAGATGTTGCTGTGATTTACGTCAGAGAGTGTTCTTCCTATGATTTCCTCTAAGAGGTTTATAGTGTCCGGTCTTACATTTAGGTCTTTAATCCATTTTGAGTTTATTTTTGTGTATGGTGTTAGGGAGTGTTCTAATTTCAGTCTTTTACAGGTAGCTGTCCAGTTTTCACAGCACCAGTTATTGAAGAGACTATCTTTTCTCCATTGTATATCCTTGCCTCAGTTTCTTCTTTTTTCTTTTACTTCTGCAATTATTTCCTGGGAATATATTCTGAGAGTGAAATTTTGGAGTCTAGAGGGTATTTGCTTTTAAAATTTGCTACCTGTTGGCAGAATACACTTCAGGGTGAATGGCTGTGTCAGTTTGTAATCTCACCCACAGTATATCTGAATGCTCATTTCCCTGTGTCTATTCTAAACCATTTGTTATCCATCTTTTAATTCCTGAAAATCAGTTAATGAACAGTTATGTTTTTTAAAAATTAATGTTACCTATTTATTTCCTTTTCAAGCAAAAGAGTTTTCTCACCCATTAAGGGCAAAGGATGGAGGAAATGAGGACAAAAGTTACTTCTCTTCTAAATAACAGCAGAGGTGTCACACTGCTCACTTAGATTCTTTTAGTAGTTAAGCAATTTTGTAGAATAATTGCTTATATATAATCTACAAGGGAGGTTCCCCCCAAATTAGATTAACATTTTTTCTCTAAAGCAAAACTTTTTTGGACTGCAGAATATACCAGCAGGAGTCAGGGTTGTGTGTAGTGTTAAGGAAGCCAAGTTGGTCTGAACTTCTTTTCCACTACTTACTAGCCATTGTAATCTTGGGCAAGCTACTTAACCTCTCTGAACCACAGTTTTTCTAAACCATAAAGTGATAATTAAATTTTCCTCATAGGATTGTTGCAATGAGATAATATATATAATATGCTTACCACAGTGTCTATACATTCTAGGCACTCAAAAAATGAAAATCACCATTATTTGTTATTGTTGTTGCTGTTCATGCTACTATTATTCTTACTAGTACTACTATCGCCCCTTTGTTAGTTTTTACTATTAATACAAAATGTTCTTTCTCATTCCTTAATTTTATTTGATAAAAATTTAAAAAAAGAAAAGCAAGATAGTTAGAAACAGCAGTAGTAGGAATTTTCTTAGGTAGATGGGGTAGAAATTAGACAAAGTTGTGTTTCTATCAGTTTATAGGAACAAACAGAACTGAGAACATGAATTTTTAAGGCAGTATTCATTGATCAACTAATATTTAAGAAATCCTATCTTATTATTATGTCTCCTAAAACATACACTATTTAAATGAAATAGTTATATTGTAAACCACGTACACACATAGATAAAACTTAAAACAAGCTGGAGATGCTTAGAAAACTTATGATGACCAGTCTTTTCTTTATTCCTCAATATTTTATAACAATATATCTCAATAGAAGCAACTTTTATTACAATGAATATACTCTCCTGGGCCAAGATTAAAGGTAATTTGTTATACAGAATATTTTGTCCAATAGAACTTATTGTCAGCATATCAGCCAAGTATCTTCATGTAAGGATCATCTATAAGCAAATGGAAATACATATGTTAAACAGAATCAGAGGTTGATATGGTATAGAGTAAAACAGGATTTTACTTATACTACCAAAGAGTTAACACCTTAGACTAGATAACTGAAGGTCACTCATTTCACTTTAAACCTTTTAAAAGGCAGTCTTTCTAAAATATGTTAAAGAGAATATATCAAGATAATTAGCCTTTTCTTGGTGGCTCAAGAAAGTCATCACTATAACAACTATCAATGACATTACTATGTTATGTACAGTGATACAGGCAGGGATAATTGAAAGGTATATGGGTACTTGATCTGATAGTCAGTGGTTCCAGACTTAGTACTTTTGGGGTATACCATCAAAAAGAGAAAGTATAAGAACTGAAAATTGACAGGTATTGAGGAAGGCATAGTCATTAAATGGTAAGCGGCAATTACTAGTGTCAGTATTTTGGATTTTTTTATATACTCAGAAGTGATAATTAGAGAAGAGAGTATGAAGGTTCAAGTTCTTTTTTTATAAAAGACCTTCAGATTGTACTTAACTTAAAATCCTATGACTCAGCAGTCTGTGGACACCATGATGGAAAAAATGGCAGCTTTATTCCCTATACTCAGAATGATGAAATACTTGACAGACCACATAGTGGAAGCCCCTTCACTTAAAAGAAGTAAGAGTCTGGTTAGATAACTTGTTCCAAGGTAAATAATAATAATATTTTAACATTTGAGTCCAACACTCTGTGAAGCATTAAATATATTTTAACTCCTTTAATTCTCACATCATCCCTATGGTAGGTAATGTTATTATCTCCATTTTCCAGATGAGGAAACTTGAAGCACAGAGAGATGACAACTAGTAAATTTCAGGGCCAAGGTTAGAATTTGGGCAGTATGACATCAAAAATACATGTTCCTAACCACTGCTCTGTACTACTTCTGTTATAGCAAATTTTTGAACCTAATGTTTTAGACCTAAACATAGTAAAAATTCCTCTTTGAGACCTGTATCCATTAGTAATATGTATCAAACACATAACCACCAGTGTAGATTTCTCATTTATTTCACAGCATTACACATTAAACCTTTAGCTGTACTTGAGGCACTGGGAAGTACATTTTCTCTGAATATTTAAATGCTCACAGAACAAAAATAACAATAAATATATATACATCCTTTTTTTCATGAAAATGTATAAAGATTTACCCTCAAAATAAAAAGATCCTCTAAAAATACACAAATTTATTCCTTCATGTACATAAACAATTATAGATAAGACTTAAAAATACAAATGTAATGGCTCTTGAATATAGGAGTCTGCTCTGAGTACAACAGTACCTTAAATCAGTATTATTCTGTCAGTAAAGCCTCCAGTAGTGGGTTTTGATATAAATTTATCGGGTCCAATTTGGCAGTTTTTTAAAATAGGAATGGAAGCATTCAGATGTATTAAATAGTAAAGGTCAATATTGTTTTAAGAAACTTTAGTTTTAGAAGTGGATAGATAAATGTGTGGATGTTTCTGTGGAGATTGGTCTAAATAGTTGGAAAAGGACCATTTAACAACTGCTTGAGTTCTGACTTCAGCTACTCCCTGTATGCTCAGACTGCTGAATAATTCTCTTAGTCTTATTCTCTTTTATAAACCTTTATTTTCAGTTCAAATTGAGCATGCCAAAACTCAGTAGAACTAAACTCATAATCTTACCTACCCCCTTCTCTCAACCTGTTTTTCTTCTGTTTTCATTCTTGGGTAGAAATCCTTAAATGTCTTTTCCTCTCATATAAGGTAGAGACCCCACACTCCTTAGAATGGTTGACTTGGCCTGACTTCTGCTTAGCAAGCCTTGCCCTACTATGTCCTTACAAACCCATTCTGCCTTATCTGAATCCATATGTGGTTTGCAGAACATGCCATTCATGCTCACTTCTTCCTGCTCAAAATTCTCTTTCCCCTCTTTTCCACCAGGCTCATCTTTTAAGACTTGTTGATTTATGACAGCTTTATGAGGTAGGTATTATTATCTCCCCATTTTTCAGAGGAGGAAATTGAAGCTTAGAAAGTTTACCTTTCCCAAGAACTGATCAAACTTTTCTTCTGGGAGTTAGAAGTTGTAAAAAAATGAATCAGTTCCTAATAGAAAAGTTTTATTGTAGATGTACAGTAGAGAATCGGTTTCAAATGGAAAAGTTTTATTTTTATTTTACTGTAAAGAAAGATCAGGAAGAAGTCTCACTCCCCACAGGGTACGGAAATTGTTTTTTATCAAGTATGTATAAGGGTTAGATACGAGGTAAAAGAAATACTGAATGTGAGAGGTAGAAACAACACTTAGAGAGAGGGAGTTTAAGAGCTCTCTTGGTGCCTAGGTCTTTTCATTCTTGTGTTGATGACTGTTGAGATTTCCTTTCTCTGGAGTTCATTTGAATTGATTTTTTGTTCTTGGCAACTCAAAGGGTAAAATTAAAGCAACGTGTGTATTTGTGTATACTTGGTAGCTTTGTTTCAATAATTAGAGGAAATCTTCACTGAAAAGTGTTTGTATTCCATAGGTTTATTTATGAATTTGATTGGAATTTAGAAAATGGTTTCTCATGAAAACAATTAAGTGATAATTATGTTCTTTGGTTATTTTATAAATGTTGAGTTAACCTATTAGATTTAACTACTGAAAGTTATAATGAAATAAAAATAAATAACACTATTGAAATATAGTTACTAAAACAGAATCAGTAGTTCAAATTAAGACAAATAGTTTTTCTTGAATGCTGGTACTTGAAGAAAAACAGATTTAATTAAATAATCATAAAGTAGTAGATATAAATTTGCATGGAAATTGTGGCTGCTTTGTATTTATTTAAAACAACTGTATTGAGAGTGTTTAGTGTTCATGATAGATTATTTGTTTTGAGTTTGAAACTGTAATAAAATTAAAAGGGCTGGAGATACATGTCTTGGGGCTGTGAAGGAGATAGAGGAAGGAGCATAGTATATGATCTCCCCTCCTAAAGGCAGTATTTCTGGGGACCAAATTTCCTCTGTTCAGTATTTCTTAATCTCTTTGGTTTATGGACTTCTTGTTTGCACTCTTAAGAATTATTCAGGACTCTCATGAACAACATTGTTCATGTTGTTGTATCTATTGATATGTTTTGCATTTGAAATTATAAATGAGAAAATTTAATATACAAGCATATATTCCATCACTCATTAAAGTGATGTCATCGCAGGTTATATAGTTTGTGAAAAACTGCACTATATTCAGAGGATGAGAGTGGAATAAACAATTAATGCATTAGTATTATTATTAAAATAGTTTTGACATTGCAGATACCCTGAGCAGGTCCTGAGTGAGAATCCCTGGACCAAACTTTAAAAATTGCTCCTGTAGTTAAAATACTTCACTTTTGAATTTCTTTACTTTAAATGAGAGAAGCCTTTAGTTGAAGTAACAAGTAAAGTTTTCAGAATACATATATTTTATGTTGAGCAGACTCATCTCTCTCAAATTCAGAGTTATTTTCCACAGTGAAATAAAGCAATTGGACTTGTCTTTGTTTGCATTTAGTCTTAAATTAGAAGACCAAGATATGGAAAAAAAGAATGGGTAGTGTTGATTGTGGGATGTGTGTGTGTGTGTGTGTGTGTTATATGTGTGTGTTTTGGGGAAGTGATCTAGTCAAATGGAATTGAGCTGGTACTAGAAGTGTGTTCTAGGTGGCTCATCTAATGGTGGTCATTTTGCTCTCTGTCTTTAGCCATATGTTATGGTTCAGTGTATGGCTGTTATTTGAGTCCTATACTGGGTAGTTTAGAGGCCACAGTTAGTAAAGGGACTATATTTTGAAGCATTGCATATGTATGAGAGAATCTCATGATTTTTCTAAGGCTTAGGGAAGAGTGTTTATATTAAGATTTCAGCATTTTGTGTTCTTTTTACCAGTAGCTGGATCTGCATCAGGGACTTGAATGTAATGGTAAAGCTATACAATTTCATATACAACTGTTTTCTTACAATGGTAGTATTTGTAGCTTTATGTATTAGGTTCTCTATTTTAAAAAGTGAATGCAAATCTCCATTTTTATTTTACCTTGGTAACATGTTAATTTAGTTGTGACATTTTGGGCCTAAAGAAGTTATGTAGCTTTTTTTTTAATAGAATGAAAAATTATTTTGAACTGTGAATTATCACTGATTTCTCTTTCAACATCGGTTTTTTAAAAAATGAAATATATCTATATATGAATTCCATAGGTTACCTTATAGAAAAAACTATTAGTGGATATATAAAAGATATATGTCAGTTTCTGAAAAAAATAATTTATATTAAAATACCTCACAAAATACAAACATATTATTCCTTAAAGTATTATTTAAATATAGGAAAACATTTAAATTAAAACACTTAATGTATTTCTTAAATGGTTCAATTGGGTTGAAGGATTTGATGAGAAAAATTATTATCTTAATTACAGTTGTTCGGTTAGAAGAACATTTTCAGACTTTGTAGAAATTATATTTTGTAAGTATCTTAATTTTTCAAGGCTTTCTCAGCCTAAACAATGATAAGCTAATTTACTTTTTAAAAAGGGTTAATTTGAAAGTGATTATTTCCTCAGGCTAAAGACTCATTTAGGGAGGCTTCTAAGACTTAATAAGGTCAAGAAGCAGTAAGTGTTTCCAACTTTAATTTTGGGGTTTTGTTTGAAATGGCTATTCCATAAACCAAAAGTGAATCCTCCATCCACCTTTTTGAGAGAAATTACTCTTCAGTTACAATGTATTGATATATTCATGGAAGTATTTTTGACTGTTGATGACTTTATACTCATCTAGAGATAATCATTATAGTATCTTTGTCTCTATTTTAGTGTAAACTTTTGTTTTTCCTGGGATGTGCCAGTTTAGTTACATTGACATCTGTATTTTCAGCTAAATTAGCCTTGACCAACTGCTTTATTGATTAGTCCAAATTTGTGGCATGTTTTTCAGAAAGACTTATGATGGGTTGGTGCAAAGAAATGTCATATTCCAATCACGACATGAGAAATGGTTGGATTGCCTGTCCTACTAGGAGGTATTCTTAAAATTAGTTATCCTGTTATATCAGTACTTGTATCTTCCATTAAGAATGAGAAGTATCTGGATTTTGTTACTAGCAGAGTTAAAAATATGATACTTACAGATCCATAGAAATTATCATTCTAGGAACTGATGTGCCAAAGATTTTTGGATTCCAACTTTTTATGGCTCTCCTAAATAGAAGAACCATACCATGTCTCTTAGTAAAATAATTATTAACCTACTCCATTTATACTGATAACTGATACACATTTTCCAGGAATAATGCAGTTTTATTATTTACAATTCATTTAAGAATAAGTGTTATTTTTCCAGTGTTTGTCTTTTTTCTTAGGGTTAGATCTATGGTAATTCAACTAAAGCCAAAAATACAAAACTTACCACAACTAATTTCTATTGCATTCACATAGTAGTTAACGTAATGTTTACATTTCTGCCTATTAGAATTGTAACTTAAAGTGCTGCATAAGAAAGATGTAAGAATTTTGCAGCATAGACAAGCTGTAGTAATTGTGTGCTAAAAGAAATTTAGTAAAATTGCTGGCTTAGAATTGTTTTGCAATTCAAATAATGCCAACAGTTCTCCATGAAAAGATGACTTGTTTTATTCTTAAAATTTCCTTTATTAAGATGAATTTTTAAAAACTCTTAAACTCATCTTAGATTTTTATTATTTAATTCATCTATAGAATTTTGTGCCCCCTCCATTTTCAGACAGGGTAATAGAAAACTGAGCAACAAAGTAAAGCCAAAGGTCACAGAATTAATAAGTGGTGGAAATAACAGAATTCAGAGATCCCTGAGTTTTATCTGTATCTTTTCTTAAAATTGGTAGACAAAAATGCAGTAAAAAGCTACAGTGAAAATGCTCTAGTCGTTACTCCATGAATCAATTTCATTTCATAGAAAAAACTTTAGTAGGTCCGTTACTTTTTATTATGTTCATGTATTTGTATACTACATTTTACTCTATAATCTAGTTATAGATTTTATTTTAAGCTATTAAGCTATAAAGATTTAAACATATACATATTCTTTAATATTCATTTTATTTTACTAACTATGAGTCATCAATTTTTGGAACTAGGGGAATTTTACCCTTATGTGTGTAAAATAATTGCATATGACCTTCATTATAAAAATTCTAGGTAATAAAAATGTAGCCAGAAATACACATCTTTATTTTTTTCCTTTCTCTTTGTTGCCTCTTTTTGTGTAAAAGAAACTGAGTTATTTTATACTAATGAATAATTTTTAGGTCTAGGAGCTGCCCTCTAGGTTTTCTCAAATTGCTGCCATAGCAAAATGAAATTAAACAAAACTTCATAGAATGAATACATCTCTTTTGTATATAGAGCCCTGTTAAACATACTTTACAGAAAAAACCTCCATATGGAGATAATTAGGTAGCATAAAAGAAGCAATTCTTTTATAGTTAGTAATTTTTAACAACTGCCCTATATAGTACAGTAGATATTTGGTCCACACATTTAATTAAAACCATTATCTTTCTTTTTGGAAGCATTTATTGTACAATTCCAAAATTGTTCCTGAAAACAAAATCATGAATCTATTTGTCTCTGAATTGGGGCACTGAACAAGTAGTAGTCTCTGTATTTGTATTTGTCTCTGTATAAAGTATCCTTCATTTTAGATCTGAATATGTTTTCTTCCCTGTTAAAATTTTTTCCATCGAGTAGAAGGAATGCTTTAGTATCAGTTGAGTGAAACTTTTGAAAATTAAGTCCCTAAAATTTTTTTGAGTCAGAGATATAAATATTAAATCATTTAATCTAATCATTAGCAGACCCAATGATTCGATTAAAATGTGTTTTAAAATGTGTTTTAAAAATTTCAAGTGAGACACTGATACGTGACCATCTATTTATGGCTTTAAAAATTATAGATTATACAAACTCAAAACTGTAATCAGAATTCTCTGTGAGAATGGACACATTCCTTTTGAGCTTTAAGAAATTCATCTTCTGAAACTGCAGGGTGCAGGGTGTAAATTTGAACATGTAGGTTCATTTACCCATCATTTCAGATGTTCTGGGAAGAAATATCTAATGATTTTTCCATGACATCTACCCTTTTTTTCAGATTCTCGACTGACATTTTATCGTGTTATTGTGTTCCACGCTATTTAGTTCCTCCTGGATCCTTCTGAATTTCACATGCACTGCTTCAATCAGCTCCTGCAGAGCGGATAACATACCTAGGGACCCAGGTCTTACTGGACAAGCAGCCAATCATGAAAAGGGGCAGACTGGCCTTTTTTTAAAAAAAATTTTTATATATTTTTTGCATTTCAAAGTATAGATATTCATTTTAGCTATTGAAAAGTAAAATCCAGTAAGTTTACTGAAGGGAATATTTATCTTAAAAAGGAAGGATTATGTAGAAATGAGCCTACCTGCTGGTTTTTCTTTCCTTTTTCAATAATGTTTACATTGTAACTTAAACATTTTTCTGTCCCTAAAAATTAGGCATGTCTTTGTTTTCTAATGCATATTTCTGTAATGTAAACCTGCTTGTATAGATATGAAAAAAAAGTTTGAAACTTTTCTGTGTATGCACAAAATATACCTTAATGGTATCTTGGGCGAGGGGTAATAACCTCATGTTTACAAGGGAAGTAGAAGTGAGGGATTTGCTTAAGGAGCTTTAAACTACGTAGCTGTGAATTGGGAATTTAGTCTGTGTGTCACAAAGATACAACCAACTCTGCCATCAGTTTAAAAGAAAAACAAGATTTTGGTAGAATCTTGTCTAAGTGACTTTAACACTATTAGAGGATTTTAGAAACTGTTACAAATCAGACTGCTTTAGAAAAGCAACATAAATTTGGGGCTACTATTTCAGATGTGTACTCATGTTAAAACTAGGTTTCAATATTGGCAGTTAGGTAACAAAGGAAAATATGGTTTATTTGTATTTTAATGAAATATTGGTACTATATAAAACTGGAGGTTAATTTTTAGATCAATGAGCCAGAATTTCAATGTGGATATGGAAAAAAAGACTTTCATTTTATAAACAAGAATAAATATATATGTTTTAAATGCCAAAGTATTCAGTTTTAAATTTTTTTGTTTCCTTTTGAAGACATGTAAGAACTAAATTAGACTTTTAATTTGTGGTTAATAACAGTGAATAAATAAACATGGGTCTAAAAATTAAAGAATGAATTGGGAATAAGACTTCTGATACTTTAAAATTCTGTATGAGGAAGATAGTATGTTATCAAGGAATGTACTGTATTTTCTTGATCCAGAACATTGCTTTTAAAAATTTTTTTTAATATTTTCTACGATTACAACATTGTTTCCCATATCTCAGACTGAGTTTGAGTTGATTTCTTTTTAACATTATTGAGTTAGTAATCAGTGGCATTTAATTTTTGTAGAGTAAAACTTAAGGCTTTAGGTGCTTCCAGTAAAACTGTAAGCCCATTGAAATTGTTTTGTTTAGATTTTAGTTTAAATCCATCTCTATCCTGCTTTATTGCTCTCCCTTTGACTAATACGTAGCAACGTCATTTTTCTGTGCACAGAATTTATACAAAAAGTAATTTTTCTTAGTGTCTTCTGTCCTTTTTTTTGGACATTTAGAAACCAAATACTGTATGCCTTCTTATCTTCACATTAAGTAGCAAGAAGACTATAACTGGAATAGACTAAAAGTTGTCTTGGGGCATTTTCTATCATATAATGCTATATTTTGCAAAATTTCTGTAGTACTTTGTGCTTCTTTCTCCCTAAGAAGAAAAAAAATTTAGTTATGTGACAGATAAATTAAAATTGTATAAGTCCTACTTGGGTATTTGTGGTAATGAAAGAGTGAAACTGTTTGATCACAGTTCAGATAAGAAGTAAGGATATTGCTTTTGGTGAGAGTAGCTTGCATTTAGAATTCAACCAGACAATTGAGTCTTAAGCTGTTTTTACAAATAAAGAATATAGTGCCATATAGAAACCTGAATTTTCAAAAATTGGCTGATTCTAGTTTAGCCAAATATCTTAGTTTTTGTTAGTTTTAAAAACTGTCTTTCTAGCAAAGGATAGAGTGTTAAATACTTAGTAAGAATTCTAAAGCATGAGTTAAGCTGGTATAAAATGACTAAAAAAAAGTAAAAAAATAAAATGACTTTAGTCTTTTCTTAATTTATAATGAACACTGGGTTAATTTTTAAAAGTTTATTTCTGTGTTGCATAACATTTTACAGTATTGAATGTTACTTTTTAAAAGAAATGTTTCAGCAGTATTTAAAAAAACTGTTTTAGCGAAGTCTTCTATGGATGAATGGGCAGTCAGTATCAGTTTTAAAATTCTTTTGCAAGGTAACCAATTTTCCTCTGCACAGGAAAACATTTAAAATAATGTTTATACACTGGGTTTTCTGATGTTTGAGTTTTAAAATTTGCCACGTAGTCTGCAAATGATTTCATTGTATTGGAAATGCTTTGGGGGATGTTTATTCTCTTTATAAATGGAGATTGAGCACCACCTGTTGGTCAAACTAATGTATTTTAATTTGTGAATTCAGCAAAAAAATTTTGTTTTAATTTAATGATTGCATTCTTTAACTGTTGAGGTCTTATATATTATATAATTCTGTCACAGTATAGATTTATGTCTGAAAACTATACTTCATGAAATTCACCAGAATGCCTTGTTTATTATAGATTATAAAATGATCCACCTTTACCACCTTTACTATTTGTTTTCTTCACTTTGCTCTTTGCTACTGAATTATAAGTTATCCTTTTTTAAGGAAGTGAATGGTCTTAACCCTGGGTTTATTTATGAAGTTATTAAAGGAGATGATTATTTTATTTGCCTCATGTGAAAATTATCAAAATGAGGAAGTCAGTTCCTATGTTGTTAACTGTGTGTTAACTGAATGATGCTAGATTTAATTTTTAAGAAAATGAAATCCTTTTCTATTTGTTTTTCTTATTTAATAACAATTTGAAGTAAAAAACAATGAATTCTTGTATTAAAAGCAGCAATTACTATTTTTTGTTGCAGTTATGTATCTTTTATAATTTTAGACTATTGAATGTTTTGTTTCATTTGAAATGGATACTTTTAAGTAGGCATTAATAAAACAAATGATTAATTTTAAAATGTTTATTTTAATATATATTAACACAAAATTAATAAAATAAACTACTACTCAGAGCAAAGCAGAAAATGTCTGAAGTGACATATGATACTCAGGCATTAAAAATATATTTTCATTAAGACTGGGTATAGAAGGCAACTGGGGTACTTCTGCTACTGCTGACATCAAAGTAAGTGCTACAGCTGTATCAAAGTCTTAACCATCATACATTAATAATGTACAGTAAATAAATCAGTGTTTTGGGGTTTTAGGGAGGTTGATCTTTTTATTTTAGGTCATACTTTCTAAGAAGAAATTGTTCCATGCTTAGTATTAGATGTATTCTTATCAAGAAAATAGTATAAATAGGGTCAAAAGAAACAAGTTTAAGAAACTTACATTTGTATTTTTATATACAAATATGTTTCATAACAGAAAGCAGCTGATTTTTTTATTATAAAGATCAAGACTTGTAGTGTCAGCTATATTGTTTGAAATCATGAATCATATCCCAGTTCCCCTTGACTCCTGTTGCTTTCTTCTGTATCCATTTAATGTTATCACTTGTTAGTCTTTCAAGCTAGGAACTTCAGACTCAATCCAGTCTCTCATCTTTCCCACTTTCCCATCAAATTCAGTTTCTGAACTTTGGAAATAACTCTTCATTCTTTCTTCTCTCTGTACTTTTTTTTCTGACTCTTCTAGTAGGTTTCTAACTAATGTTATTGTCTTCAATCTCTTTCTTGTTCCACCTATCTTCAATAACACTGAAAAGTATTTTTGCTTTTTTATTATTATTATTACTAAAACAGTTGGCTGGACAGAGTAAAAATCCTTCTTTCGCTCTCAATTGCTTACACAGTCAAATCTAAATCCCTTAGAACAGCATTCATTGGGACCTTAGAGTCTGTTTCTAATCTACCTTTCTAGAGTTTTTCCCTTCGCATTCCCACCCTTTGAAACCAAATGTCATCTCCTTTGTGAAGAGTTACTTTAAGAATTAGTTAGACTGATTTGAGCTCTACTAGCAATTGGATCATATTACTAGAAGGTCTCTTATCACTAGAAGAAACATTGTTGGTTTATATATGTATAAATAGTTATGAACTCTTTGAAAACAGAGACTGTGTGTTTTGTTTGATTGTGTGAACTTTGAATTGCAAGTCCCGAGCATAGTCCTTGGCACAGAAGAGGCTGTAAACTTATAGTAAAGAGTGTGGACTCTGGACAAGACTGCCTGGGTTCAAATCCCAGCTCTTCTGCTTTGTCTCCTGGAGCAATTTATTTAATTCCTGAGCCCCTAAATATGTTTATATATGTAATGTGCTTAGAATAGTGCCTGGTACATAGTAAATGCTTACTAAATAGTAATAGTTTTTATTTTAAAAATAAAATAAGCCAGTTAGATAATATTAAATTTCAAAATTTGAGAAAGTACACAAATTTGAAGCATAGTTCTTAAAGATCATTTTTTTGCAGTAAAATATCACATTTTAAAACTAATTTAAAATCTTTCCTTGAATATCTGAAAGCTATTTTGTTTAAGAGTTTAGTAACTGAGAATTCAATTATGTTAAGTTTTAGTAAGCTTATCCTTAAGACTTAAAAAAATATGCACATGTATATAAATAACTTTAATATTTTATTAGAGTTGTTGCTATATTATGGTACAGTAAAATCACTTTAAATAACTATGAACCAAAATGTTTTTTGGAGATATAGAGAAATGTTGTTAAGAAAATAAAATAAGAAATTGGCACCTGATCCTTTTAGGTAGACTTTTAAATTAAAAAATGAAGACGTAGCATAGGCTTTTTTTTTTTTTAAAGATAGGCTGAGTATAATAATCTCAGTAGAAGGGTTTGTTTTTTACTTTTTCCCGTCCTTGTTGGTCTGATTAATTTTCTCATCACTTCCAACCAAGTTGAATGTAAAGATTTTCCTGATTTTCTTTCATTGGTTTTTGGAGAGAGGATAGGTGGATACATAAGGAAATGTCAAGGAAATATTTTTATATACATATATAATGTTATAGTTAAATCTGATTTCTTCAGTTAGAGATTTTTTTTTTCTTTTTGCGGTACGCGGGCCTCTCACTGTTGTGGCCTCTCCCGTTGCGGAGCACAGGCTCGGGACGCGCAGGCCCAGCGGCCATGGCTCACGGGCCCAGCCGCTCCGTGGCATGTGGGATCTTCCCGGACCGGGGCACGAACCCGTGTCCCCTGCATCGTCAGGCGGACTCTCAACCACTGCACCACCAGGGAAGCCCCCAGTTAGAGATTTTTATTCACCATTTGGCACTGGTAAGATGAAGGTTAAAAGCATCCACTGGGATCTATGCTTCTGAATCTAGACAGTTCTCAAAAATTCATAAAAACATTCATAATGAATGAGAATCACTGAGTAGTATTAGATTGTAAACGCAAAGTGTTTTTAAGGAACTTTCAACTTCTTGGAATTATAAAACATGTATTTCAGACAATAGAGTACACAGAAATTTGATCTTTGGTTGAATCGTATATTTTGCAATTTAGTACCATTAAGAGTGTACATATTGCATAAGTTTTAAAAAGTATCATTGATATATATCATTTTTTCTGTGGTTGAGTGCTTATATTAGAAATAAGTATTAATTTGACAGTCTGTGTTTGCTTAATATTATGTGTGTCTGCTTTGAATTATTTTTCTTAATGATTGACATATATTACTCCTGAGTGAGATCCTTGCTGTTGATAGTGTTCTTAAATAATTTGTGCAGTTTAAAATGAGTAATTTAACTGCAAATGGCTTTCTGTTTACTTTTTGTATGTTGTTTCATCATACGGTTATCAAATGTATGATGATTCAGTAAATATAATTTTGAGGGGATTTAATTAAACATTTGAGTATGAATATAGTCTAAATATACAATTCTAAAGTTATATTTTACTGTTTAGTAAATTGAAAATTATTCCTTCAAATTTGTGTGCTCAGAATCAAGTAGAGACATTAAACTTAGAGGAAACATAAATATTCCAGAATTATTTTCTGGGAACAAAATTATGCTTGTCTCCATATTTGAAAATAGCTTTTAATTATTGGATTTACAATTTTCATACTTTGTATTAGATTAGAAAATTTTCAATCCTTTTTTAAATGAATAAGCCACTTAAAACTAGTGTAAACTATTTCAATTTTATATATAACTCATATTAATAGGCAGTATTTCATTTTATAATGAAAATTCCTCATTGTGAGATGTAATGACTCCTACCAAGAAATATTTTAATTTCAAAGTATCAGTGATAACTGTTTTCAGATTAATAAGAAGTTAATAGAAATATACAGTGTTTATTCAAATGTTTTTTGGTGTCTAATGAATACTGACATTATGCTTTAATTCTGGATATTTCCCAATTAAGTGTTATTTAGGAAGAGAAAGATATTAATAGAGAATTAAAATGCAGTGTTATATGTGCTATATAATAAAGCATGATTCAAAGGAAACTTTAGAGCAGTGCTTATTTAAGTCTTCTTCGGGGTTCAGAGAAGGTTTTTGTGAGATGATGATGCTTTGTTTTGTTTACAGAGAATTGAAGAATATTTCCAGGTAGTAATAGAAAATAAAGAAGGGATTTTAGGTTAAGGGAACATTATGTGCAGAGGTATGGAGGCATTTAGAGAGCAGGGCTAGGAAAAGGAGACTATGGACCTATGAGGCTGACTGGAAATGTAGGCTATAAAAGCTTTTTGGATGTTATGCTAAGAATTTTGGATTTTATCCTGTAAGCATTGTTGAGACATTAAAGAATTTTGAGTGGGAGAGTAACATGTACCTATTTACATTTTCAGAAGATTTTCTGGTGGAGGGATGAGGATAGAAAGACCAAGTAAAGAAATTACTGCAATAGTAGAGGAAAGGGTAATGAGTGTCTGATGAAGGCAGTGGCAGTGAGTAGAAGGAGTATTGAGGTGGAGTCAGCCTTGACAATTAACTGGATGCTGTGGTTCACAACAACAGTTTTGTTTTGAGTACCCAAGACCAACTTCTAGGAGTACCTAGACCAAATTCTAGGTTTGTTGGAATACCCAAGTCAACTTCTAGGTTTCTAGGTTGAGGTGCTACTCACTGACATAGGGACTATTGGAAAGGGGACATAGTTTTGGGACTTGGGGTGGACTGCTCTAGTAAAAAGGTCATGTTTGAGACGTCAGAGGACACTAGTTTAGGAAATGTTCAGGTAGGCAGTTGGATGTCTAAAGATTTGGAGCCCGAGAGACAGAGGTTTGGAAGTTAGCATACTGGTCCCGAACTCATTTCATCGATTTTATTCTTTAGTCTGCTAATGACTCTTTAAGAAAAGGGTAACGTTATGAGAGTAAGGACATTTTAGAACTTGAATTAGAGAAATTTTGGAAAAATAAATGTCTGTGTATAGTCTGTTTCAGATTTTAAGGAAACTGGGATTCATTTCTGCTGCCAGTTCTCTGCCACCAGCTGTCTCATGTAATCCATGAAGTTGTCTTGAGGGAAAGTAGAGCAGATGATGACCCAGCTGTTCTGGATACTTATAAATTTAGGGGAGGCCTAATTTTTTAGTGTATGTTCAACTCACCTGGGTTGGTTATCTGTAGTTTTCTGTTGCAAGCGTCAATGTTTCTCTCTGTTGGTGTGGGCAATAGAGAGTTGACTCTAATAAAATCACTAAAGTGAGCAAGAATAATTGTTTTGATATCACTACCACTCCTATCATTTATTTCAAGGTTGCAGAAATGGAACTAGTCCAGTGTTTAATAACCCACCATTTTATATGTATTGTATGATATTATACATGAATATGGGTTTTGGATGTTATGTTCTTTCCAGGACAGTTTGCATCTGTGTTTCGCTTGTTTTAAATGAAATTGCATATATGTTATGAATCTTTTATTTGGACTTTTGAAGTTTTAATCTGTATCATGGAAATATTTTTGTTATATTTTAAATTATGATACATATAAACATACAGAAAAGCAAGATTAAACATATTAACAATCGTATTACCATATATAGTTGAGATTACTGAATATCCCATCAATTTACAGAAGGTAATTTAAATGCCATTTGCAATTTTAAAAAAACCCAATAATAAATACCAGGGACTAAATCCAACAAAAGATGTGCAAGACCTTTATGGAAAAACATTATACAACTTTATTGAAAGACCTAAAAGCTAAATAAATGGGGAGAGGTACTATGCTTTTGAATGGGAAAGCATAAGAATAGAAATTTTCCCCCAAATAAATCCAGTAAGTTCAATAATACGATTCTGATCAAAATCTCAACTAGTATTTTTTACAGCATTAGACAGTCTGACTTTAAAATTGATATGGAAGTGTAAGGGGCAAGAAGAACCAAATAATTTTGAAGAACAATATGGGTGAACTCACCCTACCACATACCAAGATTTATACCTTGCCACATACAGCAATATTTAACTAGTATGGTAGTGATTCAGGTAAACAAACTAATGGAACAGACTGCCTTTTCACCCTCGTTTCCTAACTCCTCTTTGTATACAACTGCATACTGGCCAACCCGAACTGTACATGCCAACATTCATGCCTTGGGAATTTCAGTACTGTGCCTTTAGTATTGCTATTCTCTATATAATTCCCTTCATCCCTGTCTACTGTACTTCACTGAATCTATTATTTTATGTACCATTAAGAAAAAATGTTGCCAGTTAAACTGACACATCATCATTGCTGGGTACATTCTGTTTCAGAGATATTAAAACAGGAAAATAATGTGTCTTAGGATCTTTGGAACATGGTGTTTAAAATGCCAGTGTCTCCACAAAAAATAATCTTTGCTTTCCCTTGTCTGAAAGTAAATTTTCTCACTAAGAATTTGTAATCATTTATTTATATCTTTTTGTGAAAGTTTTACAGAGTAACAGATGTGCAGGGCTTTTCCCCTGAATTTTCCATTTCTGAAAGTATGTATCTTCTACAACAATTCTAGTAGGACCAAGGGCTTCCAAATACTGAGCACCTACTGTGTGTCATGTGGTAGTTGCTTTAAGAATGTTATCTTGATCCTTAGGTAACTCTGTAAGGCAATTTCTATTATTCAAATTTTTACATAGGACACTGGAGCTTGGAGTTTAAGATTGCAGAACCAGGATTGGAACCCCAGACCGCCTGACTTCACAGCCATGACATGGCATATCACACTGCATTTACCTACCTCTCAGCTTCCCTACCTTGATTACAGTAAGCTATTTGAGTGTAGAAACCATGTATTTTGCATCTTTATGTTCCTCGTACCTTTTTATACATTCCTTAAACCTAGTGAGTGGTCGGTACCTGCTGAACGAATAAAAGTAGAGGAGGAGGTTAGGGCACCCCATTCAAACCAATGATTCTTTAAATATTTGTTCACGTTTGTGTGTGGGGTCAGTGCAGGGCAGGCATAATTGAGGCTGAGCTATTCTTTTGACACCAACTAATAATTCAAATAATAGATGCCATTTCCTACTTCAATAAATTCTGGAACATTTTGGGAAAAAATTTCACTTAAAAATTTACATATCCATTACCGAAAAATTGAAAAATGAAGAAAAATAAAAGGAATAATAAGACACATTTATCAAAAGTATATTGTGTACCAACCACTTCACCTGCATTATCTCATTTAATTCACAAAATAACATTATCAGATAGATACTATTGTTATCTGTATTTTACACATGAAAAAATGGAGGTGAAGAGCTGGTAAGTCATTTGTCCATGGTGTCATTGCTAGTAAATAGTGTTCTTGTTTGTCTGGAACAATTTTGTACCCTTCCCACTCTGTTTTGGTTTTCTGTTTTTAAACTTGATACATAAATGTCAGTAGTGAACTAACAGTCTGCAGTTTTCTATTTTTTTGCCCAATATTTTTTTAGAGATTTTGTCAGTGTTGATTCATGTAGTTCCACTTCATTCAATAATTAAACAATTTTTAGAAACCAGTAAGTGTACATAGTTTAAAAAGTCAAAGTATGTTAGGCTTAGAGGGAAAAATGGGTACCTCCCTCTTCATGCCTTAGTCTTCCTCCACAGAGACAACTGCTTTCAACTTTTTGTTTTTGTTTCCTCCTTTTTATTTACCTCTATATCGTCCTTCCCCAAATCCATACTACCATTTCCTGACTTTGCAATTTTAATACACAATGTCTTTCTACTGTGAAAGAAAATGATTTAGCATTTTCCCTCCTTTCCTCCTACCATAGTCTGTTTTCCTTTTTCTCTTTTCTCATCTTCCATTATATTTATATCACATTATTATGACTATGGGAACATTTACAACAGAGCTATATATTGTACTATGTCCACTTTTTTTCCTTGTGTAAATTTTTTTGAGTTAATAACTTCCCCCATTTGCTTAGTTTTCTTTGTACCAGTTACTAATTCTTACCTTGAACTCTGACAGAACTATAAACTCTTTTCAGTATGACCAAACTAATAACATAATTGTGTGTGTGTGTGTGTGTGTGTGTGTGTGTGTGTGTGTTCATTAGAGACATTGCTCCTGGAGCCCTAAACCCTTCTTCAATTTAGATTTCTTTTGTCTCTTTTCTGTGTTAGATCCCTGTTTCCTGGTTTCTATATTTTCCTTTCACTTGTTTTGTTTCCTCAATTTTTTTTTTTTTGCGGTACGCGGGACTCTCACTGTTGTGGCCTCTCCCGTTGCGGAGCAACAGGCTCCGGACACGCAGGCTCAGCGTCCATGGCTCACGGGCCCAGCCGCTCCGCGGCATGTGGGGATCTTCCCGGACCGGGGCATGAACCCGTGTCTCCTGCATCGGCAGGCCGACTCTCAACCACTGCGCCACCAGGGAAGCCCTGTTTCCTCAATTTTTAAATTAATTAATTAATTTATGGCTGCGTTGGGTCTTTTGTTCCTGGTTTCTATATTTTCCTTTCACTTGTTTTACTTCCTCAATCTTTTTTTAAAATTTATTTATTTATGGCTGCGTTGGGTCTTTGTTGCTGTGTGCGGGCTTTCTGTAGTCATGGCGAGTGGGGGCTACTCTTCGTTGCAGTGCGTGGGCTTTTCATTGAAGTGGTTTCTCTTGTTGTGGAGCACGGGCTCTAGGAACACAGGCTCTAGGCGCACGGGCTTCAGTAGTTGCAGCACACGGGCTTCAGTAGTTGTGGCATGCGGGCTCTAGAACAGGCTCAGTAGTTGTGGTACACGGGCTTAGTTGGTCCGCAGCATGTGGGATCTTCCTGGACCAGGGCTCGAACCTGTGTCTCCTCCATTGGCAGGCGGATTCTCAATCACAGCGCCATCGAGGAAGTCCTACTTCTTCAATTTTAATTCCTCCAATGGTTTCTTGAGAAAGAATGAATGGAGTTTACATTCCCCCCCCCCCGAGTTTAAAGAGATACTTGATATGGAGTTAATTCTCTAAATCCAACTTGATAATGTTTTTCAAGTTGCCCAATAGTAAATATAAATTGTTTCTTCTCATTCTGTAGTTAAATAGTTTGGGAGGAAAAATATCGTGAACTTCTAGCTTGTTGAAACTTTTCCCCTCCAGTTTAGTGCTGTCAGAAATTTCAGGTTATTTGAGTTTAATAAGTGATGAAACACATGGAGATTTAGAGAAGACATAGTTAATATAACTCATTATATAAAAGAGGTACTGTCAGTTGTAAAACAGTGTCATGGCTCTGTTTTCATTGATATAATGGCATTTATTTTAAGTAATTCTTGGCTTAAATGGAAATGTCAAAATTGTAGTATTTAGAGGTAATTATAAACTAATTTCCATATAAAGATTTTCAAGATACAATCTAAATATAGATAAATAAAACAATGTCTTTTCTAATTGCCTATGGAAAAATTTACCCCGAGTATGCATGTTGGCTTATCTTTTATGGGTTTTAAGTGGAAGCTTTCTGTTTTTGACATTGCCGAGAAGCCTTTTCACATAAATAACCTCCCATAAATCATTTCAAAATGTCTCAGTAAGGGCCTGAATAATTTTTTTCTTGAGTAGTCTGAAAATGACATCTCAGTCATTAACTACTTTAGGATAAAAGCATTTTGCTAACATTGAGCTTCACTCAAAATTCTTAACTTGTTTAGATTGGCATATGCTGTTTATAGTATTGTATTTGACTTGTTTGTTAGATGTCTTTTTTTTTTCCTCAGTAAGAAATTTTACTGTTAGTTAGCTTGTCAGACATCATTATAAATAGGGGGATAAGAATCTTGGTGGTAGATTGCAGTGTTTTATACTGAGCATTATTGATCCATAAAGACTTACAATATATTATTCTAAGGTTGTCATTGCTAGAAAGGATTGAGGAAGGATTAAGAAACTACATTGACAGAAGTCATCATTTTAGTGACAGGCAATTTAGTTTGAGGTAACTGAAGCAAGGAAAAAAGCAATCAATCATCACAGCAAGGATTTTCACAAATGTTTACCAGTCTATTATGAATGTTGTATAGATCATCAAGGTCATTTGATAGCGTCTCTGAAAGTAGTGTTTTCATATTCTCACAAAGCAATTCAAATATTTAAAATAAAATACTATTTCCACTTTCTAAAGTTCTGTGGTACAATCAAGTAATGAAATAGAAAGGATTAAAAAGTTGGGAAACATGCAAAAAATCCAGCTAATTCATTAAACATTTCATTTCATCCTTGGAAATAGACATGTTTTCTCTTCAAGTGATATTTTACTCAAGTGTCTGGCTAAAGAATACATATAAAAGATAATTTTATATTGGATCACGTTTACTATCTTGTTTTTTGTTTTCAAGTTTTAATACTATATTAAAAATTTACATTTAATATCTCTTCAAATTAACTTCTTTTGATTACCTTGAAGGAGAAATCTGCATTGTGTAGTGTAAATTCCCTTTTATCTGGATTCCCCATCCACACTAGTTCTGGGATAGTAAATGGGAAGGAGTGCTGAGACCAGAGAAGAAAGTGAGGGAGTATGTTTCCCAGTGAGCATAGCCTAGGCTGCTTCTTGGAATCCTCGTTGACAAGGCCTTAGAGTTAGTTTTGGGTTGAAATTTAGGCTCTGTCCTTAATGTATGGGTGATCTAATCAAGAGCCATAAATCTTTCTTTGTCCTCATTTCCTTTTCTGCAGAATGGGAATAATAATACCTTGCCCACGTGGTGGTTGTGAGGATTAATACCACAGCCTTTGTAGGAGCCTTATAATTCTTGACACAAAATAGCGCTTCAAAGATGTTAGTTCATTCCTCTTCCCACCTCAACTGTCTGAGAGCAAAGATAGCAAAACAGTTGATCTTTTTAATGGCTATAGAGGTAGCTAGAAGGGAGGCATGGTTACTATCATACATTCTAATGAAAATAAGGGTAAGTCACAGTAGGCTTACCACAGGCCAGGGACACCTAGAAGGTGAAAATTGTGGCATATTTTTAAAAACTTGTTTTTTTGAATGACTTCATATAACTGTTTTGATTTAAATTACTCCCCGCACCGCTGCCTAAACAAAACAAAAAACCTCACCTGTTTTTTTTTTTTTTTTTTTGATCAAATGGTCAGTCAGAACTCTCATTGTAGTTTATGGTGAAGGAAGTGTCCTTG
The DNA here is from genome assembly GCF_005190385.1 of Monodon monoceros. Lineage (NCBI taxonomy): Eukaryota > Metazoa > Chordata > Mammalia > Artiodactyla > Monodontidae > Monodon > Monodon monoceros. Next base: position 88,627,294 of record NW_021703768.1, on the reverse strand, counting down.
TCATCTACTTGATGAGGTACACATTTGCATTTAGCATTCATGGTAAGTAATCCTAAAGGTCTGTCTGTCTGTCTGTCTCTATGTATATATGTGTGTGTATATACACACACATATGTATATAAAATTCTTAGCGGGTTGATAGTTATTTGTGGAAGCAGTGTTCATACTGACGAGGAACTCAGGTTTGGGGTTACACAGCCTGGACTTTAATTGTGAATCAGTCACTTCCCTTGTGCGGACTTGAGCAGTTATTTAACCTCTCTGTTCTTCAAGTTTCCTTATATCCTTACTTAGGATACTAATAGTACCTACATTTGTGGTTCTGTTTTTAATTAAATAAGATAATACAGGTATCTTGAGAAAGAAGAGCAAAGCTGGAGACATTATGCTTCCTGATTTCAAACTATATTACAAACTGCAGTAGTCAAATCAGTATGATATTGGCATAAAAACAGGCACAAATTCAATAGAACAGAATTCAGAGAGCCCAGAAATAAACCCATGCATATATGGTCCATTAATTTATGACAGAGGAGCCAAGAATATAAAATGGGGAAAGGACAGTCATTTGAATAAATGGTATTGGGAAAACTGGACCCCTATCTTACACAATACACAAAAATTAAAATGGATTAGAGACTTGAATGTAAGATCTCAAACCATAAAATTTCTAGAAGAAAGCATAGGCAATAAGCTCCTTGATATTGGTCTTGGCAATGATTTTTTGGATTTGACTTTAAAAACCAAGGCAACCAAAGCAAAAATAAACAAGTGGGAATGCATCAAACTGAAAAGCTTCACAGAGAAAACCATCAACAAAATGAAAACACAACCTATCGAATGGGAGAAAAATATTTGCAAATCATTTATCTGATAAGGGGTTAATATCCAAAATATATAAAGATCTCATTCAACTCAATATCAAAAAAGTCTAATTAAAAAATGGGCAAAGGATATAAGACTTTTTTTTCTGAAGACATAAGTGGTACAAATGGCCAGCAGCCTAAGTGTCCATGGATGGATGAATGGGTAAAGAAAATGTGGTCTGTATATAAATGCAATAGAATATTCAGCCATAAAAAAGAAGGAAATCTTGCCATTTGCAACAACACAGATGGCATTATGTTAAGTGAAATAAGTTAGGCAAAGAAAGACAAATACCATATGATCTCCCTTATATGTGGAATCTAAAAAAAAAACCTAGCCAACTCATAGATACAGACAACAGATTGGTGGTTACCTGTGGCATGAAGGTAGTCAAAAGGTAGAAACTTCCAGTTACAAAATAAGTAATGGGATGTAATGTACAGCATGATGACTATGGTTAATAATACTGTATTGTATATTTGAAAATTGCTAAGAGAATAGATCTTAAAAGTGATCATTATAGGAAAAAAAAATCTACCACTCTATTTACTGTGGTGATCATTTCACAATATATACAAATATCAAATTATTATGTCATATACCTGAAACTAATAATGTTACATGTCAATTATATCTCAAGTAAAAAAAGATAGGGCTTCCCTGGTGGCGCAGTGGTTGAGACTCTGCCTGCCGATGCAGGGGACACGGGTTCGTGCCCCGGTCCGGGAAGATCCCACATGCCGCGGAGCGGCTGGGCCCGTGAGCCATGGCCGCTGAGCCTGCGCGTCCGGAGCCTGTGCTCCGCAACGGGAGAGGCCACAACAGTGAGAGGCCCGCGTAATGCAAAAAAAAAAAAAAA